>NC_137821.1:38952855-39532855 GCF_963921795.1 Nannobrachium achirus | reverse complement strand
TCCTTTGCGTGAAAAAGTTTGTGCACCACTGACATAGATACCTAGTTCTTTTTCAAAAGCTCGCAGCGTGGCACCGAGTGCAGCTTTCTATATCTGTTATTTTTCAGTAGTTAAAACACAAAATAATTGAAGTGAATCCTTGTACCCAGAGCCCAGAACTTGGTGCGACGCCCCTGGCTTCCAGCACTCACACGTTGCCCACGTTTCTTCAGGTGTCGCTGCCTTGGTTGCATAATGAACCCTGCTGTGGGGCCTGGAGCACCGCCAGGCTTCCATGGTGTGTGCTGCGGCAGTATGGGAGGTCCACACACACACACGCAAGGACGCGTACATACATACCAGGGAGGGACGTGCAGAGAATGTTAGAGAGGCCGGGGCTGAAATGTCTAAAAGGGCCTTTTGGTGAAGAAATATCGAAAATAGCCGACCTCCAAGCTCACAACGCGTCGCGCTGCGACTTTCGGTGCTTGATACCACACTGAACTAATCAAGTGAAGAACATAATCAAGTCAATACTGGAGATGTGGCGTACGCCTGTACGGTATGGATTTCTACATAGAGAGGGCAAAGAGGCGGGAGAGTGTGGACAAGGCAATTCTCTTGAACGCTGCCTTCAGGTATGGCATGGAAAGGGGGGCATTTGCATTTCTTTCACCATAGTAAAAACTGCATTCCATGGTCTGGAGAGGGCACTTTTCTACAGACGGATAAAAGGGCAGGGGCTCAAGCCCCCTTTGATGTCTGTGTGTGCACGTGGCTGACAGATACGCACGCACGCACTCATGTACACGCACTCGCGCAAGGCCTTTTTCTAGAGGAGTTATTTAGAACCCCGGGCTCTCTCGCATTCAGGGCTCTAATTCACACAATGTGGAGAGCCCCCAGTCTAACTTGTTAGTTTGTTTTCATAGTCAACAGGAGGCCTTTTATTGACATTGTGCAGGAGTCGGGGCGGGTGGGAATTACTACTGCGGTCGGGCTCTCATACACAGAGAGCCGAGGCCCCTATCCATTACACTTGACATGAGCCAATGAATGGGCACATAAACATCTAATGATGTAGTGTCTACCTTGCATTTACTCCCAGGCTAGCTTTGAAAGCAGAAAATGACTGACATTAAGTAAAATAAAATAAAAAGTGCTGTATAATCAGGGCATGATTAACTGGCATACTGTCCCATGCCAAGAAAACGCGGGCCGGGGACTCTTAATCTGTCCGTATGCCTGTAATGCCTGACGTATACACTTAGGGTGTGCGACGGTGCCACGCTAGAAAATAGCCGGACTACAAGCCTAGAGCGTGCTGCGAAACATTCTGAGTTTATATAGATCCAGGGGCGTCACAAGGGAGGGGGGGGGGGGGGGGGGGGGAGTGGGACTGAGTTACTATGGCCCAAGGTGGAGGGGTCTTAATTATTTTATGCTTTAACTATTGAAAAATAGCAGATATACAAGCTCACAGTGCGAGCTTGTAGATCTGCTTTTTTTGAAAAGTCGTGAAAATGTGTGCAAATCTTTGAATATGTATTTTTTAAGCAGACATTTTGTAACACAAATTTTGCTTCTGGGAGGGTCAGTGGAACTAAATATTTTGAGATGGGGGTCCGTGGCCAAATACATATCATTTTGGGGGTCCCTCACGTGAAAAGGTTTGAGCACCACTGACATAGAAACATAGGTTTTTCAAAAAACCCTCCCCCTATGAAGAGCATTCATGGGGGGCCTGCAGTGAATCCTTGTATCCAGGGCCCAGAATTCGGTGCGACACCCCTGTATAGATCTGCCATTGTTGGTATGGTAACGCTGGCAGAGGTAATTATTAAGTATAAATGGGTCTTGAGCGTGCACATCTGTTGCGAGGCAACATTCTCTCATACCTTGGCGGGTGCCAATCTGGGCCTAGCTGTGAGTCTGCCAAGTCACAACACACTCAAGAACAAAGACTGAGCTCTGAGTCTTGACGCAATGCCAGACAGTCGATGCAGAAAATATGCCCACGAAGCCACGGAGACAGAAAATGGTGGAGGGGGGCCACTTTTAAGAGCCCCCACGCACGCACGCACGTACGCACGCACGCACGCACGCACGCACACACGCACACACACACGCACACACACACACGCACACACACACACACACACACACACACACACACTGTAGCTTAACACAGTGGTTCTCAACCTTTTCAGGCCTCGACCCCCAAAATAATCGTATTTTAACTCGGAACCGCCCACCCTGACGAACACTAAGAGTTGAGGGATTGAACTTTGTATAATGTGCTCACAACGCGAGGCGTTAAAAGTCCTTAAATTGACAAATGTGCATGGCCTGGTTCCAGCCCATAGACCCGCCCACTCTCAGAGTGGACTGTTTCTCTGGTCTGGAATTGTGTTCATAATAAGTGATTTCTGGAGCCGAAATGACTGCTCCTTTTTTTTTCTCAAAAACTATTTTTTTCTCACAAAACTATTTTTTCTCAAAAAACTATTTTTTCTCAAAAAACTATTTTTTCTAAAAAAAAACATATTTGGCCATTACACACACCACACTGCCGCAACATGGCGGTGAGGGCCGCGCAGCGGCCTGAACTCTAGACTTTTGCGGCCCGAAGGGCCGCAAACTTCTAGTATTGTTACATAATGGGCGCGTTCGGAAATGCGCACTCAACGCACTGGTGTGCCATGTTGTCGTTCGTTTATTCGGTGCACTTGGTGCGTTGTCGTTCGGAAATCCAGTGCGCGGCGCACTGGTGTGTTGAGTGCACGCACTCACCAACCCTACTCAGAAGATGGGGTTAGGCGGTGTGGTGCGGTGGTTCGGTGTTCTGATTGGTTGGTTTTCATAGCCATGTCTCGAACGCTTCTCAGCTGTGAAGAATGGAGGAAATTACTGCAAAATGCAGCATTTGCAGCTTAATTGGTCGTTTGGCCTTGATAGTTTCACACACATTAACGTGTAAACTAACAGCAGGTATGCCAATGCTATGAATTACATCTCCTTTCAATGTCAATGTTACGTTAGCATACTTAGCAACTGCTGCTTTTCAGAAAGTTTGCCTTCAGAGTTCAGAGTGAAAAGGCACACAGCTCCCTGTTAAAACTGGTCGTTCGTAAATAAGCCACACTGAACGCACTCTCCAACGTCACGCCCACTGCACTCACTACACCGAGCACACACTCGGTGCGGGTTTCCGAACGCACCCTATATGTCATGTATCCCCTATCCCAAAACACCCTTATTATTTGAATATGCCCTCCCCCTTCCTCCTTCCGCATAATCCCCAACTTCATTCTAGGCCTGGCTGAACAGCCTTGATCTGTTGCTGCAGATTATTTTAGGTGGCCCTCCACTACGTCAGTGGCTAAAATAATCTTGCATAGGGCCACCTGAGTCCTAGAACTGGCACTGAGTGTGGAACATTGCAGCCAGGCCAATCTCTTATGATGATGACCATGGAGAGAAGCTCCAGGAGGAATAGCTCCCACAGCCAGCGACGCCACAGGAACGTAAACACCACCAACGGGTGGAGCGTGCCTAGGAGGATGGCATCACCCGTTGGCCCGTTGTTTGCACCAACGAGACAGAGACAGGGACAACGGGACAGATTGATCTGGAGGTGGGGTGAACCGGTGCAGTGCAGTGAAAGAGAGGGGGACATGGGGAGAAAGAGATAAATCAACTTAAAGGTCAGAGGAAAAGTTGTGTTTTGCAGAAATGGGGGGGGGGGGGGGGGGGGGGGGCTATGGGTGCCCCGTAGCCCCGTACTTAAGTACAGTACTGTACTTAAGTACGATTTTGAGGTATTTGTACTTTACTTGAGTATTTCCAATTTCCGATACTTTTACTTCTACTCCACTACATCTCAGATCCAAATATTATACTTTTACTCCAATACATTTATTTGAAAAAGTAATTACTGGATACTTTGAAGATATAAATTATAATATAAAATATACATTAATCAATTTTTTAGACCTATTTAATTTATACCTAGGCTATTTGAAAATAGACGAACTTCAAGCTCACAACGCGTCGTGAGCTGGGAAATCTGCTATTTTCAAACATTTTATACTTTACTTTTGGTACATTAAGTATATTTTGATGCCAATACTTTCATACTTTTACTCAAGTACATTTTGAATTCCAGACTTTTTTTGTAAGGGTGCCCTCACACCAAAATACCTAGAGTGGAATCCGCCAATGCATTTCAATGAGAATGGAGCGTTTTTTTTGCAGAAATCCTCTACTGGCAAAAAACGCTCCATTCTCATTGAAATGCATTGGCGGATTCCACTCACTCTAGGTATTTTGGTGTGAGGGCACCATAACAGAGTATTTCTACATTGCAGTATTGATACTTTTGTAAGTAAAACGTTCGAGTACTTGTTCCAGCACTGAGTGAGTGCTGTCCAACGGATGTATAGCCAACGGCCTTGAGAGAAATAATAAAGAGTGAAATGTAAAGAGTAAAGAGAAATGTAAAGAGTAAATGCACACAGAGGGGTCTGACTGATTGAATGGTGATGTTGATATTCTGACAGAGTGCGAGGCGGCTGTCTTTAACCTAGCGGGCTGGAAGAGGAGGGTCAGAGCCCCCAGCGGGGGCCTATACTATAGCATGACTCACACTGGTGCTGGCCAACAGCGGTTCAATAAATGAAAGTGAATCGAATTGTAAATAAAACAAGACTACGACGGGGGGTCTAAAAGTCAAAAAAGCAAAGGGGGGGCTATACTGCCATCAAGGTCAGGTTCCAAGACGCAGGCGGGAGCCAGAGTCCGTCTGTATTGATCTGTAGAGTCAAACTCTGGCTCCACTGAACACCCACAGGCTGGAGGGAATGAGGTGAGTAATGCTCCTGATGACCCCACAAAGAGACGGCTACACCTACAGCTCTGAAAGTTTAAGCACATGCACCCTGGGTCATAAATTACAGGCGAACATGTGGCGGAAACAGCAGATCTAAAAGCTTGCGCCGCGTCGCAACAACATGCCACGACATGCCACAACTTAATTGACGCATTGTGAGCTGGTGGATTGGCTATTTATCACCAACATGCATGATATATAAATTTAGACCTGGGTACCGAAGCCCAAAACGTTTGAGAACCACTGATGTAGAGGGTAAAAAGGAGACCAAAGCGTATATAGGGTTTTAAGTGGTTTTAAAGAACAAGAAAGAGAAACGTAAACAAGCTGAACTACTCCAGCACAGCAATCTAACTTTGCGCCTCCATCTTCTGATGAATTTGTGTTTGCAGCAATTAATGTTAATTAAGTGTTAATGGGCAGTGGGGGTTTTATAAGATCAAGACGAACGGCTAGGCAATCAAAAAGCCATTATGGCACAAACCACATCCATTTGAGAATGAGGTACACATGTTTTCTCTCCACTGTCTAGTGCAGTTAACATCAGAAGGGTTTATTACTCTTGCTGCATTGTAGTACATTCACTACCGATGGAAAAGGGCTGGATCCAGAAGTGGATCGACTGCCAATAAATCACAACAGTGACTAGTAAAGTGCGTGTGCAAGAGAAAGGCATTGCAGTAGGCTATGTCTTAAACATGGCAACCAGATGTTACAGGAAGTCACTCAGTCAATATCAAGTCTTGTATTTGCGATGCAAACCCTGATTGCTGTCTCATTCAAGCAGAAAAGGTTGGCACGGTCCTGTCTCCACATGTGACATTATTATTTTGTCATTGTCGGATGGAAACCTTGTACATATGCCGTTTCAACTCTTCGGCATTTAGGGGGAGAACGGGGTAAGATGAACCACTTTTTGCTTATTTTGCCCTGGAAGCAAGAAAAAGTGAGATGGCAGTAAATTCAAAACATCTAGACATATTTCAGGATGTCTGCTATCATTTGAAATCTTAAGTAAGTGTCTATGACAAAGGACCATAAAAATATGACTTATTAAGTTTAAACTTGAACAAAAGAATGTATTTACTTATCAGAAATATTTTAATAACGCATTTCCCTTTTGCAAATAGTCTTATTTCCTTTCTTACGGTTATTTAAACTGTAAGAAAAACTATTAAAACCAATTAAATAAAGTTTGTTATTCAGAACCTTTTAATATTTGCAATTATTAATATAATATTAAAAACGTCTCTTAAATTAGTGTATTCATCAAAATGAAAGATCATTCAGCATAATTTGAGTAGAAAATACCTAATAAAAAATATGAATGGTGATTCCCATAGTTCAACTTACCCCAAGGCATGTGGTTCATCTTGCCCCATGCCACCATTTTGACAAAACCTGGCTAGCTTAAGGCTTAAGGCTCATATTTAGCTAACTTATTCACATAGTTGTATACATTGGGATATCACCACACAAGCGTAATTTGATAGGGTTTTTGGGTTTTAAAAACCCAAGGGCCCCCCCTAGTGGCGAAAATAATTTTTTTAAAATGTTTTAATAGGCCTAAATAAGAATATACACCCAATGCGCCCATATCTACATAAATTCATATTATATGTATTTAGTCATTTCCAATATATTAGGGGTAATCATTGTAGTTTGCGCTTAAATCATGCAAAGACAACAGACCCGGGCCCCTTTGATCAGGGCCCCCTTGATCCGAAAACCCATGGGGAATAAGGTCTAATTTCGCCACTGTATCACCAACATGCATGATATATAAATTTAGACCTGGGTACATTTGCTTTAACATAAAAATCATTACCACAAAAGTAAAAAGTGTACTTCGACCAGCAAAAAAACACTTTTTGGGGTAGAAATATGCTTTCCACTTTGCCCATGTGTCTGTCAACTCCACAGCCAGGTGGAAATGATTTTTGTGTTCTTAGTTTAAGGTCAAATGACAACTCACGTGTATAGTTTTAAAGATAAAGGGGGTGGTTCATCTTACCCAGCGGTTCATCTTACCCCGTTCTCCCCCTACAACTCTTTTCCTGAAAATGTCCTGCAAATGCAGGTTTGTTTCCCTGTTTTGCCTTTCTAATTTTTATGGAGAAGGGAGCGTATTTTTGCAGAAACTCGCAAATGGCAAGAAAGAAACCACTCTCTTCCCATTTAAAGAATCCATCTTCATAGGTACTTTAAACTTAGAAGTCAGATAAAGTCATAAAAATCAAACCTCGGTTCGAAGTGAAGCGGTGAATTTTTATTCTATGTGTTCTAGAGCTATGAAATCTGTGTTCTAGATCTATACATTCTGTGTTCTAGATCTATACTTTCTATGTGCTTTAGTTCTATATTTTTATGAATTCTGAATGAATTAATGATTTTGTCTGGAGGGCCAAATTGTCATGTGAAGCTTGACCAATCCTCAATTCTGCATGCACTGGACATGTACGGGACAGACAAAGCCACTCCTTGGGAATCTATGGGAATCCTCAAAAAAACATGTACGGGACAGACAAAGCCACTCCTTGGAAGCGGCTTTCACCGCTTCATAAATAGCAAAAATAGCTGATCTACAAGCTCAATGTTCTGAAAATCTACTGTCTTGCCAATGGCATGACGTGTGAAGTTTTGAAGTGGCACATCTGTATGTCCAAAACTGTTACTTTTCAGAAAATGGAATGGAAGAAGAAGCTGTGTTCCAATGGATCTGGTGTTATTATTTAGTCTCAATACTTTTCATTGATACAATATTTATAAAAAAAAAAACAGACAAACTTAACCACTTTCACTTACACTTTCAAAATCTTTAAATATAGCAAAAATAGCAGATCTCACAATGATGAGTTCGTAGATCACCTATTTTTGCTACATGTGTGCGAGTGACACTTGTGCAAGAAACTTTAAAGGAGCTATAGTCAACCTTTTCATTGTAGGTGTACATCCTAGTCTACAGACTAGGATGTAAACAAAGTACGGGCCCTGTAAATGTAAACAAAGGGCCAAAATGATTATTTTATCATTATTTTACGCTTTTTGTGGTCATTTTTTAATTGAAACACATATATGAAGCTTATTTTTTTATAAAATATTTTCAAAACATTATTTTTATTTTAGCATCCGTTTTTCAAGAAAAAGTTGACTATAGCTCCTTTAAGTATGAAAACAAAGTCGATTCTATTGATTACTCACCCCACGGAGACTTGAATTTATATGGATAGCCTATCTTTTTGTTTTTGTCACATTCCTAAGCCAATAATTTGATGACCAACAGTGGTTCCCTATGGAGGCACAAAGAGTCTCCTCAAGTTATTGGCTTTAGGAATGTGACAAAAAGAAAAAATGTCCATGGGGTGGCGAGTAATCGATAGAAGAAAAGTAATTTTGGGGGTATTGAACTATATCCGTTTAATCTACGGTATGTCATCTTGTCTTCTGCCCATCTCTTTCTAATGTTCTCTGCATCTTTCCATCTCCCCCACAGTTTGGGGGGTTTTATGATTAGAGGGTCCAGTCTGGCACCTGCAGGGCTCATTGTGGGTGTTCCTGCTGGACGGCAGCTGGAGGCCCGGCGTTGTGGAGCAGAAAAACATGAAGTCTTGGAAACTCATAATGATATCCTGCCAGGGTTGCAACCTGTAGTTAGCTGCTGGGTACCTTTATGTCGGCCAGCCAGAGCCTGGAGGCTGGAGGAGAGGCCTTCTCAAACCCACCGCACACACTTCTGAGAGATGGCAGCAGGGACGTTCTGGCCATTGGGAAAAGCGGGACAACTCCCGAATGGCCGGTTCATTCCCGGCCGGTCCAGGCCGGCCATTTAAGAAAATGGCCGGCCATTTTCTCTACGCACAAAAGTAGAGAAAACAGCAGATCTACAAGCACACAACCTCCCACAAGGTTTCCACCCGACAACGACGAAATATAACTGTCATGATCTGAAATGGCAAATCTTTGAGTAGCAGCAGCAGAGAGAGATCTCTCTCTATAGCGCGCAATGAGGGCTTCTCTAACTCTTTTTCCCGGGCTGAATCAGGGGCCCAGCATGTCCCTGGATGGCAGAACTGTGATCCTCGCTGTCGGGCAGAAACCTCTTCATATTTGACCCAATTTGATTGATTGAATACTTTATGAACAAGTTGCAAACGGTGCAATTACGCAAGCGATTGAACTTGATTAACAGTAAACTGTGCCATCATCACCGATGAATGCTGGGATGCACTTGCTCTGCTCTTTTTGCTGAAAATTCGCCTATTTCTGCTGAAAGGTTGTAAGTGGTCTCAGACCACTTTCAGCCAAAAATTGGCGCCTACTGGTCTGTCTGTCCCAGTTTATTTAAAGTACCCAAAAAAGATCTGGTGACTAAAAACTACCGTGGAGGCAGGAACACAGGTTCTTTTTTTCTTTTCTTTTCTTTTTTTTTTTCTTCTTTCATTTCCTACCTGGATATAGCAACCATATAGGCCTAACTCACACATTCCCTTGATTGTCAATTACTTTTTTCAAAGATATTTTGGGGGGTCTTTTTATGCCTTTATTGATAGGATAGTAGGTTGACAGGAAATGGGCCGTTGTGGCAATGGCCGTCGGGATGGGGACTCGAACCTGCAACGCACTTCAGGCTACTTTGGAGCCTATAGTACAACAAGTACACATACGCAAATAATTAAACCAGAGTAACGGTGAACTATATATGCCATCATCCTCACCGGAAAAAGTGGCGGTAATAAGCAGGGAAACAGGCTAAGGTAAGATTAAAAAGTCCACAGAGTTGAAGTGTCCTTGAGCAAGGGGACCCGAATGCATTTGGGTCCCCATCCGGAATCAATGTGGGTACATTTCTTCTTATGAAACTATTGTCTTAGGAATGCGACAAAAACTCACAAATAGTATTGAACTCAAGTCTCCATGGCGTGAGTAATCAATAGAAAAAAGTCATTTTGGGGGTGAACTACTCCTTTAAGTACAATTTTGAGGTATTTGAACTTCTACTCCATTACATTTATTTGAAAACTTTAGTTACTAGATACTTTGCAGATATAAATTATAATATTCTAAAACATATATAAACCACTTTAACCCTATTTTACACCACGTGAACAGCCGAGCACCTCAGTGAATGTGACGTTTCCTCCATGCAGGACATAGTGTAGATGATGGCCATTGTGTCAACAGAGCTCGCAGAATCCTCGAAGGTCATCCCACCCACAGGATTGACCCTTTTCAGATGTTGCCACATAAAAATGTGATTCAGATGTTGCCACACATGGAAACTGTCTCCACAGCCACAAGGCCAGCAGATTGCTAAAGTACTGTAAATAGCTTCTTCACCCAGACAATCAGGCATACTGTATGAACGATTTGGCCAGAGGATAAAACAAGCTTGGGAAATGCTAATAACCACCCTGTCTGTGCGTGTCCATCAATTATTAGCAAGTATTATTATATGACACTTTACCTTACATGATTGTTAAAAAAAGATCACACCCAAGTGAGCGCTATTTATGAATTAATTTCATTAAGTGTCCCGCGAAGCTTGGCCAATGTGACCCTGGGCGTACAAACAGACAGATGTGAGCCAATCAGGTGCTCTGAGTCTCCAGATGTAGGAGCGGTTAGCACTGCTCAAGAATTATGAATATTCTTGATCGCTTGAGTGCTATAGATTATAAAATCCATTATGAGTATATGTTCCTGATGTATTAAACACATAGGCTATAATTAATGACTTATCATGATTTCTGACACAAGGCTTTTTTTCCAGTTGGTTTAGTAGGCCTACTGTCCTTTTGGAGTAATTATTTTGGTGTCATGGCAGCCATATTGACATAAATAGTAGTGTAGTGTAAATGTTACTTCTTGGTGTTGCCAATGATATCAATTTAGGCCTAGAATTATTGAATGCTTTAACCAGTGAAAAATAGCAGATATACAAGCTCACTGTGAGCATGTAGATCTGCTATTTTTGAAAAAGTCGTGAAAATGTGTGCAACTCTTTGAATATGTGTATTTTCTATGCGAACGTTTGTAACTCAAATTTTGCTTCTGGGTGGTCCCTGGAACTAAATATTTTGAGATGTGGGTCCGTGGCCAAATAAATATAATTTTGGGGGTCCTTCACGTGAAAAGGTTTGAGAACCAGTGACATAGTAGTCTCTCAAGAACAGACTAACTGAGCTCCATTTAAGTGAAAAGGACCTTTTCTTTGACGATGTTTAGCCAGATTGCTGACATAGAAACATTGGTTTTTCAAAAAATCTTAGAAGGATTCAAAAGACACTTATAGAATCGGGTCAAAATTCAGATTTTCACGATTTTTCAAAAATAGCAGATCTACAAGCTCGCAGCGAGCTTGCATATCTGCTATTTTTCAATAGTTAAAGCATAAAATAATGATACACAATAATGTGTACCCGTTCTAAATGGGTTAAGTCTCTGTTCCATTCCAGGTTAAATACTAGTACTACTACAATATGGTACATGTTGGTTCACTGGAAAAGCTGTGCTATAATAAAGGCTTAAACAGTAGTCTTATTGTTTGTCTCGATCCGATTGTTTGTCTCCCTGTATGCGAAGGTGACAGATGTTTTTCGGTCCTCCGGTAACCTTGGTGACTTCTTGTTACAATGGTAGTGACAACAAGAATGTCTATGCTGGGTCAACAGTGGTCAAAATTGGGAACTGAAACAAAGAGGAATGCATTTTCTAATCTCACTGCTGCACTGCAAAGTGTTGATGTATCCTAAGGGCCAATGCATACCGTACTCCACTTTTAGAGACAAATTTATTTTGGTTTGGTTCAGGGAGGCAAAACATCTCGGCAGCACCGAACAGCCGAATATATGACGGTCCCCAGCCCCCGACGTTTCGGTCATTTAGACAATGTCCGGAAAAGGACAGACTGAGCCGAAGCGAGATAAAGTCGGGCTCTAAAAGTGGAGTATGCATTGGACCTTAAGGCCTGTCCATACTGTCTTTTCGTCGGAAAGGTCCGGTTCAACTAGCCTATAAAATTACGTCACTCTCAACCTCTGAAAAGCATTAGGTGCCCTCCACACTAGGCGCGCTCACCGCCTCCTAGCAATTCATTTTCAATGAGAGGTGGGCGGCTTTTTCAAAGTTTTGGGGCGGCGAGGCGATCGGGCGCGGTCCCATGAAATCCACCGCGAGCGTGCTCGTTTGTGCATGCGTACGCAGGCGGTGAGAGATGGATTGTGTTCATCTTTGTGAAATACCGCGCGGCGTTTACTCACTGAACAAGTGTGTTTGTGTCTCACCGCGGTGAGGCCACTGATGATCCTAGCGGCAACCACGCCTAGTGTGGAGGGCACCTTACCCCGAATTTGAGTTCGGAAAGCTGCACGTCGGCAAGTCGGAACTCTCCGAGGAAAGGTTCGGTAGTGAGAGACAGTATGGACAGCCCTTTACACTTACATTTTATTTTCACCTCAGAACTTGAAAATAAATGACAAATGTGAACGTCTTATGCAACGTCACCTTTTTCTCATTCAGTCACATGCGCTTACTCGCGGTCATTGTAAACCCTGAACAAGGGACAGATGTCCTCCTGAGGCACACAAAGGAGCATGTCACATCAACGTTTCAGAGCTCATACAGTACTGTGCTTTGTATGACTGAGTGACATTCTTGATTCTTGAATGTCCAATAAGGCCATGGTCAGTGTCTCAAGTCACATGTAAGCAAAGGTCTAGTCTGCGCACACAGGCACATGCGCGCACTCACACACAAACGCACTCACAGACGCATGCATGCACGCACGCGCACACACACACACACACACACACACACACACACACACACACACACACACACACACACGCTTTTAAGGAGCATCCACTGACTAAATGAATTCCTCAAACCCTTACCCTCAAACCCCAACCTAAGCCAAAACCTAAATGCAAAACATCCGCTTGTAGAAGAGTCCAGTCCAGGAAAACATCCACTTTGAAGAGTTTTATCCTCATGTTTCAGTGTGCTGAAGACATTTGGTTCTCACGATAAAAGTGTGACTGCGCCACACACGAGGATGGGTGCGGTCTCTCTCTCTCTCTCATTCTCTCTCACATGCACATGCACACACGCGCACGGGCACGCAAGCACGGTTGGGAACCGGAACGTTCCCAGTTAGATCCCATACTGTAACTCTTCACGTCTGCGAGTCTTAAGTGTCCTTGAGCAAGACAATGAACGGCTATAACTGCTCCTGTTTGGCAGGTCTGTGCTCTTAGAGTCATAGGAGGTTGTGATGACTCGAGTTAATTATATTGAGAGCATATGTTTGCTGAATGAACATGTAGCGCAACAAATGATGTATTTGGCCACTTTTGTGTGAGGTTTTGCAGAAAGAGTTTTTTTAATAATTGAAACCAGCGGAAACAGGCAAATGGTGTTTACGTGTTCGGGAAGTGTGTTTCTGTGTTATGGGGAATGTTTATTTTCTTGTGCTACGGGAACGAGTTTTAGCCAGTTTCTAAGCAATCGAGAACAACTAGAAACACCAACTGGGCTGGGCTGTGGGCAGAATAAAAAATTACAATCCACAGATGCCCCACTCGTCTCGCTGCAGGAATTCAGCTGAGTTTATTTGACTTAACTGTATGAATAATATAATATTTGAATTGCGTTCCAGACATACTTGTACTGAGCAATCTGTCTCATTGCATTCACAGAGGTGAATGGGTGCTTTCTGAATGTTTGTCAAGTCGAAGTACGTATGAATGGTCTGGAGAGGTTTATGTGTGCTTTTTCAATGTTTTTCAAGTTGACTTCTTGCTGGGTATTCAATAAACGAGAGAGATTCATCACTTCTCAATTGTTATGGCTCTCATTCACCCTAATGCCTATGCAGAGCACTACAGCCGTCTACTGTGCGTCATGCAGTGAGTGTGGTTATGCGGGAGGAATTTGAAGCAACACTGTAGGCTACAGTATGTGTACATCACACTTGCAGTGCAATCAAATTGTGTAAAAGTGTTCCAGAACTCCCTGATCAGGGGCGTCAATTGGGTATGGCAGGGGTATGCAGCTGCCATACCCTGGGTCCAGCTAGGGGGGGAAATAAAAGTTACTTTTAAATATAAATCCATGAATGTCTATCTTTGTCTATCTGATCTGGTTATTATGTTGTTAAATTACAGTAAAATAACTACAAATGCAAAATTTTACAAAATGGTCACTTTAACAAGGTATTATAATTATATTCTCCACACTTTTATTCTCCCCATCTTATCAATGGTATATTTCCAGGTTCTGCAGGTCAGCTTCACAGGTGCAATGCATTATTGTTAATTGTGGCATGTTTACTAACATGCCAAGACAAGTTTAGCTGCACTTGAACAACCGTTGAAGACTGCCATATCCAGCCCAAGAAACTGTAGGAAAAAAAAATCAAATGTACCTGTTGCTAAGGTATGGCAACATGACTGGTGTCTTGCGCGTGTGCAAGACACCAGTCATGTTGCCATATCTTAGTTTTTTTTCTGAACTGACGCCACTGTCCCTGATCATTACCAGTCTCTGTCTTTGGCATCTAGCCAGAGAATGATGACAACCATGCAGTGGTGCAAAGTAACACCAGTACCTTTACCCCAAGTACTGTACAGTACTTAGTTTTGAGGTATTTGTACTTTACTTGAGTATAATACTTTTACTTCTACTCCACGACATCTCAGAGGAAAATATTATACTTTTCTCCACTACAATTTTTTGAAAACTTTAATGACTAGTTACTTTGTGGATTATTATTACAAAACATACATTAACCACTTCAGCCATATAAATAATACATTTCGACCATTTGAAAATAGCCGATCTACAAGCTCACAATGCATTGTGAGCTTGTAGATCTGCTAGTTTCAAAAGATTTTTTATATATTTTATTAATTTGAAAACTTGTGAAATGGGACATTGTGCATAAATGAGTACTTGTACTTTTGGTACTTTAAGTACATTTTGATACCAATACTTTTTTACGCAAGTACATTTTGAATACAGCACTTCTACTTGTAACAGAGTATTTCTACATTGCAGTATTGATACTTCTACTTTCCATTCCAGGTTAAATAAGAGTACTACTACAATATGGTACATGTTGGTTCACTGGAAAAGCTCTGCTATAATAAAGGCTTAAACAGTAGTCTTATTGTTTGTCTCGATCCAATTGTTTGTCTCCCTAGATGCAAAGGTGACAGATGTTTTTCGGTCCTCCGGTAACCTTGGTGACTTCTTGTTACAATGGTAGTGACAACAAGAATGTCTATGCTGGGTCAACAGTGGTCAAAACTGTACAGTACTTCTACTTGTAACAGAGTATTTCTACATTGCAGTATTGATACTTCTACTTAAGTAAAGAATGTGAGTACTTTTTCCACCACGGATGACAACCTTATTCTCTTGGCTATAGAGAGAATGCAGATGTTTCAGATCCTCACGTCACCTCTCCCTTTTCCACAGGGTTGAATGGATCAGCTCCTTCCCCACTGCCTTGTGTGGTGTTTGAAGTTTGAAAGTTCTTTTGTGTGTGTGTGTGTGTGTCAGGGACGTGCAGAGAATGTTAGAGGCAGGGGCTGACATTTCTAAAAGGGCCTTTTGGTGAAATTATTGAAAATAGCCGACCTCCAAGCTCACAACGCGTTGTGAGCTTGGAGGTCGGCTATTTTCGGTTCTTGATACCACACTGAACTAAGCATAATCAAGTGAAGACAGGAGATGTGGTGTGCGGCATGTATTTCTACACAGAGAGGGTAATTATTTCAACATAAGATGCTGCATTCAAGTTCAGGAGAGTTTGGACAAGTCAATTCTCTTGAATGCTGCCTTCAGGTATGGCATGGAAAGAGGGCATTTGCATTTCTTTCACCATAGTGAAAACTGCATTCATGGTCTGGAGTCTGGAGAGGGCACTTTTTTACTGACGGATAAAAGGGCAGGGGCTCAAGACCCCTTTGATGACTATTTGTGGGTCGGCATAGCTCAGGGGTAGAGAAACCGTTATTAGAGCACGAAGGGTTCCCAGTTCGAATCCGGGCTCCCCCTGAGTTAATGTCGAAGGGTCCTTGGGCAAGACTCTGAACCCCACATTGCTCCCGGTGAGTAGGTTGGTGCCTTGCATGGTTTCCTCCGCCACCGGTGTATGAATGTGTGCGTGAATGGGTGAATGTAATGCACAATCTCTGTAAAGCGCTTTGGATAAAAGCGCTATATAAATGCACCATTTACCATTTATGTGTGCACATGGCTGCTAGTCGTGTTTGGCTTCATCCTGCCTTCTATCCCCATAATCCACAGGGCAGTGGTTCTCAAACCTATATGCGTTGTTAGGCCATATGGATCCCCATAACTCTGACAGATTGTGGTTCCATGCGTACACGCCCGGTTAGAGTTACAAATCTGTAAGGATCCATTTGGTTCCTAACTATCAGTCATTTTTACTGGGGACCCCCTTGAACCCCCTCCCCCATGGGGGTCCCTGCTGGACCCCACTTTGAGAACATATAGGGAGTATGCTGGTGTGCTTGTCGATCGGCTATTTTCACTAGCTTGATTATTTTTAATGACACACGGTTTTGGACATACAAAGTTTCCACCCGACAACAACCATACAATGTGGATATGTTAGATTTTCGCCTCTCCTCAACATTGATTTGATCTTTTTCCCCTTGCTCTCCCTGCCACCCCACCCTCCCACGGCTACCTCGTCTTTCTGAAAATAACTAGAGCGATAGAAAATAATTTCATCGTCACTTGATTACACATGTAAACCTGACGTGACAATAATGTTGTTTCTGATTCTGAACTGTGTGGCTGACTTCGTAACTGTGACAGGTGATGTGTAGAGAAGCGTGGCTGATTGAAAACAATCCAGGCAGAGACTGACAAATGATTACAGCTGAGGCGTACATGACTCCAGTGAGCAGTATGCTCAATTTTTCTGTTTTTTATCATAGTAATATTTTTGTCCGGGCTGAGATTCAAAAAGGTAAAAAGTATTGTGCGTCTAAAAACTCAAAGTTAAAACTGGCACAGCTCTACAGCTACAACTTGAAGCTAGATTTTGTATCCAGCCAAAATACAACCCTTATAAAAGACGTAAATAAGGACATTTTAGTTTGTGTTATTTCGTTTGGTAAACAACACACTATAGCCTACAATTTTCACCTTTAATTGCATGCCCAAAATAGGGATGCCGAATTGAAAGTGGTTTTAAAGTGTGTTTAAAGGTGATTACATCATTACATAAAATATAGAACTAAGGGTATTTTGTGTGTGTGTGTGCGTGCGTGCGTGCGTGCGTGCGTGCGTGCGAGCGCGCGTGTGTGCGCGTCAGTGTGGTGTTGTGTCCCGCAGCATAGTATATGAAAGTGACGTGAAGAAAAACACATTTAGAAAGCGTATGCCCTCGTGAAACTTTCAAAGTAGCGTATCTGATGCGCACTGGAGGAGCTGGCCACAGGAATAGTTCCAAAGAAATTCACACATTTACAATATGCCTTACACCTCCCAGACTCACTTCATTAGTATTCAAACTGCGCGTTCTGTCTATGAAGCATTTGTTTTTGTAGCAGTTATTTCCACACTTCTTATGCAAGTGCATTTTTTTCTTTATTGCTGTTTGCTTTTGCTGCTGAAATGTGTGAGGAGCCAAAACTAAAGATACAAAAAGACAAAGTTTGATTATATTTTGGACTTGAGTGTGTGCGTGTGTGGATGTCTATCAAATTTTACTTGTGGGAGTGTGTCTCTACCACACACACTGGGATCAGTTGACTTTGCATAGGCTGCAGAGCCGGTCTGGAGCGGATACGGAATTGGCCCGTGTGCGTTACATGAATTTGTCTGTGCAGAAGACCTGATAGGCTACAGTAGGCAGGCTTTACACCGGATCTGAGCACTGAACAGTAAATGTAAACCAGGCTTAAAAGCCGGGTGACGCGAACAAGGTTAAAGTGCATGCGTGTGTCATTGTGGTGTGAACCGCCAATCCCTCCAATTACAGAACTGAGACAGCTCGCTCACACAGCTGTTCCCAGACACCCGCAGAACATAACCACTGCTAAGCTAGGACGCAAGCCCGATGACCACTAATCACCCCACTCTCTAAACCCAGAGCACCCAGGCAGACGTCTGTTCCGTTAACTATATAGATCTGTGGTTCTCAAACTGTATAATTTGAATGACCTCTGGTGTGGGATGGATTAGGCCAGTGGTTCCCAACCTGTGGGGTCCCCAATTTATTTTGGGGGATCCCCAGATGTTGAGAATGAACAGTAAACAGACCAACATACAGTATCTGCACATTTCTAAAATGACAATTTAAGGACTTTTAAGACCTTTTTAGTACGTTATGGTAATGTTTTTCATGCAAAACAAATGCTTGCATTGGATTCAGAATCCTGAAAAACACCTAGTCATGCTACTTAAAGCATATTTATTGCGACCGTCAGGGAGCAGTTTACTATGAAAACCTCCACCGGCCGTCCGTCCGTCCGTCGGTCGGTCGGTCACACGTCACACGTCACACCTTTGCCCTGCTCATATCTCCGCATCAGTATATAGGGCTTGTTTGTTTATTGTATGACATCACGCCACATCATCAGCTGTGGACTCTGTGATGTCATCGTATCGCATCAGTATATAGGGCTTGTTTGTTTATTGTATGACATCACGCCACATCATCAGCTGTGGACTCTGTGATGTCATCGTATCTCCATATATGGCCATCTCCGTATATGGAGATATAAGTCGTCCATGCCCAAGTATGGGCTGGTGAGGTCAGACTTTGTGTGATGCGTAGGTTATCTCCATATATGGAGATTCAACATTCCAGGCAATGCTCTCTTCCCTGGTGAGAATTGCCCCTTTATATAGGGCTTGTTTGTGTATTGTATGACATCACGCCACATCATCAGCTGTGGACTCTGTGATGTCATCGTATCTCCATATATGGCCATCTCCGTATATGGAGATATAAGTCGTCCATGCCCAAGTATGGGCTGGTGAGGTCAGACTTTGTGTGATGCGTAGGTTATCTCCATATATGGAGATTCAACATTCCAGGTGTAACTATGGCTGCCCGTATGACGTGAGAGGTGGAGGTTGTGATATTTGTGGAGATAAGCGACCGATTAGGGAGTCTTACTGGTTTGTTGTCTATTAGAGCCCAACTTTGATTGGCTCCCACAAGTTTCCCAAGACAGATCTGCGATGGCCCTATAGCCAAAAATGTTCCACATGGCATGTTCTAACTGTGCGCCAAATTACATGCTTCTATCATAAAGTGCACGATTCCATCAAAATACTGCCCGAAACGCCTGGACTAAACAACATATTCTAAGTCTTGGGTCTTATAGGCTAAACCTCATCAAATGGTGGTCTGTGGCTCAAATGCTGAATGAATAATGGCCCTTTCTATGATGATATAGATGGCAGGAGGATTTCCAGGGCATGTAATGGGAACATGAATGAAGCGGACGCCATACAGTAGACGGAGCTCTGCATGGGTTTGTGTTGTGGAAGTCCCTGTTGGCGCTCGGCCAGCCATGCAGTCTGTGGGAGAACTGTGGGAGAATGTTTACCGATGCAAACTCCCTGGGGAGGCCGAACAGAGCACTTATTCTCAGAACTCTGGGTCATTAAACCCACCCCAGTCTTAATTCATCCAATGTGGGGCCTGCCTCGCCACTTCTCTGGACCCCCGCCGTCCCCCCTTACAGGGACATGCTGGGCCCCTGAATCAGCCCGGGAAAAAGAGTTGGAGAGGCCCTCATTGCGCGCTATAGAGAGATCTCTCTCGCTGCTGCTACTCAAAGATTTGTGACAAAGTGACAAGCCAGTGGGCCACATGAGTTATATTTTGTTGTTGTCGGGTGGAAACTGTTTGTTTTTTATTTATCATTTTAAAAATGATTTAAACGAGTGAAAACAGCCGATCTATCGCCTCGCGGTGCGAGGCGTTGTGTGCTTGTAGATCTGCTGTTTTCACTACTTTTGTGCGACGGCCTTGTATGATGAAGCAGGGCTTTGCTTTGCAAAAAAATTTACAAATTTGAAACTTGGAGATATGAGGTTTCTGCCTGACAGTGACGATTTACTTTGTTGGGCACCCAGCCCGCAAAATGGAACAAAGGCCGAAATTTTATTTTATTTTTTTCCTTAATGGCCGGCCTGGACCGTCCGGGAATGAACCGGCCGTTCGGGAGTTGTCCCGCTTTTCCCAATGGCCAGCACGTCCCTGCCCCCTTAATCCCCCTGAAGTTTCTTTCTGAGCTGTTTTTGCGGGAGGTTGTATTCTAGCTCCGGCTTGATGATGGACGGTGGGCTTGCCTTTTAGACCTACCCTTCAGGCTGGTCTGACAGTGACGCATGAGGCACTACCATGTCACCAGTATCCAGCTTTACGTACACGCACAGACGCACACGCGCACACACTCACAGGGACGTGCAGAGAATGTCAGAGAGGCAGGGGCTGACATTTCTAAAAGGGCTTTTTGGTGAAAATACTGAGAATAGTCACCCTGGCCACAATATAACTTCCGGTTGGTTCTAGCGGAAGTGGCGGAAGTGCTGCGTTTAACGGACGTTACGTCGTGCGTTGTAGTCTTCCTGTGAAATTCTCACAGCGGAAGCTGAACGGTCTCTGCCTGATATTGTCACCAGGCTTTTCTCTTCGCAGATGAGTAAGCCTGGCTATGCGAGGCTAGAGAATAGTAGACCTCCAAGCTCACAACACGTCGAGCTGCGACGCGTTGGGAGCTTGGACGTCGGCTATTTTCGGTGCTTGATGCCACACTGAACTAAGCATAATCAAGTCAGTACTGGATATGTGGCATGGATTTCTACACAGAGAGAACAATACTTTCAACATAAGATGCTGCATTCAAGTTCAGGAGAGTTTGGACAAGGCAATTCTCTTGAATGCTGCCTTCAGGTATGGCATGGAAAGAGGGCATTTGCGTTTCTTTCGCCATAGTAAAAACTGCATTCATGGTCTGGAGAGGGCCCTTTTTACAGACGAGTAAAAGGGCTGGGGCTCAAGACCCCTTTGATGTCTATGTGTGCACGTGCCTGCACACACACACACACACACACACACACACACACACACACACACACACACACACACACACACACACACACACACACACACACACACACACACACACACACGTTTGTATAACTATACTTTTAAAGACATCAACAATTCAGAATGGCAATTTGATGAATGCCATATTTACTACCTGAATATACCTTTTGTTTAGTTTTTTTTTTACCGTAAAACAACCATTGCTGAATGTCTATTTCTGAAATTGTACTGTTGTACTATTACTAAGTATAGTAAAACACATGCATGCACGTGCACACGCATGTACACACACACACGCAGGCGCACACGCACGCACACAAGGAAGCTATTAGCCAACCTCATGCGGTTAAGTAATTGGTGAGAACACGATTGCCCATTTTTCTTCCCTTAGAGACTGTCGAGGAGGAGAAAAAAAAACATGCAACACGTACGTTTCGATTTTTACACGTTTAATCCCTTCAAGGACATGTCAGACATGAGCCTAGTCTACACCCTGCCTTTGTCTACTGTAATATTACATGCACGTACAATCGTACATATTGAGCTCACTTCATTAGCTGAATAAAGAGGTCTCCATTGTGGAGAAAAATGTTTTTTTATAATAACAATAATGCATGATGGATCACTTGATGGGCCGCAAAAAATTCTTTTGAAAGAATGCAGGGCAATTCTGGGGGTCACTGTCACAATTGCCATCATCAGATGTGATGACCACGATGGCAGATGATGAAGATTATGTTCTTCGCTTTAATCATTCCCAGAAGCCTCCGGTGAACTGGTGACAGAGCAGGGGCGTCAATTGGGTATGGCAGGGGTATGCAGCTGCCATACCCTGGGTCCAGGGGGAAAAATCTTTGTCTATCTGCGCTGGTTATTATGTTGTTAAATTACAGTAAAATAACTACAAATGCTAAATTTAACATAATGGTCAAGGTATTATTTTATATTCTCCACACTTGTATTCTCCCCATCTTGACAAATGGTATATTACCAGGTTCCGCAGGTCAGATGCATAGGTGCAATGCATTATTGTTAAATATGGCACGTTTACTAACATGCTAAGTTTAGCTGCACTTGAAAAACCATTCCAGGCTTCCATATCCAGCCCAAGAAACCGTAGAAACCTGTGTAAAACTGACAAAAGTCTTCTTTTTTTGAGCGGTGGTCACAACGCTCCTATACGTGGCCGTGTGTGTGGGTATGTCTGTCTGTCTGTCTGTCTGTTTGTCTGTATGTCTCCGTGTCCGTAGCCTGGCCCTGCAGTAACCTTTTCTGACCACACATGTTAAGGAGGGGCGCTGTTGCACACACACACACACACACACACACACACACACACACACACACACACACACACACACACACACACACACACACACACACACACACACACACACACACACACACACACACACACACCACCGCTCAGTTCACACAAGTGTGATTTTTTTAGACATTGTGAAAATAGCCGATCTACATGCTCACAGCTCCTCGCAGCGCGAGGCGTTGTGAGCATGTAGATCTGCTATTTTCACAATAGAACCGTGTTATCCAAAATGTAATGCCTATTTTCCATGAGGACTCCCATCTTTGCCATACCCTAGATTTTGCTGAACTGACGCCACTGTGACAGAGTGGAGAGGGATTGGAGATTAGAGATGTTTGAAGTCACCGTTGAAACACATGCACAGAAACATAAAGGTACCAGCTGGAACCCAAACACTGCTACCTCAGGGTGAGGCCATAGAAAAGCTATATTTTGGTTTCAGATCCAAGGTTCTTTAAAGAGCCATTTTAATGGTTCTATGCTTCATTGACCGGTGTCTCCCAGGGCTCTATACTTACTGTAGTCTGCTTATACGTCAAATCACTTTGTTGAAAATAGCCGATCTACAAGCTTCCGGTCTGCTGTTTTTGACATGTTCTTCCTTTAAGACATACACAAAATTGGGGTGCTATAGGGCTTACTGTAAGTGATTAAACGTGTACAGTACCATCCAAAAATTGTTCTTTTAGGAATCATTTATGGTACTGTACCTCAAAGAACGTTGACAAACATGTATACATCTATTTATCTGTATATGACGAACATGAAGAACCATTCACTAGATCAAATGGATCTTTAGTAAGCGACGGTCTTTCGTGTAATCATATATATACTGTAGCCTTTAAACAACCACTTAAGAAACCTTATTTTTTCTGTGCGCTTGGATTGGAACATAATGTAGCTTCCAAGTCCCCATGGGCCCTAAACGGCCTGCCCCAAAAGCATTCTCACGCTCCGACCATGCCTTCCCTAAAATACACCAGGAAGTGGAGGGGTCAGAGCCCGGAGAGTGGGGTCAGCCGCTGGGAGGCAGGGTGGTGGTGGTGGTGGTGGTGGGGGGGAGTGAGTGAGTGTTTCAGTGAGTGAGTGAGTGAGTGAGTGAGTGAGTGAGTGAGTGAGTGAGTGAGTGAGTGAGTGATAAAAGAAGGCTAGAGAATGGAATACACTACCACCCTAAGGACTGCAAACCATCGAGTGACCTCTAGACCTACTACACAAAACAGAGCTACTATTAAACTCATTTTGAGGAAAAATGCTGCTTTTATCCCAAAGCGACTGTAAAAGATTGCTGCTATTTGTTCCAAAAATGCATGTAACGACAAAATGTGACATAGCTCTGTTTACACAATGTAGCTCTGTTTACCCCCTCCAACTGTATACAGTATATGTTCCCGCTTTTCAATTGTTTTTATTATATCTTGACACTTGCTTTGGCAATGTAAATGTATGTTTTATCATGCCAATAAAGCTCAATTGAATTGAGTGAGTGAGTGAGTGAGTGAGTGAGTGAGTGAGTGAGTGAGTCAGTGAGTGAGTGAGTGAGTGAGTGAGTGAGTGAGTGAGTCAGTGAGTCAGTGAGTCAGTGAGTCAGTGAGTGGTGAGTGAGACGGACATACAGTATATGGCGCCGGAATGTTTCCTAAATGTCGTTACTGTCGGGCAGAAAACTTGTATCTTCATATTTCAAATCATAATGTTTTGTTTGTTTGTTGTCTTTTGTTTTGCTAAATGAATGCCCTACTTTTTAGCATGACAGTGTAGAAAGGCTATTTTCACTATTCTAATTTTCACCTATAATGCCCAAACTAATGAAAAGTATTAAAAATAAGTAAATACAAAACTATTTGGATGCATTGGAACACATGCAGGGACTTTTTCCATTCCCTGACAAGCAACGGTTTTGGACATACAAGGACTCCGCCCGACAACGCCAAGATGCTATACGTAGTGTATGTATGTTTGTGTGTATATGTACTATGTTATAGGCCCCATGGGAGCGCCCTCCTCTCACCACCAGGGTATTTTTAGTGCTCCTCTGGCTCCAGCTGTGCCCCGTCCAGAGCTCCATAACAAACAAAACACCCGAGCCTGCAGTCCTCTAGCTGTTTGTCATCTTCTGCCAGCGCTACAAACCAAACCAGACAAATGGACATCCGTTCTCCCCCGGGAGAACCTGCTCCGGGAAGCCACGGTAGACAAACCCACCTACGGTGCGTCCCTCTGAAGAGCGCAGCACAGCTGGCGTGGCCCAGGGCACCGCACTGGGCCCGTAAAATGTTTCAAACAGCCGTATAAAAACAAAATAATGCCACCATTAACCCAAACAACCGGTGATGTATGGCACTAGTTGTAATGCCCAGGTCTGAGGATTTTCCATTAGGTGCTGCAGGCTACCACACATAGGGATAAGGTATGTCCTCGAGGCCTGTCTGCAGAAAGACATATGAGTTCATTTTAGAGGACAGGACGAGACTCAAGGGTGGATGAAGCCGGAATTCCAAGGTGAGTCAGTCCTCTTGGTTTTAATAATATAAGCCCCTAGATCTATTGCTTGGCGCCAGTGTCCTTTCAGCATGCTTGTTTGATTAAAGGCATGAGACAGACTTGTTTATCGCTGAGCCACCACACACTCATTATGGGCCCCGACCGGAGGTGTTGGCGTACTTCAATGGGCAATCCATACAGACGATGACTGTGAAGCCATCAAACAAATGCGGCTTCAGTGAAGGAGATAGATTCAGTCCCATTGTGCGAGGTGACAAGCAAGTAATCATCCATTCCAGGCAGCATTTAACCACAGCATGCCATCATCTGTATTCTGGGCATGTCATATTATACAAACATTTGGGGAAAATAGCAGATATGAGCTTGTAGCTCTGCTATTTTCGTTGAAGAGATGTGGAGATGTACAGTATATGGAAAAATGTAGGAGACAAATGATACCCCTGGTTAACTCCATATAAAACATGATGGGTCACATGTATTTTTGTGAGTTTAGTTCTTTTCACAAATGACGCTGCATGTTTAAAATAAACGTGGCAGCATCATTTGTGAAAAGCAAAACAATAAAAATGAAACAAATGACTCTCCATCTGAGATATACAGTATGCTACATGTCAAATGGCCAAGGGGGGGAACATGTATGGGCTCTGTATGCATTGGCAGGATGCCAGCATACTGTACATATCTTGCAGCTCGGACAGCTAAAAGCAGGCGGGAGAGATATCATTTATTGTCACCATTGTTCCACGGAGGCTTAACAAAACAGCAGTGGTGATGGTGACAGCTCTATATTAAGGAGTCTGGAAAAGAAGTGAGCCGTGAACTCTGCTGTACAGTATCTCTGCCTCTCTCTCTCTGAGTGAAATCAAAATAACGGACTGCCACATCTGAACCGGTGGAGCCAGAGGGGGATCAAGCAGCGAGGACGGAGCAAAGGATGGAGCCAGACTAGCTTCAGCCACAGTCTGTCGCTGGTCGCTCCCACAGCAGCCTTAAAAGGGAACAAAAAAGATACCATAACGATTGAAGACAGAAACCCCAGTATAAGATCCACCCTCGGACCCCCAGAACCACATCCTCCTTCGGTGATGGAACGTGGGACCCTGCGACGTTGCAGTCACCGTCAAAGAATCCGCGGACATTTTTGGCATTCGTGGAAAGCCTGAAGCGGGGGAGGAAGGAGGACAAACAAAAACAAATGCAGGACGGACCCCCGGGGGGGATGAGGGGCTGTGGTTTCACTGTGGTTCTCAGCCATGTTCTCCTTCATCCGGATGGAGGGGGAGGCCAAGGAAGAAGGCCTTGGGTGGCGAGAAACACTTTGAGTACACTACATACAGCACATAATGTGTGTACACAACAAAAGCCTTGACGTTATTTAACTTTGCGAGTGTCTTTGCGAGAGTCTGGGGTCCCCCAGGGGTCCTTAAGGGGGGTTCCAGCCTTCCAGGGTGTCCCACAGCCCAGCAAAATTAGAAACAGTTTAACCCTTAAGTTCGGTTCAAATTCACTTCACCATAGTTTGGTTTGCCCGGGGGATATTTGGTTTAAAAATTAACAAATAATCATCATACATTGACTTTGTCTCAATTCCAAACAATTCATATGATATATATGGTAAATGTTTGCATTTGTGCTTTGCTATATCACATTAAACACTGAAAGAGCCATAGGCGTTTTTACTGTTTTTACGGGACATCATTTCTGGACAGGAGAGCACTTTCTCTTGCCAGATGCTTCAACTCCAAGTTCACTGTTTATTTTACCATATATATGATATGGATTGTTTGGAATTAAGGCCAGGGAGTTTCAGGTGGAAACAATTTTTACTTCTACCTTCTACCTTTTTTTTTTTTCAAATGAAAATGTAAAACAGGTCAAAATGATCCAAACCGAACTTAAGGGTTAAAATATTGTTACGCCTTTTTGCTCCCAATTTAGTCGTTATGTCAATTCATTCCTCCCACAAATTAATTTGTGCCACTACTGGCTCAACTCTGCCAGGGAGGAGATCCCACCGGGAGGATGTAAGAGCCTCCATCTTCATGGTTAATTTCACAATTTAGATTTAAAAAAATCCTTCTAAATCCTAATAGTTTTCTGAAATACATAACATGTTGATGTAGCTACAATCTAAGATCTAAAATCCCAACGAGAGGGTCAAAGTGTGTGTCCCAGAAGCAGACTAGAAAAGGCTAGGCAAGTCCAGCAGTAATTTATTTGGCAAATAGCAAAGGCTGACGTAAATGCAAGATGAGATACAGCAAGTTGCGGCAGGCAGGGGAAGACAAGGCGGCGGTACAGAAAATAAACAGCAAAACATCCTAAATAAACCAACTAACAAATAACACAACGTTGACATGCCAGAATGACTATTCATATACAGTGATAGGTTTCACTCTGTCTACTGTTCTCCTACAGTATAAACAGTTCTATTCAATTCTAAATCTAATTTAACAACAGAAAAATCTTCTCTCATGTGGATCCGTGAAACTAAACATTTTCAATTGGGTATCTACAGCGGAATATGGATACATTTTGGGGTCCTTGACATGAAAATGTTTGAGAGGGGTGCCCGCTGCGCTGGCCTACTGGTCCAGGCACATACCACTTAAGCATTGCCACATACAGTAGGCATGGATGCCTGGAGGCGTTGCCGGTTCGATTCCCGATCCGGACAACCTTTGCCGCGTGTCACTCCCCATCTCTCCCCCCATTTCCTGTCAGTCTACTGTCCTGTCAATAAAGGAATAAAAGCCCCAGAACACATCTTTAAAAAAGAAAATGTTTCAGAACCACTGATTTTGAGAGTCAGAGGTACAAAACAACTCGTAATATCATGAAAATTGGACATTAACTGGCTGGCGTACTGTTCTGGGAGGTCCCAAAATAGATGACCCCCAGAAAGGGGGTGGGGGTCTGGAAAAGTTTACACACATGATTTTTTTCTCATAGTTTGGACTCTAACCAAGATCTGCAAAAAAAGGGAAAAAAATAGCACAAAAATCCTACCGGAGCTGTTTTTTGGATGCATCGTACCACACTATTTGTATGACAGGCAGAAAAAAGTCGAGGACAGGGATATAAATGAAGATGGACAGAAAGATGAAGGAAGACAGGAAACGGAAGATAGAGAGGGAGGAAGGAAGAGAAGGACGAGAGCAACATAATACATTATGTATAGAGAATGGATGTAATCATTATTACCTTAAGAGCTGACCTTGCATGAGCTCTCATGCTGCTTTGTGGTAAAAGGATATGTCTCTAAAGGGCACAGTAACCTCCATGAATAGTTGTTCCATGTTAGAGCGGAGTGGGAACAGGCTGCACCCGCCGCCACAGGGGGCAGAGAGGGGAACGTCTTTACGTTCTTACACAGAAGCTACACTAACTGATTTCACAGAAATTAACCTTATCGTTGTTGTCGGGTGGAAACCTTGTATATGTCCAAAACTAGTTTTAAATCACTGATAAAATGATTTAAAACTAGTTAATACAGCCGATCTACAAGCACACAACGCCTTGCGCCGTGAGGCGTTGTGTGCTTGTAGGTCTGCTGTTTTCACTGCTTTCGTGTGACGGCCTTGTATGATGGAGCAGGGCTTTATTTTGCGAGAAAAAACAAATTTTACAACTTGTAGATACCAGGTTTCTGCCCGACAGTGACGATATGAACCCCGGCATTCCTTTTCTGGCCACGATAGACAAACATTCGGAAGAAAAATAAGAAAACAGCAGATTTTCTTGTAGATATGCTATTTTCGGCAAAGAGATTTAGAGGGGGGGGAAAGGAGGGGGCAAAGGATAGACCCCTGGAGGTCAACTAATTATATAGGGTTTATGTGGTTTAAGTGATATTTATTGAATGGTTTGTGGTATTGCAGCATTGTGACATTGTAGCATTGTAAACTGAGGTTCTCTCGAGCCTACTCGTGTGGTGGAACAAAAACAAATAAGCACGCACGCACGCATGCACGCTCGCACTCGCACGCACGCACGCACGCACACACAATCCGCTGACTGACTGACAGATACATGCATCCACATCCAGACTCAGACAAGACAGAAAGACAGCACCAAATTTCCTCCTGCCATATCCTTATCGAAAACCTGACATGATCACTGGTAGACACAACTGGGCCACCGGTCTGAAGCCGTGGCAGGTCAGATCAAATTCTTCCCAAAAGGCCTCCCTGGTCGGTAGGGATGGGACATTATGAAAATGTCATATCACGATTATTGTGACCAAAGAAATCGTGATTTACGATATTATCGCCATAATCAAAATCCATAATCATGGGGCGGAACATTTACCAAAAAATAGCAGATCTACAAGCTCACAGCGTGTTGCATTGCGACGGGCTGTGAGCTTGTATTTTTGGCAAATACATTTGATAGAGAGTGAAAAAAGACTGTATCAAGTACGTATATTATAAGTACCTTTTACCAATTATAGTGTTTAAGTGGTAACCGATATGCAGCTCGGCAAATAAAAGGTGAATTGATCCCAGTGCATGACGGAGGACGATATCACGATAAATTAAATCTCCACGATACGATTATCGTGAGTGTTTTTTATCGTGATAAACGATAATATCGCTTATCGTCCCATCCCTAGTCCCCGGTACACCTTGTGATGGACGGCAGAGACGTGAAACGAAGCGACAAGAACCTCAACCAGCTCTGTGTTCCTGTTCCTGTCCTTCTTCCCTTGTCTTGCTGCAGTTAGTACATGGAAGGTGACAATAAGCACTCAGTCATGCTCACCTCATCTGGTAGAGGTAGGAGAGAGGGTTTATAGCATGTCATGATAAGTGACAAGAGACTTTGCTACACACGACTTTAGTGCCATCAACTATATGTTTTAGCTTTGCTTAAATACATGAACCCTATAGTGACCCGATTGTGGACATGTCATAACAGGCGAACATTCACTTAAAATACAGTAGCAGATCTACAAGCTGTGAGCTTGTAGATCTGCTAAGATCTGCTACGGTATTTTCAGTGAAGGTGGCGATGCGACAAGTTGTGAACTAGCAGATTTAGAAATTGATCCAATAGCTATATATCTTTGCCTTTTGTTCAGACTTTGCTAGGATAGCTACTCAGGTCGATATAAGACTTAAATGACTGAGCTTGTGTTATCATCACAACTTCCGATAATGGAGGCTTGCATGGTGCAGAGAGAGGGTGTGAGGAGGATCTATGAGAAATGCATCTTTCAGAAAGAAAGCAGAGCGAGAGAGTATGAGAGAGAGAGAGAGAGAGAGAGAGAGAGAGAGAGAGAGAGAGAGAGAGAGAGAGAGAGAGAGAGAGAGAGAGCGCTAATGAATGTAGATGTGTTGCCACCTTGCTAATGAATCGAGGAGCTCACCACAGCTGTTATTGCCACCATGGGGCCCTGAGGTCTTGGCTGTTGATGTTGAGAAAGTACGCCTTCGATTCCTATTCATCCAAAGCTGATTTGTTGTCAAGTTGGACTGTGTATTGCATCTTCTGTGCGTATGGAGGCCGTACTACTCAAAAATGATTTCTCAGCTTGTCGCAGATGCTTTTAATGATTGCATTTAATGGGGGGGGGGAAAAACAGATGAGGTTATGCATCATTACAACCAACTAATAGGATGACCAAATTGGGGTTTACTGGCAATACTGGGAGTTGCATTCATTATTATTATGCAAATTACCTTTTGTTCATAAACAAGCTTGGGAAGGATTTGGAAATGGTTCTCACGTTGTGTTCCCTGGCTCTGTTTGAGTGTTAAACACCCGAGGCATTAGGCATCTGTGTAATCGCATCACTAATCCCTGGACTTCGGGTGACGTGTGGTTACTTTCCTCGGTGACAGGTGATTGATCAGTCTCATTACGTCGTTCCTCCCTGTCAGAGCTTCTGGGGGCCCGGTGGGTGCAGTGGAGACTCAGATTTATTAATAGAGGCACAACTCGGGGACCATTCCATCGCAGCGGCCGTCCCTGAAAAATTATACCTCCTCAAGCGGAGCAGACGCGAAAAGAATAACAAAAACAGGCCGGGGAATCTCGGTTTGAACTCCCACAGCACAGCGGAACCTCATAAAACTCCCGTAGAACCACGGCCATAAAGACGCAGCGAAAACACATGTAAACACTCTCACCTGGCGAGCGTCAGCTTTGAAAAAGTGCAATAGGCCGCTGGTTCATTCCGCAATTCCCAGGCGACCCATGTGAGCTGTCCGCTTAGTGTTGCTTGCGAGATGGAGGGAGTGAGTGAGTGGCGGGTTCATGGGAAGAAGTGGAAAGGGGGAAGCCTGGGGGTCTTGCACAAACACAGGGGCTAATGAGCGGACTAATGGCACCGAGCGAGGTGGATGAAGGAAGGTGCAGATCAGGTCTCTGTCAGTCACTGGGCATTGCTGAGACAGATCCAACACAAACACAACCTGGGGACATAAGGCCTATATAGTAGGGCAGGAGAGAGGGGTCTACCAGCACCCCAATGACATTTTTTCGAAACCTGTTTTTTTTGGACCGTTATGATGTCTAGTTATGATTTCTGCTTGTTGCCGTCGCCAACTAATAACCCATGGGGTTCATTTTTAACCTTTTCTCACAACTATTCCGAATCTGAACCATACAATGGTCATAACAGAAAATGCCATAACGCTTGATGTAAACAACCTACAGGGACAAATGAACACACTTTTCTATATGATTTGCTGAATGAGATGCTGAATGAACTGGTGGGTGAAGACGAGACCCTCTGCAGCAGGTCTAGAGTGCATTTTGCCTGCCTGCCCCTCTGCCAATATGCTCATCCCCCACATCCAGCGGGTGAACTATAGAGTGAGTGGCCTGTTACAAGCCAGCAGCTGAGCCAATCTTGTGGGGGCCTAAACCTATGACGAAGGTCAGGGGTGGCAGAAGACGGAAGGATGGACTTTGGAGCCTGTCTGGTCTTGTGGGCCAATTCTTCCCCAATCTCTCATTGACCTGTTGGCTGTCCTCAGTGATGATAATGATGATGATATCGGAAGAGGATGAGGTGGAGTTTGATGAGATGGAAGACACTGACCAGTGAAATTGTTCTTTGATAACTTACGGACATCGATTCAAAATGGTCTCGGCGCATCCCACATACAGTAGGCTTTGTGTAGCCTGCGGTGGGTCGCTGTTTCGATCCCCGAGCCCGTCCAGATTTGCTGCGTGTCACTCTCTCACCCCGTTTCCTGTCAGTCTACTGTCCTGTCAATAAAGGCATAAAAGCCCAAAAACATATCTGGGGAAAAAACATGAACCCCATGGGACATGAGTTGGGCAACACTACTAAATCTTGACACTAGACACCATTAGGGTACTAAGAAACATGACGTGTGACCTTAGAAATGTTGTACAAAGAGAATATAGATATAGAGATATAGATGTGATTTGAATATTTTCTGCAAATCTTTTGCAGTTTCTGCCATGAAGTAGTGTCAAAATGTGCTTGAATCTTAACTCATTGCATGCCAGGCCCGATAGTCCCGAGATTATTTCAATGTCTTTCCCTGCCAGGCCCGATAGTCCCGAGAATTTCCGCCATTTTGAAAAAAAAAAAAAAAAAAAAATCAAAAAAAAATTTTTTCCAAATTTTTTTTTGGACCCCAAAAAATGTAGTAGGCATGATAGAAATCGCGAAATTGCATGTTTAACCCCCATAGCAACCCCATCTATCAAACATGGCAGCCATCTTTGTTTACATTTTAGGAAAACATAATGGCTTGTATCTCATGAATGCCTGAACGGATTTCCATTCGGATTTTTTTGTTTGAAAGCTGTGAGCAATGTGGACACACGTGGTGCATTATCTAGGCATGGGTGTGCATGATCCGTGCACTATGAATTACATGGAAGTCTATGGAGACCAGAGGCACCATAGAGTACGAAGGTATTGTTAAATGGCGGGGAATGTGTTAATAATAACCACGTTAATGAGTTCCTTGGGTGCAAATTATGTGGGAAAATGTGTTGATTTGTCTCTGTATGTTGTTTACTTCAAGAGTTATGGTATTTTCTATTATCTCCATCTTATGTTTTGTTTTGGGGATAGGTGTAAGAAAGGGTTAAAATGAACCCCAAGCCACGTTGATTGACCACGGCAACAAGAAGCAATATTGTCTAGACACCATTAGGGTTCAAAAAACAAGTGGTATAAAAAGAATACACCTTAATATTTATATGTACAAAGAGAAATATAGATGTTTTTGAACATTTTCTGGTCGTTTTACGCTGTTTCTGCCCTGAAATAGGGTCAAGATGTGCTTGAATGTTAAAAATGATGACGTAAATAAATTCCTTGTGTCAAAATCATATAGAAAAATGTGTTCATTTGTCCCTGTAGGTTGTTTACTTCAAGAGTTAAGGCATTTTGTTATGTCCATTGTATGGTCCAGATTAGGGATAGATGTAAAAACGGCAACAAGAAGAAATCATAACTAGACACCATAAGGGTCCTAAAAAACATGTGGTATAAAAAGAATACACGTTAATGTATTTGTACAAAGAGAAATATAGATGTGTTTTGAACATTTCTGGTCGTTTTTCGCTGTTTCTGTCCTGAAATAGGGTCAAGATGTGCTTTAATGTTAAAAATGATGCCGGAAATGAATTCCTTGTGTCAAAATCATATAGAAAAGTGTGTTCATTTGTCCCTGTAGGTTGTTTACATCAAGAGTGATGGCATTTTCTGTTATTGCGACCGTAGGTCGCATTTACTATAAAAAGCTCCAGGGGCTGTCTGTCAGTCCGTCAGTCAGTCACACTTTTGCCCTGCTCATATCTCCACAACCGTTGCCCCGATCCATGCCAAAATTTCCACACAAACTCCTTGCCTGCCAAACTACAACCTCCAAGGATCCCCGGAGTTCCAGGGACCCCCAGGTCCCTGGGGGACCCCCAGGTGTAAAAACATTACCACATACACGTCACACTTTCCCCCTACTCATATCTCGGCCACCGTTGCCCCGATCCATGCCAAAATTTCCACACAAACTCCTTGCCTGCCAAACTACAACCTCCAAGGACCCCCGGAGTTCCAGGGACCCCCAGGTCCCTGGGGGACCCCCAGGTGTAAAAAAAATACCAAATGTGCAAAAATGACCAAATGACCACCCCCACGGGGCTGCTCACGGGGAATTCCCGGGGACCACCCACTCCTGGTACTCCAGAACGGATGCAAAAGTGGTGGCGCCCCCAGTGGAGGACCCCCTCCACTGCAGCTCACATAAAATGCCCTAACTCGGCCTAGGAGCGTCCGGGAGAGCCGGGGCCGGTACCTATTTGTCCGCCAAGGCAACGCGGAGACCCCACCCCTCATTTCTCACATGGCCCTCTTCTAGCGAGACCTACGGTCGCTTATCTCCCGATTAGGGAGTCTTACTGGTGTCCATTGTATGGTTGAGATTGGGGATAGTTGTGAGAAAAGGTTAAAAATTAACCCCATGGGACATTAGTTGACCACGGCAACAAGCAGAAATCATAACTAGACATCATAAGGGTCCTAAAAAACCTGTGGTATAAAAAGAATACACCTTAATTTATCTGTACAAAGAGAAGTATAGACGTGTTTTGAACAATTTTGGGTTATTTTTCGCAGTTTCTGTCCTGAAATAGGGTCAAGATGTGCTTAAATGTTAAAAATAACCACTTTAATGAATTCCCTGGGTCGAAATCATATAGAAAAGTGTGTTCATTTGTCCCTGTAGGTTGTTTACATCAAGCGTTATGGCATTTTCTGTTATGACCATTGTATGGTTCAGATTGGGAATAGTTGTGAGAAAAGGTTAAAAATGAACCCCATGGGTTATTAGTTGGCGACGGCAACAAGCAGAAATCATAACTAGACATCATAACGGTCCAAAAAAAACAGGTTTCGAAAAAATGTCATTGGGGTGCTGGTAGACCCCTCTCTCCTGCCCTACTAATAGGGCAGGGGTGGGCAATTATATTTTTTCCATGGGGCCACATGAACAACAGAAAATATTGTGGAGGGCCGGGCCAAAAGGCAGTGCTCCCCGCAGGATGTGCTCCCCGCAAACAAAACAAGCAGCTTTACCTCCGACTTCAGTAAATACATACATTTTTGTTGAAAACACGGCATTCGGCATCAACTTTTGATGGGTAAGGAAAGGCAGCTCGTCTTGACTTGTGACCAGTCTGACCACATGCTTGTTATTAAGACAACGATCCAATGATCACGCACATGTGCTGATGTACGCATTGCGTCCATATGTACGTGAATAAAAAACTTCAAAATAAAAGAAATGCAGCTTTAGTCCATGCATGAGGTAAAATTAGAAAATGTGTTTATTTTGTAATTTGCCATTAATCCTACAAGGGCCGTTCAGAGTGAACCAAAGGGCCGCACAATGCCCAGGTCTGGCCTAGGGCTTTGTGTGCGTGCGTGTGCGTGCGTGGTCTCAGAAGCAAGCTGACGGACAACTTGCCTCTCAGAGGAAGTCGACCAGATGATGCCTGCAGCACTGTACTGTAGGGGAGCTACGCTGTAGCATTATTAGCAGTTCACTGTGTGTCAAGCTCGCAGCATGCAGGGTCACACACCAGGAAGCTGCCCGCGCACTCAAAACACAAAAGCCCAGAAATGTTGATCCTAAAGCAGCACCACACTGATCCTGGACAAGATCTTCCTCCAAAGATCTTGTCATATTCGCACGCCAGCACAAGGGCACAGCATTTATTTCAGCAGCACCAAAGCGGGCGCAGTGTGTTTTTTTTAATAGCGGGTGGTCCGAACATCCCCGGGATTGGAGTATAGATTTTCCTAAAACACATAAATACACCCAGCTTTAGGTCTGGTCTCGGGCTTTCCTCTGAAGGGGTGCGGCGAAGGAGCTCCTCTCTGTATCTACTACGCACATCATGATGTATCTGTATGGAGATGCCGTTTATTTAACCGCTGTTTGGGGATCCAACATAAACATGGGAGATTTGGAATTCATATTCAATTCATTGGACGTGCATGTTAGCAGAACCAATGTCAGTCTAAACAACTTGGAAACAAATTGCATTTAGAGGACAGAGAGGCTTAGTCTTTCCATATGGTCTCATATACAATGCTAGAGGGTAACTAAGTACAGTAAACAAGTACTGTGCTTACAATTTTGAGGTACTTTATACTTCTACACACTACACTTTTACTCCACTACAATTATTTAACTTTTTTTAACTACAGTATCTACCATTGCTAACACAAGGCAGCGTGATATTGTCTGGCTATGGGAGGCTAGGGACATTTCAATAAATAAGGATAAACAAACCTTCTTATGAACGATGTTGGTGTAAGTAAGTGATTTGAAGGAGTATATATATATATATATATATATATTGCTGAAATGAATAGTTGAGAACGTTGGTACCCGGGGAGACAGTCTCTAGCCCGCCAGACACCCAGAGCGCACACATTTTTCGCCATTTCAATAGATAAGCAAGCATAAACAAACATATTCACATGAACAATGTTGATGTAACAAAGAGATCTGTGTGGAAATATAATGTAATAAAAGACATTTTCGTGTAGAGTCACTTCCTAGTTTAGTACTAAAATTGAAATTGAAAGAATGTACAGTAAGTACATTAAATTAATTTGATTGGCTTATTGCACATTCCCACAATGACATCATCAAAATATTAGCAAATAAAATAGCATTTCTTTCCTCTTTTTGAGCGGTGATCACACCGTCTCCTATACGTGGCCGTGTGTGTGGGTATGCGTCCGTCCGTCCGTCCGTCCGTCCGTCCGTGTCTGTATGTAGCCTGCAGTACCTTTTCTGACCACACATGTTAAGGGAGGGGCGCTGTTGTTCACACACACACACACACACACACACACACACACACACACACACACACACACACACACACACACACACACACACACACACACACACACACACACACACACACACACACACACACACAGGGGGAAAGGGTGGGTCAGCAAGTCGGATGGATGGATGGATGGATGGATGGATGATGGATGGATGATGGATGGATGGATGATGGATGGATGATGGGTGGATGATGGATGGATGATGGATGGATGGATGATGGATGGATGGATGGATGATGGATGGATGATGGATGGATGGATGGATGATGGATGGATGGATGGATGATGGATGGATGATGGAATGGATGATGGATGGGTGATGGATGGATGGATGATGGATGGATGGATGATGGGTGGATGATGGATGGATGGATGATGGATGGATGATGGATGGATGGATGGATGGATGGATGGATGATGGATGGATGGATGATTGATGGATGGATGGATGGATGGATGGATGGATGGATGGATGATGGATATATATTTGTTTTGCTGTTGCGCAGCCTCCACGACCACCGCTCAGTTCACACAGGTGTGATTTTTTTTATATGTCAGTGGCCGTTTAAGTAAAAAATCACACCCGTGTGAACTGAGCGGTGGTTCCCCCCCCCCCTTCCCCCCTGTGTGTGTGTGTGTGCGTGTGTGTGTGCCTGGTCTGGCCTGGCCTGAACAACAGCGCCCCTCCCTTAACATGTGTGGTCAGAAAAGGTTACTGCAGGCTACAGACAGACAGACAGACACGCAGACAGACAGACAGACCCACACACACGGCCACGTATAGGAGCGTTGTGACCACCGCTCAAAAATCTGGCACTCAGGCAGGGACCTCGATCAGGCACATTCACAGCTGTGAAACATCAGTCACTCAAATGAAAAGTGAGCATTTGACAGGGCATTATTTGATTGGGCACTGGAATCGGCTGGGCGCCCATGCAATGTTCACCATCCTGCTGTTCCCTACGATTAGTCAGTGTTTTTGTTCCGGGGACTTAGCAGCGCCATTAATGATTTAAGAGCTGCCATTGTGTGCTTCAGATGCGATGACGCACTTTGTGGCTGGTGCTGGCAGCGTGCCAGCTCTCAAAAATTGCTAGGACTGAAAACAGCGTACCACAACAGGTATAATGCACACGGATGACAAACGAATTGAGCGAGGGGTCATGCACCCCTTTTTGTCGTCATGGTGACAGTGAGGTCATCATTGCCATGAGCCAAAAAACCCTGCTCTTAAGAGAATGACAAAACATCCATCGAGCAGCAGCTATGTCTGTAATGCACATACAAGCTATATAAGGGTAAATGCTCTGCCTTGCTGCAGCACCTTTGTGCACATAAATAAACGCACAACATAAAGCACTTTGTGCGTTACACACTCATCCATTTACACGCGCGCACACGCACACGCACACGCACACGCACACGCACACACACACAAACCCAGGAGGAGCGGGGGATTGATCCGAGAACCTTCCAGTTCCCTGAACAGCCACTCAACCTGCTGAGCCACTGCCACACTACAATAGGAATGAATGTCAATTGACCGCTGTCGCTTTGCGCCTCGCCGCAAGCTTGTGGATTTGCCATTTTCACGACCTCATAAACGTTTTTATTGCATTTATATATGGAAATAATCCGATCGATTATTTTAAAAAGTTGTTTTTTGGTTAACCTTTTTTCTATATGTATATATTTTATGTAGTAGGAAAAAAAAGATATTCACTGTGTGTACGTACGACACGTACGGTCGTACATACGTCTGTCTATCTGTGAGTCCGGGGAAAATCTCACAAACCACTGGACCAAGAGTAGCCTACCAAACTTCTAGCCTACCAAAGATAACTATAACTTGACATACAGTTAACTTGAGCTTAATTTATAATAGCTCCATTATGGCTCACAAAGTATTAATTAGGCGTTATTCCCCCCAATATGTTTGACACCTTTTTAAACATCGTACCGTATTTAACTTTAATTTCATACTGGAATTCAAAGTTGCTCAGATCGGTCTGAAACCTTAGAGTCACACGTCATAGATGATTGATTTGTCACAGGCTGGCCACAAGGCCAAGATCTACAAGAGGGCCACACTTCCGTTCCCCCTGTGGATCCCGATATCCACGTGACCGGCTTTTTATATTATTCCCTTTTCACACCCTGAGCGCTGAACTTCACGGCACCAAACCCGCGGGCCTGAGAGAGAAGAAGTAAGTGTGTTGTGACAGGAGCACAACACCTTCCAATACCCTGACCTTCAGGAGGAGCCATGATAGTGATTTGCTGTCATGTGGAGGAATGTGCTCTTTGAGGGAGCTGAGGTGAGAAGGTGGAGGAGTGGAGAGGAGGAGGAGGAGGAGGAGAGATGAGAGGAGCAGGGGAGGAAACAGGAGTCACAGTGGACGGGAGGAGTTCAGAGGGCATGAAAGGTCGATCTAACTCCTATCAACATTGTGCGCCAGACACAGCGAGCGCCAGACAGACACAGTGTGCCAGACCGTGCTCTCTGGTACTCTGGGACCTGACCTGTGGAGATGCTGCACTGTGCCATTTCTCCACCCCTACAACCAGGCATCAAAGGGGGCTTGAGTTGAGCCCCTGCCCTTTTATCTGTCTGTAAAAAGTGCCCTCTCCAGACCATGAATGCAGTGAAATGCCCTCTTTCCATGCCATACCCGAAGGCAGCATTAAAGAGAACTGCCTTGTTCAAACTCTCCTGAACTTGAATGCAGCATAAGAATTGCCCTCTCTGTGTAGAAATCCATGCCGTATGCCACACAGAAATTTCAGCCCTGCCTCTCTAACATTCTATGCACGTCCCTGCTAACAACTATCACACACACATATTCTGTTGTCACACAAGCACTCACTCACTCACTCACACACTCACACACTCACACACTCACACACTCACACACACACACACACACACACACACACACACACACACACACACACACACACACACACACACTCTTGCACAGAATATATTTTTAACCCTCTAAGGCCCACGGTTGTAATATTACAACGTTTGTATTTTATCCAAAAAAAGGTTTAAATCATTTTATTTTAGCTCCCCCTACCACCTAAACACCACCATTGGATTCTATTGTTTAGTATTACAATGCCATTGGCCACAACATTTGCATATAAATACCCCCCACAGGGGCTGACATTCACACCCGCCACACCCGCTGAAATTCCAGAGTTTTGACGAACAACATCTCACTTTTTCATGGAAGCTATACCTCACAAAAACATAAGTAAAATGCCTGTACTATTTTTTTTGGTGATCATTAGAATGTCTAGAACATGTACATATGTTATTATTGTGAAACATATCCCCCATATGTAAATTAGAGCATGATTTATGATTTTTGATTTATGGCTATAAAATCTTACAAAAACATTTTTTTGAAAAAAACATTACATTTTCCTCTGATTAAGACTCCTACAACACCATCTGATTTTTTTCAATTTTTTATTTCAAGTATTTCTTAATGCGGGCCTTAGAGGGTTAAATCGGTTTCAATGGCCTTTGTTTTTGCGTGACAAAAGGACAATTGTTTTGCCAAAGCGTTCAGGAATACATTTTCAAGAAATGAAGAAATAAAGCAAGTTGATGGAAACTAGCATCTCTTCCCTCTACCCTACTCTGCCTGCACAGTGCACACACAGATGCTCGCTCAGCTTGAAGAGTCATCTCTGGATAAATCAGGGTTCAAGGTTCGTACCTTGATTAAAGGATGCCCTTGGACCTCTATTTACTGTACATTGTCACTGTCGGGCAGAAACCTTGTATCTCCATGTTTCAAATATATTTTGTAAAGTAAAGCCCTGTAAAGCCACAGTCTTGCATGATGAACATACAAGACTGTCGCTCAAAACTAGTGAAAATAGCAGATCTACAAGCACACAACGCCTCGCACCGTGAGGCGTTGTGTGTTTGTAGATCAGCTATTTTCACTAGTTTAAATCGTTTTTAGAATGTGCAAGACTGTCGCTCAAAACTAGTGAAAATAGCAGATCTACAAGCACACAACGCCTCGCACCGTGAGGCGTTGTGTGTTTGTAGATCAGCTATTTTCACTAGTTTAAATCGTTTTTAGAATGACAAATGCAAAGCGAACGGTTATGGACATACGAGGTTTCCAACGACATACACACACTGTGGGAGGTCGTCAGGCAGTATGCTAAGGAGAGATGAGTGGGAGGCAGTGCTGTACATTTACTCAAGTACTAGTACTTAAGTAACATTTTGAGATACTTTTACTTTTTACTCCGTTTTTCCACCATTCTGCTCCACTACATCTCAGTGGCAACTATTGTACTGTTTTACTCCACTACAATTATTTGACAACTAATAGTTACTCGTTACTTTGTAGATTTAGATTATTATTACAAAACATACATTAACCACTCCAGCCCTATTTTATACTTTGGTTATTTGAAAATAGATATACAGTAGGATATCACAACGTGTTATAAACTTGTGGATATTCTCTACGTGTGAAAAGGGACATTCTGCAAAATTAATGCTTTTTACTTTTGGTACTGTATGTTGATGGCAATACTGTTGTACTACTGCTCATTTCACATGTTGAACACAAAACCTTTACTGGAAACAGAGAGTATTTCTACACTGTGGCATTGGATACTTTTCCACCACTGATGATGAGAGGATATAAAAGGGAGGGCACCGGGCACTGAGAGAGAGAGGAGATGAAAGAGAAGAGAGACATTAGACTGATGATGAAGGAGACAGACAGAGAGATGAAAGGCAAACTCACATAGAGGAGGGCAGGGGACCAGATGCTGTCCTCTTGCAGTTTCGTATGAAACCTGGAAATGTTAATAATATATAATAATATCTCAGATTTTATATAGCACAAGGTGCTCAAAGTCACTTTTACATGGGGGAAAATAATCAACTTTAATCAAATATGTATTGTTGTCAGTGTTGCATGGGCAGTTTATTACTGAGGCCCAACCATTTTACAGACACATTACGTCTTTTTATCTTTACATCATTCTCAGGGGGCTGGCCAGTGGTGGAAAAAGTACTAACAGTTCTTACTTAAAGGAGTAGTTCACCACTTTTCAACCTGTCTTCATATAATAGGTCCTCACTAATGTTCATGATAAAATATCACAATTTTTTTCTACTCAGTCCAAGTCTCCTAGGAGAGCTGTGGGAAGTTCAGAATCCATAGTCTTGTGACATCATCATTTTCCAAAAAAAAAAGAAAACAATATTTTTGAAAAAAATATTTAGATTTTTAATATCGCGAGAACAATGGCTTCCACTTTAAAATTGCAACTTTTCAGGAATAGAAAGCCTGCAGTTTCTATAAGCTGGATTGGTAATCGATGATGTCACAAGACTATGGGTTTCTGACCAGCCGACAGCCCTCCTCTGAGAAAAAAAAAAAAAAAAAAAAGAAAAGCTATTTTTGAGTGAGGACCAATTATATGAACATAGGTTGAAAAGTGGTGGAGTGCCCCTTTAAGTAAAAGTAATACTACATTATAGAAATTCTCTGTTACAAGTAAAAGTCCTGAATTATTTGCTTGAGTAAAAGTACAAAAGTATTGCTATTGAAATGTAGGCCTACTTAAATTAGAAAGTAGTCATTATGCAGAATGTCCCAATGTCTGAAAATCTCAGATCTACAAGCTCACAATGCGTCGCACCGTACGCGTCTTTAATAAATAGAAAAGGTAGGGATACCAATTTTATCCAATCAGGAGAAAGAACTTAACAGGACACAGGATAAACAAGTGCAATTTGAAGTGACGAAACAAGAAATGAGAAGACAAATTTGGAAACTGGAACAACATAAAAATGTTATTGAGCAATATCTAAAAATAGCGCTTTAACCTTTTAACCAAAAACGTTTTGTTTAAATCAATCAGGCTAAGACTTCACCATGGTATTAATCTGATCCAAAAGAATGGTGGGGGAGGAGTAGCCTGGCATGGCCAGACGAATCTGCCCAGGGCTGTTCTTTTGGTCTGGTTTCCAGGTTAAGGGAGGAGGAGGAGGATGAAAGAGCAAGGAGGGTTGTAGGATGAATGGACAGGGACAGGAAAGCGTCCATGAAGGAAACACAGCAGTGGTTTTCAATTGGCACCGGGGGAGCCAATTAGAAAGGTCTCTGTCCTGTCTAGCTGTCACAGGCATAACTCGGTCATAACGCTTTGGCATGTGTGCTCCAGACCAGTGGTTCCCAAACTTTTTAGCTCAAAAGGTGTTTGCCCAGGACCCAAACTAGAAAAAATAGCAGATCTACAAGCCCCAAAAAAGGATGTAAATAAACTATTGAGCTGAACTGACAGCTTGTATATCGGCTATTTCACTACTTCTTAAAATATTGTTTTCTAATGTGGAATTTCTTAGATTTTTCTTTCATTTCTTAATGAAATTACTGAAAGGAAGGTTTTTAACAATTTCTCTGCCATTTTAAACATAGCTGTAGTAAGCAGCTGCCAAATTGTCCTTACCTTTTAGCGTGGGCACGCGCACGCATCGTGCACAATCTGTGCGCGACTCATCTAGTAGACGTGTAGACTCGGTGACAAGCTTTCGGATACAAAAAACCCCATTGAAAAAGACATATCCGTTGCCACCCTGTATTCCTGCTTATCCGCCAGTGTTTACATGAAAAAACATTGAAAAAAAGCCAGGCATGCGCTATGGTAACACGTGGACACGTTCGCGCACAAAACGCACGATATGTGCGGGGATCATAATCCAGGCGTGTAGAGACTGGATCAAAGTTTCCAAACGCAAAAATCCGATTGAAAAACGAGCGTTCCATCGCCGAGTAGCTTCCACTTCTGTTACACAGTAAACCAATGGAGGCGGGACTATGGCCCAGGCTCAGACTGGATACGGAAAGCTGGATCCGGTCCAGACCGGAAATTACCGGATACAGTTAGGGGGGCGGGCCTAAAGAGCCAGAATCAGCGAAAATCTGCGCTAATACTTTTAATCCTTTCATAATGATTAAAGCTAATTAAACTTTACGGGCTCTACGGGCATGGCAGCGCGGTACAGCGGGAAATCTACGGTTTCTACGGGGATCGCGAGGTATGAGTTAAGTCATGAACAATTTTAGCTTTATTTGGGAATGTTTTTAGATTTTCTTTTTTTTAAACAAAAGGAAACAAAAAAAGAAAGGGACCCATAAACATATGTCTGCGACTCACAAAATGGGTCCCGAGTCTTCCGACCCACTGTTTGGGAACCATGTGCTCCAGATCACTCGGGCGTGTGCAGCGCCAAATGGAGAATTTGATGGGAACCATAGTTCAAAACTGTCTGTATTTGTCTGTCCATGGGTCTGGGAATGAGGATGCCCCGAATCTCTGTGTGTTTGAGGAGAGGTGAGGTTTTAGTCTGAAAACTACTGGAGGTAAAAGGACAACTCGAAGGCAGACAATGAACGACTATACAATTCAATTCAATTTTATACACTACAGACGATCGTTTTGAAAGCACATTCTTCAAAATGTTACCTTTCTTTGAGCACACCTGATATATTTTAACGCGCGTTCTTGTGTCTGCACGTCACCTGGGAGCAAGAATTCAATAAAAGTCCTGACAGTTGGAACTCTTTTGGTTTTTCAATTAGACCAGAAGTTTATAGAGGCACTCCGCTCCCTCTGGGTCAACGCACACTTCTCCAGATGGTACAAGGACACATGCATAATATATACGGAAAGATGTGCACGTGCACACACACGCACCCACCCACACACATGCATAAAGGTGCTCGCAAGAGCAAAGAGATGTGTAGCTACTGTACACATGCAGGAAGAAAGAAGAAAGCACATGTAGACACAGACAAGCACGCACACACAGAACAGAAGACATAGAGCTACAAAGATATGAAGCACAGGAGATAGTCATGTAGACACTTGAGTTAACTGGAGACACAGACCCAGAGAGAGGAAGAAGATTCTGTTTAAACTCTTTAACTGCCAGAGGTAAAACATCGCCTCAGCGATTTACTAACCAGACTTTTTTTAACAAGGCGCATGTAAACAAAAGAGGTGACGTTGGAAAGACTTCTCTCTTCTTTCCACTGGAAAAATAACATTATATCCGCGATCATCCAGTCTTTAGTTAAGGTCCCTAGAAAAAAAGCTTGTTTTGACCAAAAAACACATCTTGGAAAAGAATAAACTCCCTGTCGCACTTAGAACAACAGACTCACTCCCTAACTTCCACCGTGGCCTGAAGACCCACTTCTTCCTAAGCCCATAGCACTTAGCACTGGCCTACTCCCCAATGACCATACATGAAAGCTAGATTTTTTTAGGTTTTTAAATAAAGCTTTTTACTGATTACTTAGGTTCTCAGTCTACCTACAGTATGTTATTTTTGTCTAGATTGATATTTCTATGCATTTGATGTATTGATGTTGATGTATTGATGTATTACCTTGCTTATTGTATTGATGTGTTTGTTACCTTGCTTATTGTAAATCACTCTGGATTTAAGAGCGTCTGCTAAATGCCTAAATTGTAATTCAGAGATGAATAGACTTTTCTAAATACTTACATGGAGGCGGACGGACCAGGGAATTTCCAGATAACGTAATTTCCCATTGCATTCGGCATATTGTATAGTCCTGGTATCACTCACGGGTGCATGAGGAGCGCTCACTATCAGAATCCAATGAAATTCAAAAATGAAGAGAATCTTGTCTTTGGTGGTGTGGACAAAGGACACATTGAAGAGATTTCTTGTCATTGTGCATTAGGGCATTCACCAAATATTCGAATATTCGAATATCAAAGTCACTATTCGACGTTGTTCACCGAAGTCGAATATTCGCTTATTTTAATTTTATTGTTTATTGTTGAAATATATAGTTTATAAAGCTTGGCTAGATAAGATTAAGTCATAATAATGAGTTGTCAATTCCCCTGGTGGATGAATTTGTTAATGCTTTATACCAGGGGTTCTCAAACCTTTTTAGGCCATGACCCCCAAAATAAACATATTTGAACTGGGGACCCCCACCCTGACAAGCACTTGGAATTGTAGGTATTACATTTAATGTGACTCGGTTCCACAGATAAATATTGTGAAAATAGCAGATCTACATGCTCACAACGCCTCGCAACGAGCATGTAGATCTGCTATTACTTACTTACTTAATATTTGACAGTTTGGTCAGTCCTGTCGAATATTCGACTATTTGAATACTTTGAGGTCGAATAATTCGAATACTAAAAATCAATATTCGTGAATGCCCTATTGTGCATTGAATGAGTTAAAAGCCCGAAGCAAACAACACACACACACACACACATCCACGCACACACATACGTGTGGAAACAATTATGCACACTTCCTTGGCTGCCGTGCTGTGAGTTATCAACGTTGACAGGGTGGCAGGATAGTGTTTCATAAAGAAGGTTACCACAGATCTTATCACATGCTGTCACACTCCTAGACAGCCAAGTGCTTGAGTGTGACAACCAGTAACTGTGAAAGATGCGTCCGGCACTGATACGGTGCTTAAGAGCTAGTCACTCACCCCTCCGGATATTTATATGGAAGCCGTCACATCCACAGCAGTTGCTAAGATATTTGGGAACATTCTGTCACCGAGGGCTGAGTAGGAAAGGTGAAATATGTATAATATGCCTCCAAGGTGTGCAGTCGGATGGGGCAGCAAATTAATAATTCATTACAGTTTAATCAAGGATATGGCTAAAAGTTACATTAAATGGAAGGTTTAAATGTTGGTGTTAAGTTCTAATAACTTGGGTCACACTCTAATACATGGGGTTTGCTGTGTGTTGATTGATTATTTGATTGGTTGATAGATTACTTTATAAGCAGTTCGCATACGAAAAGCACAGGACAGTACCGTTCGGATACAAGGTCTACTAGGATTTAAACTCAAGAAAGCACTATGGCTTGTTTACACTGGATTGGTGTCCTTTTGTACTCAATTAATCAGGGTTCCCACACATCTTTAACAATTAATTTCCAAAACTTTTCCAGAATCTTTAACCCGATTTCCAGGACTATATAACAATAATTCAACTCAATAACGAGTCATTTACTCCTATGCGCAATGCCCAAAGACAGGTAGTGTATGCCAGTGGTTCTCAACCTTTTCAGACTGTGACCCCCGAAATAATCATATTTGAACTGGGGACCCCCCACCCTGACGAGCACTAAGAGTTGAGGAATTTTGTACAACACAGTTTTATTGTGAAAATAGCCGATCTACATGCTCACAACGCCTCGCAACGCGAGGCAGGCGTTGTGTGCATGTAGATCTGCTATTTTCACAATTTCTGCATCTAATATTTGACAATTTGGCCAATGTTTAATTTGTCATTTCAGAGGTATTATCAAAATAAATAACCAAAGACAATGCATAGCTATTTTTTTCCAGGACCTTCCAGGACCCTTGATCAATTCCAAAACTTTTCCAGTACTGGAAAAATATTTTTCTAATTTCAAATTATTTCCAGGAATTTCATGACCGTGGGAACCCTGATTAATGGAGTGGTTAAGGTACCTTTAAGAGACCGTGTGTTATGGGATGCTGACATTATGCGCAGAGCACGCACTGAAGGAAGTATGATCTGTGACATGAGACTAATAGTAGAGGAAAAAATAGGCCAGAATTTGACCATACCCCTACCCGGGGTAGAACAAAACGCGACATAGTTTTTTCATATCTTTAGGATGTCCCTTTCATGAAATGGATTGTCCCGAGTTTTACTTTTACTGCAAAAGTCATGAAATTGATCCATGAAGGGACTCACCACATAAGCAAAAAAACGCCTATCCTGAAAGATGGAGTTCCAAGTCAAACCTTTGTCATTTTCTACCTGCAGGTTGTTTTTACCTCATACTTGCACAGATGGTCTACAGGTAGTGTCCTTACATCCCAGAACAATCAGAATGCAAAAATATGGTTCTGTTTTGAATCTGCTGCCTTTTATATAAGGACTTTCTATAGGCGGAAATGACATTCCTAAGGAAAATTCCCCTGTAATCCTTCTATAAGGGGTAGTACAAACTATGACAAAGTTTTTTCATAACTTTTACTTGTCCTCTTCATGAAATGGATGGTCAGTAGTTTTGCTTTTACTGCAAAAGTCATGAAATTGATCCATGAAGGGACTCACCACATAGGCAAAAAAACGCCTACCCTGAAAGATGGAGTTCCAAGTCAATCCTTTGTCATTTTCTATTGCTGGTTGTTTTTACCTCATTCTTGCACAGATGGTCTACAGGTAGCGTCCTTAAATCCCAAAATAATCAGAATGCGAAAAAGTGATTTACCAAGAAAGTGCAGAAATATCCCCAAAAGTTAATCATACACCATTTCCTACTTACTGGTAGGGAAGGAGCTGGAAACAAGGGCCTACTACAAACTTGATATCCCGGTATCAATAAGCTTTGGGCTTATCAAGCTTGTTATTAAGCATAGCGGCCCATGACATCATGTTTAAATAATCAAGACAAGAGGCGATCAATACATTGTTACGGTACTATTCATAATATATAGCCATTTAACACTTACTGCACACTAATTAATGATTTTCTAAAGATATTAAACCAGTAAGACTCCCTAATCGGGAGATAAGCGACCGTTGGTCGCTTATCTCCACAAATATCACAACCTCCACCTCTCACGTCATACGGGTAGCCATAGTTACACCTGGAATGTTGAATCTCCATATATGGAGATAACCTACGCATCACACAAAGTCTGACCTCACCAGCCCATACTTGGGCATGGACGACTTATATCTCCATATACGGAGATGGCCATATATGGAGATACGATGACATCACAGAGTCCACAGCTGATGATGTGGCGTGATGTCATACAATACACAAACAAGCCCTATATAAAGGGGCAATTCTCACCAGGGAAGAGAGCATTGCCTGGAATGTTGAATCTCCATATATGGAGATAACCTACGCATCACACAAAGTCTGACCTCACCAGCCCATACTTGGGCATGGACGACTTATATCTCCATATACGGAGATGGCCATATATGGAGATACGATGACATCACAGAGTCCACAGCTGATGATGTGGCGTGATGTCATACAATAAACAAACAAGCCCTATATACTGATGCGATACGATGACATCACAGAGTCCACAGCTGATGATGTGGCGTGATGTCATACAATAAACAAACAAGCCCTATATACTGATGCGGAGATATGAGCAGGGCAAAGGTGTGACGTGTGACGTGTGACCGACCGACGGACGGACGGCCGGTGGAGGTTTTCATAGTAAACTGCTCCCTGACGGTCGCAATGACAATATTTTTTACTTTTGTCAATTCTCATCCTCATAGACAAACTCAGACTCACAACAACTGGCCAATACAAAAAGATACCAGTTCTGTTCAGAATCTCACATCTCACATCTTCCCACAAAATATTATAAAGCGCTCAACAGTGGGCTCGATAAAAGCCCATGGGTCAATAAGCAGGATCGATAAGGTGCTCATTATCAATACAAATGAACAAACTCCATTCAGATTGTCAATAGGGAATACACCAACAACCAAAACAAAAGAAACCAGAAGAATAATGTCATAATATGCTTGTATTGTGAATCAGGAGTTTTTCTATATATGTGTGCCATTCTTACTGCATGCCAAATAATCAAACAGCAGCTTTTTCTCATTTTAATTTATTTTGTTTATTTCTTTTTCAATATTTTCATATCAACAACTAATTTGAGTGTGAGGGGGACTGACCAATTTGCAAAGCTGGTCAATGGATACAAAGCTGTGATCTCCCAAATTCGGACATAATTTTGTCAGGAGATTTCGTGACGTAATTGGCTGTGTATCTATTGGTCAATGGCTGGTCAATGGATTAATTGAATTCCGTCTTACTATTTATGTTATGGTAATAAATATGGTATGATGGTATATATTATTATAATATAAACGGTAAGAAGGAATTCAGTTCCCAGTGGATTACAACCAAGGGCCACTACAATGCTCTACAGTCAAGGCTGGTCCACAAGGCACAAGCTGGTATAAAAGGATTGTGTAATTTCTTGTTTATTTTAGTTTACAGGCAATGTACTGTAAATACAGGAGCAATATTATGTACAACACAATCCCACAGAGACATTGAGGCACGTACTACTTTGACTGCAACAATCCTTATCATAGCAGTAGAGTTGGGTGAGGTCTCTTACTGCTTGGAGCAGGCTATTTTTTGAACAGGACAGGCTTTAGTGATGTATCCTTTAGCATCCAACCCTTCCCAACTGGATTCCACAGAAGGGGTTTGGGGACATGATTGTGGCACCATATACTGTACCAGTTTGGTACATAGCCTGTTGAACATTCAAAACTATCCTCAGTGGGAGGCAGATGTGAGACTGGCATGTCTGTCGTTGATGCAAGAATACAACGGAGCTCATCAAGACTAGAACACACCTGGCCCTTTGCCTTCTGTTTTAGGCCATAGAGAGTGAGGGCATATTGTCTTGAACATCCTGAAGCCTCTGGTAGACTATCTGTCAAGCCAAAGGTTCTCAGACCCTGACCTAATTTATATGTACAGTACTATGGATATACTTGTGTTGCTTGGAATAGCTGCCATTTTCATGCATGCTGGTCATGAGATAGACAACGATACATCCCAATGTCTGATATTACAAATACATTGGGAGTGGCTTTGTGTGAGAGTCTTCTAGCATGGCACGCATTGACTGGATGCAATGCAATGAGCAGCCTGTTCAGAATAAGCAATAATACAGCTTTCAACAAGCTGGCGAAGCACATTCATGAACTTCGGGATCTGAGAATCTTTGGCTTACTGCATGCCAAATAATCAAATATTGGTCAGTCTCCCTTACACTGCTCAAAATAGTTGTTGATTGAAAAAGAAATAGATGAAAATGAGAAAAGGCTGCTGATTATTTGGCATTAAGAATGGCGCACAAAGTGTAGTGTATTCTACTGAATATAGGCTTACATACGTACATACTGTACTGCATCTAAGTCTGAATACCATAGACTGCTTATAGAACAATATGTTTGCTGCTTTTGAGGTGAAGAGAATTAGGCCTTGGGATGTAGGGACACTACCTGTAGACCATCTGTGCAATATGAGATAAAACAACTCCATCTTTCAGGGTAGGCTTTTTTATGGTGAGTACCTTTATGGATCAATTTCATGACCTCTGCAGCAAAAGTAAAACTACTGACCATCCATTTCATGAAGAGGACAAGTAAAAACACTGTCAGGGTTTGTACTACCCCTTATAGAAGATTATCTCCAGAATCACAGGGGATTCTTCCTTAGGAATGTCATTTCCGCCTATAGAAAGTCCTTATATTAAAGGCTGCAGATTCAAAACAGAACCATATTTTTGCATTCTGATTGTTCTGGGATGTAAGGACACTACCTGTAGACCATATGTGCAAGTATGAGGTAAAAACAACCTGCAGGTAGAAAATGACAAAGGATTGAATTGGAACCCCATCTTTCAGGGTAGGCGTTTTTTGCCTATGTGGTGAGTCCCTTCATGGATCAATTTCATGACTTTGGCAGTAAAAGTAAAACTCGGGACAGTGCATTTCATGAAGGGGACATCCTAAAGATTTGAAAGAACTATGTCGCGTTTTGTTCTACCCCTTATAGAAGATTATCACCAGACTTACAGGGGAACATTCCTTAGAAATGTAATTTCCGCCTATAGAAAGTCCTTATTTAAAAGGCTGCAGATTCAAAACAGAACCATATTTTTGCATTCTGATTGTTCTGGGATGTAAGGACACTACCTGTAGACCATCTGTGCAAGTATGAGGTAAAAACAACCTGCAGGTAGAAAATGACAAAGGATTGACTTGGAACTCCATCTTTCAGGATAGGCGTTTTTTTGCCTATGTGATGAGTCCCTTCATGGATCAATTTCATGACTTTTGCAGTCAAAGTAAAACTTGGGACAATCCATTTCATGAAGGGGACATCCTAAAGATATGAAAAAACTATGTCGCGCTTTGTTCTACCCCGGGTAGGGGTACCTCGAAAACTAAGGCTCTTTTTTAGGGTTTTTTCCTCCTCTATAAAGTAAAGCAATGTTCTGACGTTGAAACCTGTGTGCGTGTCAGTCTTTTCACACACAACAGTCAGCCTATTTTGAAACTGATGAGTTAGAATTGATTAGTCGATTAGTACATTCGTTGGCTGTGCCGCACATTGTAGCTGACTGCACAAGTATAATGTGCTATGAAAGCCATCTCATCATCGCCCTGAAGGTCAAAGAAAATGCAACCTCTTGCTATACACTATGTGGAATTCGCAAAAGTCAGTGTTGTGCATTGTCTTTGTTTCTTGTGTTTCTTTCATGCAGCCCTGCCGTCAAGAGAACAAGCGCACGGTGCAGTGCGCTGGGAAAAAAACAACCCCTCCACCAACGTGAGAGCAGAGCTTCAGTTCCCAGCTGTCGTGCTTCCTGTAAGCCCTCGCTGCCTGTGACAATCTTCTCTTCTCCCACGTCGAGCCGAAATAAATAAATAAATAAATAATGCAAGGAACCAGAACAGTCTGTCTGTTTCCACTTTGACGGCAAAAAAGTTGAAGATAGGATGATGTTTGAGGCCTGAAAAACTCAACTCTGCCAGACTGTTTTCCTTCTGGGAGAGAGAGACAGCATGCAGACGAACATTTCTCACTGAATAAATCCTACATTTTCTTTGTTTGAGTTTCATCCAGAGTTCTTAAACAAGTCAGGCAGCCACGCCAAGTTTCCCCCACGTCAATATTATCAGAGGCCCGCCAAAGGCCCGGGCTGAGAATTAGACCACGTTCATGCTATATCCTCGGCTCTACTGGTCAAACAGTTCTGAGGAAGACAACCATTTCCGTGGCAAAGAAGAGTTCAGGACCAAGACCAATTATGTGTACAGTACAACTGGTGGGGCTGAAGTAATAGCAAACACTTAGTGTTGAAAGTTCAATAAAAGTTTTGGTTTTGTTCATACACTTATATTAGGACTTTAGGACAAGAGTTTATGAATGTTGTTTTTCATCCTGCTGCATTTTTCGACAAGCTGAAGGGCACGGTCACAGCCACACTTTTATTCTACCTTCTGTATGAGGGTTCTACCAATTCATTTCAATGGGAATTGACTGCAATTTGCGGATTTCAAAATTTGGCAGAATAAAAATGCGGCGTGACCTAAGAGACTCTTCAGAAACCTTTGAAGTACATTTGAAAAACAAGCAAACGAACACCTCTTTCATGCGTCATCACTGTCAAGGGCCCTGTTTTGTGTGTTCCTGGAACTTTTTAAGCACTCAAGGAGAATCTTTCAATCCAAATTCAATAGGTATACGTTCCCTGCTGTGTTCTGAGAACTCTCTGTCAAAACTGTACAGGAAGAAAAGAAAAGGACTGCACAGCCTAAACCTTGTAATGTAGGCAGAGAGGAAGCCCACAAACTGAGGACCTGTCAGTTTTCATAAAAACAGTGAACCTATATTGAAGTGGTTCTTCTCAGACCCCCCCCTCCCCCAAATGAATATGTTATTTGGCTGTGGGGTCCACAGCCAAATGAAAATGTTTTTGGTGCCAGGGAGTGTCGACCCCGTACAAGATTTGATTTGTTCAAATGTTTCAAAAATGATAACTTTCAAGCCTATGTATTTAGGGTTAAACGCATTTTAATGGTCACCCCCCTGCATGGGTTCCCTGGCCTGAGGTGATGCTCAACAATCAAATTGATTAAACCCCCCCCGGCATCCAAATGGACCTTTAACTCTGAGAGTGTACAAATGAACTCCTTTTGTAGACTCAAGAGTTAAATACACTGTATAGATGAATAACACTGAAGATTAGATTAGATTGGGTGTAGATTGAGGTCCCTGAGCCCCATTGAACCTAACAAAAACAGAGAATGGCTGATTTAGTGGACTTCGGAGACGACAGAGAAGCAGCCGTTCATCCTCATCAACCCATTTGACAGAGGAGGAGGATCAGATTGCTTTGGAAGGAAGCCTCCTCGCCAGTGAGTGGGAGTCAGGTCTGGTATGACCATGAGACGAAGGCGAGCAAAGGGGGTGAGAGAGAGAGAGAGAGAGAGAGAGAGAGAGAGAGAGAGAGAGAGAGAGAGAGAGAGAGAGAGAGAGAGAGATCCATCACTAACAAAGTGCTGCAACAACACACACCTGCAGAACACGTGATTCATATTATAACCTAGCAGTGGCAGCAAGGCATATTGGTCTGGATTGAAATAGATGAACTGAGAGACAGAGACAGAGAGAGAGAGTACACAGACAGACAGACAGAGAGACAGAAAGAGAAGAGAAGAGAAGAGAAGAGAAGAGAAGAGAAGAGAAGAGAAGAGAAGGCATGTGCTTGTACTGTAAATGTGAAGGTGAGGGTGAGGGTTTGAACTATGCCTTGAAGAGCCTATTCATTTTAAAGATTGTGTCTGATTATCCTGTAGCCGAAATTCCAGTTTGTAAAAATCTGCCAATAATACCTCAATTTGAGTCATATTCCTAAAGATATTAAGGCTTCATTTTAGCAGATTATTCTCTTCTCCCAAATATTACCACAACAGCCGTCCTTTTGTCCGTTCTGTTCAAAATCTTTAAAGGCACGACTTCATTATCTTTTCTAATAAACTCGTTCTAACTAACAGAGAGTGGCAGCAATATGGCCATCCCGTTACTTTGGTAAAGTGAATAACTCACACACACCACCCTCGCCCGCCCCATTACTTATTCTGTGTCAGCAGCACCTTCTGTGAGCGAACAAACACACATGAGGCAGACATTCCAATAGCCTGTTCCCCTCTGTAAACACTCCATCAATATCCCCCCCACCTCCTGTCCGGACGAACGCGCCTCCTTCTGTGGAATTAGGAATTCAATGTAGCTCCTGTCTCGTGGACACAATGTATGTAGACCTATACATACAGAACCCCATTGAGGGCCTCTGGAGTGCCTGCAATAAAGCAGGTTCCTATTATGCCTAATTTATGTCACATGGCATGAGGGAGTCACGTGGCGAAAATGTCATCGCGGTTGCAAAACGGTGTGAGCTTGTAGGCCTGCTAACGTACTTTACCTCTGCTATTTTGGTGACGCCGTTGTCAGTGTATCTAAGTAGATTTACTTACAGTATTGTACTTAACTACAATCTTGAGGTATTTAAACTTTACTTGAGTATTTCCATTTATCAATACTTTTACTTCTACTCCAATACATCTCAAATCCAAATATTGTACTTTTACTCCACTGCATTTATTTTAAAACATTTGTTACTTTGTAGATTGATTATTATTACAAGACAAAACATACATTAACCACTTCAGCCCTATATAGTACATTCCGGCTATTTGAAAATAGCCGATATACAAGCTCACAATGCCGCAACGCATTGTGAGCTTGTAGATCCGCTATTTTCAAAAGATTTTTTATACATTTGAAAACTTGAAAGGGGGCATTCCGCATAACAAGTCCTTTTACTTATGGTAGCCTACATTTTGATGCCAATACGTTTGTACTTTTACTCGCGTACACTTTGAATTCTGGACTTTTACTTGTAACAGAGTATTTTTATATTGCTGCATTGATACTTTTACTTAAGAACTTTTTCCACCACAATGGCCATTGTGGTGTGACAAAGTACCCCCCCTCCCCAAACCCTGGGGCTATGCACTTGGAGTTGGTCCCACTAGGACGCAGGTTGATGGGGAAAACAGAGTCGTAGCCTGGCGGCGCGCTGCAGTGGGGCCACGTGAATAAATCCCCACTTAAAGCACACAGTAACATATCAGCACTCGCCAGGCCTATAATGAATCAGCGGTAGCCTAGACTGGAGGCCCCCATGCTGGGGTGGTGGGGTTGTAAAGAGAGCCAGTAAGAGAGAGCCTGTGCGGCCGGGCAGCGTATGTACTGTAGATGCACAGCACGTATACTCACACCATTTTTTAATATATTTTGATAGTTTTTATCTCAGGTACCATGTGTAAATATGTAGATATATTTGTCATTTGTCTACGGACGATAACGATACGATGGGAACGTTGCACAAAAATGATTTTCACCCACGTCTTTACTTCTGTAAACCTGTGATGTGACTGATTTTGAGACTATTTGCATACGTTTACGTAAAATCCACAGTTAATTTGAGGAGGGCATTTCAAAGATTTTGCACCCAAAAAGGGTGATTGACATCAGCTGCATGGAGGAGCTCACCGGTCTCGCTGTCCGGAACCAAGACCTGACATTCACCTCTGTGATGTCACAGGGGGAGAAATCATGTAAAAGTATTTAAAAGACAAAAGAAAACAGAAAAAGCACAAAAGAAACTCCATCATCATGTTTATTATTATGTCATTAACTTCATTCAAAATCTGAGAAGTGCTCCTTTAATTGGAAAAGGGACCCACACAAGTGTGCTCTCCAAGACCCATATGGGGTTCATGAACGATTCCTTCTAAAGGATTCAGTATTTTTGTGTCACTTCCTAATTTATCGTTCCCCAAGTCGTTAATTTTCCTCCGTGTGGAAAGCCTGGTGCCGTGAGGTTCTGTCAGTCAGTTGCAAAATGCAACATTTTGACTGAACATTTGATTTGGCTGAAGAGAGACATTCCTCTTTTATCATTGGACAGAACTACTTGAGGAGGGCGGGAGGAGGGTGAACAAATTATTATTGGAAATGTTCTTTTTAGTGAACGAGAACAAAAACTATTCCAACAATAATAATAAATATAGCAAATTCCCACCACTACTGTATAATGTTTTGCATCACAGCAGTGTTGTCTTTGAAAGCAAAATTTGATTTAGTTTTAGTCATAGTCTTTTGAATAAAATGTCATTTAGTTTTAGTCTTAATTTAGTCACCTGAAAAGTACCAGTAAGACTCCCTAATCGGGAGATAAGCGACCGTAGGTGGCTTATCTCCACAAATAGGGCAAAAATTTGTTTTTCCAAAATCTTCCTGATCCATGTTGATGACATGAGTGTAGACATGCTGTGTAGTGATATTCGTGATTTTAGGGCAAAAACTGTAGGAGCAGTGTCCAAAAATGTGTTTTAAAAATTGGCCTGAAGGTGGCGCTAGAATAGGGCCATGTGAGAAATGAGCGTTGCCTTGGCGGACGAATAGGTACCGGCCCCGGCTCTCCCGGACGCTCCTAGCCCGAGTTACGGCATTTTATGTGCGCTGCAGTGGCAGGGGGTCCTCCACTGGGGGCGCCACCACTTTTGCATCCGTTCTGGAGCACCAGGAGTCGGTGGTCCCCGGGAATTCCCCGTGAGCAGCCCCGTTGGGGTGGTCATTTGGTCATTTTTGCACATTTGGTCATTTTTTACATCTGGGGGTCCCCCAGGGACCTGGGGGTCCCTGGGGCTCCGGGGGTCCTTGGAGGTTGTAGTTTGGCAGGCAAGGAGTGTGTGTGTAAAATCTGGCATGGATCGGGTCAACGGGTGCGGAGATATAAGCAGGGAAAAAGTGTGACGTGTGACGTGTGAGCACATTTGGTCATTTTTTACATCTGGGGGTCCCCCAGGGTCCTGGGGGTCCCTGGGGCTCCGGGGGTCCTTGGAGGTTGTAGTTTGGCAGTCAAGGAGTGTGTGTGCAAAATTTGGCATGGATGGGGGCTGAAAATAGCAGATCTACAAGCTCACTTGTAGATCTGCTATTTTCAGCACGCAACACCAGGGGAGCAACCAAACATGAAATGACTCTCTTCTCCACTAGTCCCTCCCTAACGTTTTAGTCTAGTTTTTGGAGCTGTGTGAAGCACAGGCTCCCTATACGTGTGGGTGTGTCTGTCTGTCTGTGTGTCTGTCTGTCTGTCTGTCTGTCTGTATGTAGCCTGAACTTCCTAAACTTCGGCACGCCACTAGTCCCACAGTTTTGCCACCACACACTCGCGCCATATGTGAAATCGACCGGCTTACTCGGGAATCGTGGGCTATTACTTTTCTAAGAGAAAGGTTCTATAGTTTAATTGATATTAATGTATTAGTGAATTAATTTTCCCCATTGACTTATAATGGGAATCGCAAAAACTCACATTCAATTATTTGTCTCTCGCAAACCATAGGGGCTAGAGTTTCAAGACTTGGAGAGGAGGTTCATAATGATTTCAAGGATTAAATAAAAAATAATTGTGTCATTTGGCCGCATGGTGGCGCCATAACACCCCACTTTACGTTTTGGCCTGTAACTCTTGAACCGTAGGTCGGAAAATTAAAAATATTTTTTCCCTGGATTCCTTTGGTCATGACGCATCTCCCCATATAGGCCACGCCCATTTGCGCCATGATAGATTTTCCGCCGTCTTGAATTTTCTCCAAAACACACTTTTTGCTCCTTTTCCTACATATTTTCTTCAAATGTCACAAAAATCGGTACACATGATCCACACACACACACACACACACACACACACACACACACACACACACACACACACACACACACACACACACACACACACACACACACACACACACACACACACACACACACACACACACACACACACACACACACACACACACACACAAACAGCTCCACTTCACACGGGTGTGATTTTTTATTTTGTTGACGAAATTGTCAATATATTTAGTCTTAGTTTTAGTCATCACAGCTTAGTTTTTATTTCGTTTTTGTGAGTGAAAAAAACATTTTTCGTCATAGTTTTAGTCGACGAAATCAACACTGCATCACAGACACAGATACAGTATGGATTCACATACCCATGTGCACACGCGTGCGTCCGAGATGAACATTTCTTGACCACTCCAAGGAAGGAAAATGGTTCTGGAAAGATAACACACAAATCTGCAGGACTAATTGGAAATTCTAAATATATATTTAACACACATGCTCAGTAGACTGGGGTGCAATTACCTTTCCAAAGTTAATTTCATGCTGTACAACTTGCCTCTGGTCTGTCTCATTATACAATTGAACTCGTTTAATTTGAGTATCTGCTTCTGGCAACCCAATTTAGTTATTTACATTTTGCTCGAAATCTGTTTTCTGAAAAATGTCGAATTGTTATTGCCTAACTGAGTAAATATGTCACTTTCTCACTCCAATCATTTAAGCCAGTGGTTTTCAACCTTTTTCACATCAAGGTACATTATTTATTTTTAGCCTCTCAGACCCAAAACGTAGAATATTTTGTTATCGTTGGTTAAGATTTTGTCCACAATTTCATGCTGTTTTGATCTTGGCATCATATTTATAACAGGCCAATCTGGCAAGCCATCGTCGGTCTGTACCTCTTCCTTTGACTCTGTGGCCTATGCCATCATGACTCTGTCTCATGATAACAGGCAAACGTAAACTCTAATTGTGTAGCCTTTTAAATTAAGTAATGAAGATGTTTCAAAATAATGTAGCTCCTGAAAGCGTAAAATGAAACCAAATGAATGAAACCAAATGGACTATTACGGTCCACAAAGAGTTAGAGCTATGAGGGTCCATATGGTTACCATCTCTCCATCATTTAGCTGGGGACCACATGGAACCCCCTCAAGGACCACTGGCGGTCCCTGAACCACAGGTTGAAAACCACCGAGTTAAGCTCTTGAACCACATGAATCCTAACATCCCTTTCTCCCGCAAACATTGGGTGAATATGCTTAAAACACAACATGTGAGCTTGTATATCAGACTTTTTGAATAAAGGCCTTTTACTTGTACAGTATTTTTATATTGTGGAATTGCTACTTCTTCCACCACTGAATGCTGAATAGACCTCAATATTTCTATCCTCATTCTGTCTCTTTGCCCAGCATTCTTCCTGTGTGTCTGTTGTACAGTATATCCCATAAACTATAAACCAGAAAACCCCTATGAGAGAGACCAGATGGAAATGAATGTGTTTTGTTTGCCACCCTAACCAATCTCTGCCTGGTTCCTTCAACAAAAGAGCAGACAGTATAAACACACACGCACGCAGGCACGCACTCACACACACACACACACACACACACACACACACACACACGCACGCACACGCACGCACACGCACGCACGCACGCACGCACGCACGCGCACGCACACGCAAACCCACACCCACACCCACACCCACTGTAGGTATTTGAAACAGCCTGATCCAGAGTAGGCCTATTATCTGCTGCTGGCATTAACTTGTAGTGACTTAGACTCGCGTAGCCAGGCTTAAGCCTCATTCACATACAGAAAAGCCAAGCTAATGGTTGGCTTGGTAATTCATTGTAATCTCTATGCAAACCAGCTTTAAAAATTTCCATGCTTTTTTCGAGCATGGACATTTTAAAAACTGGTTTGTATTGAGATTACATTGAATTACCAAGCCAACCATTAGCATGGCTTCTCTCAGTATGAATGTAAGCCATTTACCATGAGTGGGAGTGGGTTGTTGGCTGATTTACCACTGTTTCAGGGTTGTGTCGAAGCCGAGTGCCAAACAACCCTGAAACCTACGACCCTCGAATGGTAAATTACTTTTCTACCTCTTCTACCATATAAAAACACAGTTGTAACTTGCAAGGTTATTTAGTTACAATCATTAATTGTTTCAGAATACACATATAGCCTACTTCCGCCACAGCATATAGTCCCATAAACAACAATGATTGCAGCCACATTCACTGGCCAAAAACAAACAAACAAAACAAAAAATAAATCATAACCTAGGCTACTTGTCATGATGTCGATTCACAGTTATTGACACACAGGTTATTTGGGAGGCGCATTGATCGTGGAAATGTTACAACTTCAACACAACAGTGGGCGGGGTCCATGAGCCAACTCAAGGTTGTTGACTGATTTACCACTGTTTTAAGCCAATCAGAATCCAGTGCATTCTACCACTTTTTGTGGTCACATGTTCAGATACTGGATTCTGATTGGCTTAAAACAGTGGTAAATCAGTCAACAACCTTGAGTTGGCTCATTAACCCCGCCCACTCAAACAATTAATGATTGTAACTAAATATAAATAACCTTGCAAGTTACAACTGTGTTTTCTTTCATTTATACGGTAGAAGTGGTAGAAAAGCAATTTACCATTCGAGGGTCGTGGGTTGTTGGCTGATTTACCACTGTTTCAGGGTTGTTTGGCACTCGGCTTCACCTCGTGCCACAACCCTGAAACAGTGGTAAATCAGCCAACAACCCACTCCCTCTCATGGTAAATGGCTTACTTAGGCTACTCATCTGCGAAGAGAAAAGCCTGCTTACAATTTGAGGCTGAGACGGCATAGAACGGTGTGACTTCCGGCGTGAGAATTTTCACAGATGTTGTTTTTTCACAGTGTGGTGTTCCTGCAAACGTATTCCCCGCTGGGGAAAAAAAAACTGTTCTACTTCTCCCACCCCTTTGTTTGCGCTCGTAATAAACAATATCCAAACAAAAACATTCTATTAAGGACACCTACCGAGTTAAGAGCTACAATCTATTTAGGTTTGTTTCGCTGTGGGATGTAAACAGACCTGCACTGCGTGACGTAACTTCCCTTAACCGTAGCACTTCCGCCACTGCAGTTATGCAGCCCACAGAGCATATTGTGACTTGTATCACAAGCAACCGCCACCCAACCAGCCTGCATCGGCATGAGCATTCACCATCCTAAACCTAATATTATGCTCCGTCGTACGAAAATAGCCGACCTACAAGCTCACAACGCGTTGCAGATGCGACACCTCGTGAGCCTGTAGGTCGGCCCTATTTTTGGCAAGTGACACCATGGTACGCCAAACCGCGCATAGATCTCTTTCCAGACACATGCACACATACACATCAAAGAATTTTGAATGTTGAAAGAATTGCCCTCTCTGTGTAGAAATCAAGCATCGAAAATAAACAACCTCCAAGCTCACAACGAGTCGCGGCACGACGCGACGCGTTGTGACCAAAAGGCCCTTTCAGAAATTTCAGCGCCTGCCTCTCTAACATTCTCTGCATGTCCCTGTCTCTTTCACGCACCTCAGTTCATAATCAAAATGAAATTATGATTACCTGGCTGTAATTACTGAAGAACTTTCTGACACCTTTCTTTGTCATTTTATGGACAGACTGCATTGCCCCCGACGAGACACCGCCATGAATCCAATCTCATTCTCATTTACCTGAGTGACTTTGGAGAGCACTTCAGCGCCTCATCCTATGTTCTGTTCGGGTTTCAAGACCAGCACATGGTCTCACCTCTCTCACCTATCCCAGGAGGAACGGAGCCATGGGAGTCAAGATGCTGTTGTGAATGACTTAACTACATTTACTCAAGTACTGTACCTTTTTGTTTTACTTTACTCAAGTATTTCCATTTTTACTTTATAGTTCTACTACATCACAGACGACACAGAGGCAAATATGGACTCCACTCGGAGGAGTTCAATTCTGTGTCTGAGCAACTTCAAGGCATATACATTCCTATGACAAGCTCTGGGTTCTAATTTTCTTTGTTTTTGTTCTTTACTTCACAGAGAGAGATAGATATAGAGAGGGAGGAACATGTAAAGCATGTTTTATACTCGAAAATAGCAGTAATTCAAGCTGTTACTTAGCGTTATTATTTATTTATTTTCCGCACGAAACACAGGCGCAAGACAGAGCATAATATTACACATTACACACAGGCGTCCAGGCCGGAACCGAACCAGTGACATAGTGATTATGTGGTCATCTGCCAGGCCAGGTTCTGTAGTTGACCCTTCTTAAGGCATGTCCATACTTTGACCGAAACCGCCCTTTTCAGTCAAAAGGTCACTCGCAACTTCTGAAAAGCATTTGACCGAATGAGAGTTCAGAAATGTGCATGTCGGAAAGTTCAACTCACCGAACATTTCGGAGATACTATGGACAGGCCTTTAGACCTCCACAAGGACAGTGCAGCTCTATGGGGATGTAGTCAGTGGTGGACAAAGTATATACAGTATTAAACCTGTTGCCACCTATTAGCTATTTATACCTTTCAAACCCGGGTGCCACCTCTGTGTACATATGGCAACATAATTAATTTGACCTTTTTTGAATATGAATTCGAAGGTTTTCAGAAAGAAACCTTAAGTTAGGTTTTAGAAGACGTTTTTTTTAGAATTGGCCTCAGCAGGTCTAAATGGGGTATTACGCAAGTATTCAAAAGTACAAATTACGAGGTACATTCTCAGCAATTTTCTGTAATCTTCAGCAATTTCTCATATAGTTTTGCAAGTTTCGGTCCCAAGAGTCCCTTCCTAGAACTGTAGTGGAGTCAAAAGTACAACATTTCACCAGCTTGCAAAAACTCAAGTAAATGCACATTGAAAAAAATAAATAGGTAATCAAAAAGTGCTCGTGAAAACCATGCATACATCTCTTTGACATTCAGGCCTTGAATGAAAATGAAATTACCTACAGTACCTGAGATTACCTAATTACTGAATCACTTTCTGACACTTTTCTGACTCATTTCATGACAGACTGAATGGCCCCCGACAAGACACAGCTATGAATCCAATCTCATTTACAACCTGGGTGCCTAGCAGCCCATGTTCTGTTCCCGGCTTCAAGACTAGCACATGGTCTCGCCGCTCTCAGCCAGGTATGGGGGTCAGATGCCATAGTCAGACACTGTCATCATTAATGACATTCTTTTCTCTGTGATCACAGTCTGAGTGACAAGTGGGCCCTATCTGCATGGCGGTGGAAGATGAGATGCTTCTCCTCCACACGGGAGGAAATGGAAATGATAACCCTCGTAAGAAAAAGATTACCGTGAACCTGGTTTTGAACCATGCCATTATGTAAGCCATCATCTACCGGTAATAGACTGTTTTTACCAAGGGGCTGATGCGCTGCATTGACATGATATTGGACTGGATATTGGATTGCACTGAGAAAGTAATGGAGTATCGCTCCATTTAACCACATAGTGTCCCTAATGTGTCCATATTCTTGGGCAAAAATAGGAGATCTACAGAACAAGCTCATTGCAGCATGTTGTGAGATTGTAGCTCAGCTATTTTTGGTGAAGATATTTAGTGTAGAGTGAAATCAGGAGGGGGCCTAGTATATAGCCCTTGGGAATCCGGTCAACTAGTATAGGGTTTAAGTGGTTATGGCAGCCCTATTTTATACTTTGTTATACAAGGGGGTTGCCTGGCGAAGGTAGCTAATCTACAAACTCATAATGCATTGCATCTTGACGCATTGTGAGTTCTACAAATGAGTTCTGCTATTTCTGTAATTTTGTAAAATTTGTTAACATTTTCGTCTGTACAATGACTTGCCCACCCACATCATGAAGGCCAGGTTGAAAGTGGTTAACATATCCTCTACTTTGATCCACAGTGGTGCTTCGGTGTCTAATGCTTCAACCCTGTGGATTATATTACGACCATGAGAAGCTGTCGAGGCAAAGTGTTGTCCTCTGTTTATGTACACAGTGCCTCACGAGATGGCTGGAATTGCACTTTATAAAATGGCTGACCGGGCAACGCGTTCTTCCGCTCTCTCTCTCCCTCTCACTCCCTCAGCTCACAAGTTAACAGCCCCGTCAAGTGCAACAACAGGAAGCCGCGAGAAGTGCTTCCTGTTAGGAGAAAAGGGGCCACGGAGTGTAATGAAAACTGCGCGAAAACCCGGTTAAGGTCACCTTCCCCGCGCGCCGGGCCCAGCTTCCTTTCAAACTGAATTAGCCGCCTGCCGTTTATGTGCTCACTTCAGAGGGTCCGTGCTCATGGGAGCCAAAACACTTGCCTTTGTTTTACTTTTCTGCATCACATTTAACCGGCCCGTGCGCCGCGGTGAGGTGACAGGGGGTGACAGGTCGGGCGGCGTTCCTCTCAATCCAGATTTGACTTCGTTATCTTATTTCTCGGGCACCACAGAGGGCTCTGGGGCCGTTCCAGGCAGCAGCGTTTGTTTTGCTAGCGTAACTCGAGACCTCCAGGTCCAGAGCAGCAGCGCCACGCAGCGCGGCCAACACAAACTCCGCCCGCGCACGGGTCCTCCGATAGATAAATCAGCGCCGCATTCCGGCGCTCACCTTCCCCTTGGCTTTTTGCATTCACAGGCCATGCAGCAGTTACAGCCCCGACTCAGTGCCCTTTCCAGTTAAGGCTTCTTGAACGTCAACACAGAGAGGAGGGGGGGGGGGGGCATTCCTTCTGCATATTTTTCTCCCCTGAGAAGAGAGGCGCCCTGTGTGAACACACACACACACACAACACACTCTGGGGTCATGTGAAGAACGTGTACCTCGCGCCCTACTCTAATGAAAACCCTGACCTGACCTCTCAACTGTGAGCTGAGGCCTGGCACTGTAAGCTCACACATTGTCCAACGCAACACTGATAGGCCCTGAGTGCTGCCTCCTATGGTGGGCCCGTGCGAGCAGTATATTATCTCCTCTTGCAGCAGACACAACATTAAAGCCTCTGTATACCATGAAGCCTCGTCGGTATGTGATCTCAAAGAGAGAGAGTGAGAGAAAGAGAGACAGTGGGACAGAAACTGAAGACGACTGGAGTCTTCATGCACTATGCACTTTTTGTTCCTCCTCTGTGTGTATATTTGTGTCTATACATCCACAAACTGACAGGGTGAGAAAGAGGGTCTCGGGCGCTGGGCGTGGGTTAAACAAACAGTATCTATAGCCTGCCAAGTGGCTGCTATCGTGGCACTGCGTCTCGCCGGCGGGTTTATTTATTTATTGAACCCGGAGAACCCGGTGACGCCATGCTGCTCGGACGTGCACGTCCCGAGAAGAGATAACAAAAAATGGCAGGAGCAGCTGGAGTGTTTCATTAAAGACAATTCCCAGGACGGAGGGGATTGGCTGGTGGACACAGATACAGTAGAGATATACGCACATTAGGCGGTGTTTGGGAAAGCTTTACGCCACGTCGAACAATGAGTCATAAGATCAATACACGTCGCGAACCATTCAAGGTATCACGCAGAGGCAGAGCCATTTGATGCATTTTACTTTCCGCCATGCCGCGTCAATAGAGTGAGCAATGGTGCGGTTAAGGGTAAAGAAGTTATTGATGAAGTGATACTCAGTCAGGCATTCATTTTAGACAGATAGGCGCTCATTTTGCTCTGGGGAGCTGGATGGAGAGTGGAGTTGAAGAGGTGTAATTTTACAGTTGTTCTTTTCGGTCCAATTTCCTCATTGATTTCCAAAGTAAACCTTAAGAAGAGAAACATACACTGAAAAAGCTCCACTCTCTGTGCTTTCCTACATAATCACGGAAGGATGATCATTTATTTTTTCTTTTAAGCCCCCGGAGCTGGAATTCAAATGTCATCATAAAGTGATATAGCTTTTCCACACTGTAGTGCTATAGCATTCTGTAAGTATAGCCAAGAAGGCCCTTAAAATCCTATTAAGACTGTATACTGAAAGGAGACCGTGAAAGACTTCCTAGTGGGAAAGGTCGAATTGGAATAATATGGAAAAGAAATGTTGACCTGTCTTACTATAATCTAAAGAATGACGTATGTGTTTTGGCCAGTGATGAGGATTTAATGGGAGAGAATATATTTCATAGCCGTTGTAGGAATAGGATTCAATTCCCACACTGGATTGCAGAATTATATGACATTTGGAAATCCACACCAGCCACTTTGTTTGATTAACTGTGCTCAAACAGGGTCCATAAATCTGCAGTGCTGCAGCAGTCACTTGAAAGCAATGTGTTGTATTCTGTGAATTCTACGCATCAGTCAATCCTTTTCCTGATTACTTGAGCAGCTGATAATTTGGGCCAATCGGCATGAACTTTTCTCTACCACTGTACCGTTGTCTTGTCTTGAACTGTTTGTGTTATATATTGTATACGCAGCTGTCCTTGACATGTATATCGTACAGCGCCATCACTCCAAGTCAAATACTTCTCTGTTGACTGTGCAACTGCGTGAGGGTGAAATAATGTTAATGCCCACTACCCATGGTCAGACCACAGTTATGTTGGGACTCTGGGAGTAGTGCATTCTGGTAAGCGCTTCCCAACCGCTTCTGTGCCCACTTGAAGAGCCGACCACACTAAGACAGGCTCAAAAAATAGTTAGCGATGCTATACCCATGTTTTACATGGAGAATTTGTACTTCTGCCCTCTGGCAGAAGGTACACTGAACCTGTATGGCACTATATCAAAAAACACTATATTAAAAAATCCTTTGTCCCTGTGTCAACTAAAATGTTGAACGAGGCTCTGAAACTGCATTAACTGTGAGATTTGATTAACTACTTCTGTGCACTTGTGTATTGTTGTGTCCCCCCTCTGTTTGTATTTCTAGTATGTATTTTGTCATTGATGTTTTATGTGTGGCTGCAGTAGGGGTGAAAGCCCAAGCAAAATTTCCCTTGTGGACAATAAAGTGTATCTTGACCTTGAAAATTTCAAAAGCGTTCGCGGCCCACCCATCTGACCACTTGACATGGCAGCCGTTCGGCTGCATTTTCAGAGCATGTTTATTTTAAATGGCTTGGATCAACGGCACTAACATAGTATACGTCAGTGGTTCCCAAACGTTTCAGGTCGAGATCCAAAAGATAGATTAGACGTTTGCCCAGTATGTATTTGGCCATGGACCGCCATCTGAAAAGATTTTGTGCCAGGTACCCCCCATAAGAGAAGATCTTTCTAAATGTATTGAACATAGCAGATCTAAAACATGCAGCAATGTTAGATGTTCTGACTGAGCTGTGACCTTTTAGATCTACTATTTTCTAATAGCCAAAGGGTTAAAGTGGTTAAACTGATTGTGACAATATTCACTAATTTGCTGCCCCTGGAACCCCCTCAAGGACCCCGGGACGTCGAAAATATTTTTCCAGTACTGTTTTGGAATTGATCAAGGGTCCTGGAAGGTCCTGGAAAAAATAGCTATGCATTGTCTTTGGTTATTGATTTAGTTAATACCTCTGAAATGACAAATTAAACATTGGCTAAATTGTCAAATATTAGAGGCAGAAATTGTGAAAATAGCAGATCTACATGCTCACAACGCCTCGCGTTGCGAGGCGTTGTGAGCACATAGATCTGCTATTTTCACAATAAAACCGTGTTATACAAAATTCCTCAACTCTCTCCAAATGTGATTATTTTGGGGGTCACGGCCTGAAAAGGTTTAGAACCACTGGCATACACTACCTGTCTTTGGGCATTGAGTATAGGAGTAAGCAACTCGTTATTGAGCTGAATTATTGTTATATAGTCCTGGAAATCGGGTTAAATATTCTGGAAAAGTTTTGGAAAAGTTTTGGAAATTAATTGGTAAAGATGTGTGGGAACCCTGGCATCAGAAAGGTCGTGAGAGCAATGAGATGCGATGGCGTGAGAAGCGAGGACAGATTTATCCTGCCATGTATGATATGTATGCCTTTTTCATGCCAGACGTCTCCTAATTCTCCAGAACATCTGCAGGCTCTCGGTGGAGTTAACATTTGCCATCGCCTCCTAATACTACTGCCAGTGCCTCTGATAGAGAGAGAGGTTCGCCACTAATTGGGTCTTGTCTCAGATTCATCTGTTTGATATTGTGGCGAGCAGGTGTTGTAAATTAATAACGTGGTCAGAGAGTGGATAATTTAGCCTTTGATCACACATCGTGAAAGGTGTGTGTGAGTCAGCGTGAATGGTGTGTGTGTGAGAGTGTCTGTGTACATGTACAGTATTAATATACTCGCGAGGGCCAAATAATCCTTTGAGTAGGATGTGAAAATTACGTCAGACTTCGGTGCTCTATTAGGAAAGAAATCACACACAGTGTGAAGTGAATGGTGCTATTTATGAGATAATTTCACAAGCGTCTAGCTGACCAATCACAGCGTGTCCTGCGAAGCTTGCATGGCCAATGGGACCCTGGGTGTGCAACAAACTTTGAGCCATTTGTGCCAAGATGTAGGCCCTATCTTGAGCAGTGCGGAAATTCTTGAGCAGTGCTAACCGCTCTTAAGTCTGGTTTTGTGCGTGTGAGCACGGAATGTGTGTATGAGCATGGGACTCCATGTATGGAGATAACAAATGTCACGGACAGAACGGCCCATACAAGGAGATATGCGCGCGTGTCGCGTTTGATACAAGGCGAAGTGAGCTCTGCGGTTTTTTGGGAACCGGACAAAGCCAAATGTTGGAGCTCAGGAAATGATAGAAAATAAGTGACTTTTTGGATGAACTACTGTTTTAATCTAATATTTAAATTTTAAGTGTTTTGAAAAGTATTTGGGGTCCCACTTGCAATATCCAGTGGGCCCCGGCAGACAGGTTGGAAACCGCTGACCTACCGCTGACCTACGCGATGGGACACAATGATATAATGAAATACAAACACCTATTTCTATCACACGCCATGTATCACCACATATTCTCACTTTCTGATAACGTCTCTCACACACTGCACAAACTCGCTCAACTGAGTGAGGCGAAATGGAACGCCAGATTTTCATCCACTTGCGAACACCCTAATCTTTTCACACAGTTAGTTCAGAAGGAATGAGGAAAAAAGGTCATCCGAGGGCAGGTAGACACCAACAGTAATCCAGTGCCTCAGGGTGTGAGGTAATTGACTTTGGTTTGTGGACCAACACCATGTGCCCTGGGGGGTACACACAGCTTCACATTTCACCACTGGGTTAGCTACCTGGTGTCCCTATTTTGGGCATAACTTTCTCCATGCAGGGATAGGTCAACCCAACTTGAATATAGAAAGCGGTCTGAGGCGGTTCCGGGTGCAGATTCGGAGTATACTTAGGTAAAGAGTTATAGGCTAGGCTGTAACACTGATGACAGCCTAGCCAAAACGCGTCTGTTTGCTTGCTCTGCTACTGCTGAAGTTTCATTAAAAAGACTCATAAATAAGACTTTGTGAGTGCGGATTATAACTCTTTACCTATTTCGGGCATGTCATTAGGTATAGGTCCAGGCAGGGGTCTTCAACAGGGGGTCCGGGACCATCTGGGGGGTCCTCTGAGTTACTACAGGGAAGACGCCACATGTTTGTGTGAAAGCATTTTTATTAACCACTTGGCATCCTTTATTCTGGGGGAACATTCGGCAAGAATAGCCAATCTACAAGCTCAAAAGTGTTGCAGCGCGACACGTTGTGAGCTTTTATTTCTGCTATTTTTGGCCAAGTGATTTGGGGTGAAGGGGAAAAAGAGCAGACAAAGTACAGAGCCAAAGTCAGGTTTACTAAGTATTGAGAGTTTAGGTGGTTAACAAACAAAAAAACATTATTGACAAGACCGATGACAGAGCTGTCAAACAAGTCTATGAAATCTAAGGAGAAAGTTTATTCTGCAACACAATTGTATACAATATGTAGTGGGGGTCCCTGCTTCAGCTCTCTCCCAGCTACGTAAAGGGTCCTTGGCCTGAAAAACTTTTAAGACCCCTGATATAAGTGAATGTTTTTCAAATTAGACCCCAATTTTCCAAAATAGTTAAAATAGCACAACGCGATGTGCCGCGACGTGCCGTGATGTGACAGGTTGCCATTTTGGCCAATGTTTTCCTAGATTTCCCCAAATTCTCCAAAATAGTGAAAACATACAGGTTCACGTATGCGTATCATGGTGCGTTGTAAGCTTGTAGATCGGTTCATTTCACCACCTGTGACCTGACAACTATACTTTAAATAGGGCTTAAGTGGTTGCATCTACATTAAGTTGATAGCTAATAAAACATATAAATAAGTCCATGCATTCCTTTTGTGCACCTTTTCAATCATGCTCACACACATACTCCCGCACACAAACATACGGTACATTATGAGTTTTTAATCCCCATTAATATACAGTAAACGCCAGGTGTGAGGCTTCAGCCAATGTAACAGGCGGGGGTGTTATTTGATAAAATGGTACAGTAAAAATCAGCTATTTTTGCTTCTTTTGAATTGGAATCCTGAATTATTTTTTGTTATTTTTTAATTGGAATCCTGAAATTTAACATTTTGCTTTACTTTCAAAAGCATTTAGTTATATACTCATGTTAAATTTATGAACTTGAATACATTAAATACATTGGACATAAAAAAATACATTTTAATACTACTAGTCATTAAGCTAATATAGACTGGCGGAATTAAAGCAGGTCATGTTTGGAAATTTGACAGGTGAAATCAATAATATATCAGTATTCTGGTATTAACCTGCAGGCAGCATATTAAGCGATGGTGGGGGCCACATGTGGCCCGTGGGCTGCCAGTAGCCCATGTATGGTATAGACAGTGACTCACTCACCTCAGCAGGGCTACTATACTGTGAAATATAATTGGATTTTACGTCAAACTGACTCCAAAAAGCTGAACAGTTCCATCTCCCTAGCGTCTCCACTTTCTCGATATCTCAAATATCTGAGTCTTGAAGTTTGATTCATGTCTTTGTGGGATTGGATCAAATTTGAGTGAAAAAAAGAAACCCACCCTGAGTAAAGGAGATACGATTTTATATATCTGGAAGTCAAGGCAAATAGAGGACTGTGAAATTAAAGCTAACCGATGGAGAGTAGTAAAAGTCAGGCTCGATTTGAGATTACACAAGGCAGCAATTACTCTGGCTGTTGTAAAAATATGAATATATCGATATGCTGGGATGCGGTGAGATGCAGACAGAGTTCTGCTGTGATACTAATAATGGAATGGAATGTCAGAATGGAAATAGCAGATAAGTTCAAGATAATGATCTTTCGAGGGCCTCACTTCAGGTTATCTACCCCACGTATAGGGGCAGGATGCCCGTCACCGCATCATTTCAATCTGAATCACGACCATCCACCACGTCACTGCCTTTCAGCAGCCATCCTTTGCATGCACCATGGTATACTAGGAGGCTGAAATGCCACAAAAGACGAGGAAGCTTTCTGCTGTGTGTGTGTGTGTGTGTGTGTGTGTGTGTGTGTGTGTGTGCGCGCGCCGTGGTGTGCAAAAATGTTTTGTTTACGGAGCACATGGTGTGCTATATTGATTATGGCTTTGATGCTGCAGTCATGTCGGTGTGAATGCCACCGTTTTTGTGCCCGACTTCCAAAGAAACATATTAATGGGGGGGAAAAGAAGATGAGAAAGCCGCCGCCATGCGGCATACGGTATGTGACATGAATAACTTGACCAAATTACCTGCAGAGAGCACATATACCCTACTGGGCTAAACACACTAGATCACTCCCAGAAACTAACCGTGGTGGAACAAGTACTCTGATCTTTTTTTACTTGAGTAAAAGTGTATTAAAGTTTTTTACTTCAGTAAGGGTACGGTCACACCAAAGTATGGTTGCTAGCTGATAATAAGTGGATTCTGCTAATAAAAATCCACTCCATTCCCATTGAAATGCATTGGCAGAATCCGCTTATCAGCTGGCAACCACACTTTGGTGGTCACACCACACTTTTATAAAAACAAGTTTTGACAGTTTTTTACACAGGTTTCTACGGTTTCTTGGGCTGGATATGGCAGCCTGGAACATTCAAGTGCAGCTAAACTTGGCATGTTAGTAAAACGTGCCACAATTAACAATAATGCATTGCACCTGTGCAGCTGACCTGCGGAACCTGGGAATATACCATTGTGGCAAGATGGGGAGAATACAAGTGTGGAGAATATAATTATAATACCTTGTTAAAGTGACCATTTTGTTAAATTTTGCATTTGTAGTTATCTTACTGTAATTTAACAACATAATAACCAGCACAGATAGACAAAGAGACATTCATGGATTTATATTTATTTATAACTTTTATTTCCCCCCTGGACCCAGGGTATGGCAGCTGCATACCCCTGCCATACCCAATTGACGCCCCTGCTCATAGGTAGAATAAAAGGGCAGTGTGACCGTGTCCTAAAAGTACAAACCTATTAGCATGAAAATATAGGCCTACTTAAAGTAGACTACCAAATATAGAAGTAGGCCCATATTTACAAAAACAAGACAATTAGAATACCCTCAAAATGAACTATCTGAAGTAAAAACAAAATCAAATATCTGAAGTATAAAATAGGGTTTTGCAATAACAAAAGTACAATATTTGCCCAGACGTACAGTAGTGTAGTAAAAGTATTATAAAGTATTGCAACTTAAAGGGGAATAACACTCATTTTCAACATTGAACTATGTCATTAATATACCTTGGAGTTGTTGTGTGGAACTAAGAGTTCCCTTCTGTGTTGGGGGTGTAAGTAAGCCAAACCCTGCAATCAATCCTCCAGTTCTAGGCAACACAGAAAGGAGGGGGGGACTTTTTTCTTATTTCCACACAACAATCCAAGATATATTAATTAATGACAGTTCAATGTTGAAAATGAGTGGTATTCCCCTTTAAGTCCAATACTTGAGTAAATGTACTTGGTTACTTCCACCACTGGAAACCAAACCCCCCCCTTCGACATGAATTAAAATACGGTGGCTAGCCATGCCTGTCGGGCAGAAACCTCTTATATCCATATTTGAACTTTTTCGCCAAATTAACTCATTCTGTGCCACATGACGGTTTTGACGTTTTTTTTCCAATAGCCCTGTGTGCCAATGACGGCTTATGACGGTTTTTGTGTTTTTTACATAGAAAAAAAAAATAAAGATGTCAAAATTACCTGAGATCAGAGAGATGCTTTTCTCTGTTTGTGTGTTCGCTCCCTCGTTTAGCTGATTGAGAAAATGTGTGAAAATGTGTGTCCATTCTAGTGGATGGACACTTTTTTTCATTCAAACAGCTCTATCTCTGGAACCATTTGTCCGATTGACAAAATTATTTTTGCCACTGAATCACAACAACTGTGTCTGTTTCTGTGGGGAAAAAAAATATTTAAAAAAAAAAAAATCATTTTTTTTCATTGCATAGTAAAGAAAAACATACAAAACCGTGGCACAGCTACCTTGGAGGCATTTTGGCATCTGGCACAGAATGAGTTTTAATGCCCTACTTGATCATACTACAGCGCCACACAAAAGCAGCAAAAGTAGTAGATCCACGAGCTTGAAACGCGTTTTGAGCTTGCAGATCTGCTACTTTTGATGCTTTTGAATTTGAATCCTTATAAAGCAATAGTTTCGGACATATGAGGTTTCCACTAAACAGAGACATTATGCTCACACTGGTCTACAGAAGCTTAATGCCTTTCACAGCTGCATATACTGTAGGCTACTCCTCAGGGATTCAGTTGAGGTCATGTCTAATTCTAATGATCACATTTTAACTTACAGTTCTTAGTAGTAGGGGTAACTGTTATATGTAACGTTATATGTAATTGGTAACGAAAAATAATCAATAATTTAGTAAAACATAATTGATTAGCTATCTTCCCCTATTAAGGGCGAAAAGTTTCAAAAAATGAAAATCAAAAAGCCAAATAGTGATTGCGATGCGCTGTGAGCCTGTAGATGCTGGTTAACTATTTTAAAAGTAAAAGTAAATCGATAGAATAATCACAAAATAATTGATAGTAACATCCATAATCCTTATCCCTTAAAGGACCTACACCATGAATTTTCACTTTTTCTATTTTAAAACCTTTTTTTGGGGTCCCACTGGCACCTTCTATCCTCACAAAGTCCTATTTCTGACCGTTGTGTCTTTCTCTGGTTTTGGGCAGACAGAGATGAAAAGCTTTCCACGGGTTCTCAGAACAGTGCTGTTCTGAGAGTTGACGAGAGTGACGTCACTCTCGTTTTCCCGTTTTTTTTTCAGAGTCAAAATTTTTTTTTTTCCAAACTTTTTTTTTTCAAAAAACTTTTTTTTCAAAAAACTTTTTTTTTTCAAAAACTTTTTTTTTCAAAAAACTTTTTTTTTCAAAAACTTTTAACTTTTTTTTCAAAAACTTTTAACTTTTTTTTCAAAAACTTTTTTTTTCAAAAAACTTTTTTTTTTCAAAAAACTTTTTTTTTCAAAAAACTTCTTTTTTTTCTGGAAAAACCCCACTAGATGCGCCCCTGAGCAAACAGAGGCCGTTTTGGTATATTGCAGCTGGAGAGCCTCATTATAGTAGAGCTAGAACAAACAAAAAGAATGGTCAGAGTGTTTTTTGAGGGTTAAAACCTGTCTTATGCTGCATTCACACTGCAGATATATAGTTGAACGTTTTGCTTGCTTGGTCAATGTAATCTCAATGGAAACCAGCTTTAAAGCTTTCAAAGCTTTGTTCTGTGTATGTCCTGTATCTTTAAAGCTGGTTTCCATTGAGATAACATTGACCAAGCAAGCAAAACGTTCAACTATATATCTGCAGTGTGAATGCAGCATAAGACTCAATTTTGAGCATATATTTATACAAAAAATATAGTTTTAAAAGCATGGTGTAGGCCCTTTAAGTTTAAGGGGCCTCTGATACTGGACACGTGGACATATGCAACAACAAGAGTATTTAGTTACCGTCAGACATGTTTTGAGCTCGTAGATCTGCTACTTACGCCACTTTTGAAATCAGGTGATTTAATGCTAGCCTCACATAGCCAGACAATAGTCTGGTGTTCAGCCATTCAAATTATTCCGGGGGCAGTTACAAAAACTAATGTATGAAATAGGGCTTAAGAGGTTAAACCATTTAGTTGGCATCAGTAAATTCAACTAAACATTTACAGTGCTATTAAAGAATGATATCACATTAATGTAACATGTGTTATAGAGGCTATGGGGATGAATAGAGAGGTGTGCCTTGAGGTTTTGACTTGCTCTTTGGCGTGCCTTGGACACAAAAACTTTGAAAACCACTGCTGGTCGTAGGACTGCGTCCAACAGTCTACTACTATTACTATTGGCAATAGAATACATACTAAATACCGTCGAGGAAAAACTCTAACCCCCTTCTGCCAGATAATATTTATTTATAACGACATGCCAAAAATGAAGAAAATGCCCCCACATCAATGTTGGTTCTACCAACTAGACATATGACTGGAAATAGTTTGGCAGTCTAACCCAGCATGTGTTTACTCTGTCCATATTTCAGTCTGTGTTTATGGCAGGGGTGTTGTTGGCTGGATTATTCATGAAGCTTTCCCGGAAGAAGATCCCATGATTGGCCGCTAGTTGCGCTGTTTTCCCCACAGACATAAAAAGGTAGACGCCTCTTCCGGCTCTCTGGTACCCGTCTTGCCTTGTTGGGCATTTTGATTGACAGGCTTGGAATTCTTCTGTGTGCGTAACAGACAACAAGGTCGGTAGGCAAATCAGAGGCAGGTTTGAATGGAAAAGTCCCCGAAAAGACGTGTTGTGATTGGCCAGTCGTTTTTTTGAGTGGCAGCCTGCCCTCGACACTTCCTCTTTTGTGCCTATCAAGTTGGACCAACCAATCAACTGCAGCGGATGGACGAGGTATCTAGCTTTTTATATCTGTGGTTTTCCCCAGGCGAGGTACCAAAAATACTTTTTCTCCCCTGGACTCCATTCATTTTCCCCTTTGATTTTCTAACCTTAATAAACATCGTCATAAATACTTTATGGTTCCTGTCGCTAGTGAAAAACTGCCTTTCAATTACCATGATATGCGTTTTGTGCAAAAATTGTCCCATTTATGTTAAAATTGATGATAAAGTTGCGGGGGGCGTGGCCAACTAAACTGATACCAGCCGGCTGAGTTCTTCTTCGTGTGCTTTATTTCGGGAGGCTCCGACCACATTCTCCCATGTATCCCTGCGGTTGCACGTGACCGTTGGCAGCCAATAGCATTCCTTATAATTCCTGGGGTACCATTCAAACAATGATGGCGACACCCATACAATGGAAAAAAAAGCGTAATTTTATGGTGCTTGTCAAATACCTTGTTTGACTGAGATGCTTTTGTTGTTGAAGTGTGTTTCTGAGATCAGTTTGACATGACAGAATGCTACAAGGTGCTGCTCCATGCTGGTTCTACTCAACAATGGCAAATGATTCCAAAACCTGAATCAGAGACATTCAATTGCACGCACGCACGCACGCACGCGCACACACACACACACACACACACACACACACACACACACACACACACACACACACACACACACACACACACACACACACACACACACACACACACACACACACACACACACACACACACACACACACACACACACACACACACACACACACACACACACACACACACACACAGAGCAATGATGAGTCATGTGCCCTGACATCATGCCATTATCAAACAAAGGGTAGGTCCATGTACCTTATCTTACGTGGATAACGGCGTCCGCTAAATGCTTAAATTGTAAATGTTAAATACCACTCTTAAATGTCAAGAGACCTTTGTATTTAATAGAGAATTTCAAGGCAGCACTGAATGAAGGACTGGAACACATGTTCTCTACGAGAAATGTCTGAATGTTCAGGAGTAAAAAGAGTGTTTGTCTTTCAACATAAAGCACATTAAACCAACTGTCCCTATTATGGGCATGGGTGAAAACAGCAGATCTACAAGCGTGTGAGCTTCATCAGTAAAGAGATTTGGTATTATAGTTAAAAGAAAAAGAAAGAAAGAAAGAAAAAATTCTCAAAGCTTGGCCAATGTGGGATGGGGCGGGACATAGAGACGCGGGACATATAGTACCTACATACATACAAAGTCAGATGTATGCGTGGTTAGCACCGCTCAAAAAGGAGAGGGTCAAATACGAACCCCTGGGGGACACCATCAACAAAGTATATATTAGGGTTTCATTGATTAAGAGTCGACAGGACCCATTATATTAGATAATATATTCCCAGTAACCTTCTGGTCAAATTGTACTTTGTAAGAGCCCCTGTCAAAACAAGAACCCCTCGTCTCGTTTTGGGGTCCTGACCCGTAGGTTGAGAAACACCTGTCTGGTCTGAACTGCACTTCACAGATGTTGTCCAGTGCACGACTGCTAGGGAGAAGTACATGAAGTCTACATGACCATCAAGGGAAAACTGTATTAAAGAGACAAATAGAAAGAGACACTCTCTCTGGAGGAAGGTTATCAGAACCACATGCCCTGTACAATTCACAGCACATGGAATGCGAAGAAAAAACTACATAAACCTTTCTATTATTCATTCATTTATACACACATACAGTACGTATAGCGCTCAAGGGCATAGAAGTAGCCTATTGCTGAAGGCAAAGAGTGCACAGGACAGAGAAAGGGCAGGACATGAGAGAGACGGAGTGATAAGACATGCTAGATGATAACATACAACTCACGAACGCAGTATGAGTCAGATTCAATAACGCTGCTGTCGGGTATAGAACCTTGTATCTGCATATTACAGATTTCTTTTTGGAAATTAATGCCCTATTTCATCATACAAGAGCTTCTCATCAAAAGCTAAAATAGCTGATCTACATTAGGCTACAAGCTCCCAGCGTGTCGCTATGCAATGCGCCGGGAGCTTATAGATCGTCTATTTTCACTATTTAAAACGTTTTGGGGTTTTTAGAGAATTAAAAAATAAACTATTCTAGACATACAAGGTTTCCAGTCCTCCCGACAGCAGGGTAAACGGTTCATTCATGAAGCAACAAGGACATCCTAGGGGTTGGTGTGCATATTTGAGTCACATGTTGGCTCATCGCCAGCCAACCTCCTCAGTGAAGAATGGCTTGAGTGCAGCGATGGAAGAAGTACTCCCTACAACATAAACCATCACGTATTATGACTATACTTGGGATTTATTTAAAAAAAAAGTCTACAGAAAGTGTTAAAATTACATTTTTGTTGCCACACCCACCCGTTCATCAAGTATGCCTGGTTTGCAGGTGGGTGGTGACCCGGCTGAAGTTAGCCACACCCACAGACGTGTTGTTGGATGGTGAAATGGTGGAGAGTATGATATTATGTCATTATATCTGTGTATTTCAATTGGGCCTTTTGACTCAGAGGCTTTCAGGAAGTACTGTAACTAAAATACAGAGGGAAGACCTATTTGCATATTATAACCACACCTGGGGGTCTATTAAAGTAATGTTAACTCCATAGACACATACAAAACAGAAAAAGTACAAAACTATGGCACCACCTCTTTAATAAATAGGCCTACTGTACTTGAGTAAATTTAGCCTACATAGTTACTTTACCATGTCAGACACATAAGCCCTATATACAGTATAAGCCACCGTAGGATGAATAGCGTTGGCCGATCTACAAGCTCACATGTAATATGTAGTTTTGCTCATTTTGGTTGTCGTTTTATTTGGAAATCTTTGAGATATTTTGCCCATAATGGCATGCCCAAATTGGGATGCTAGGTTGAAAAATTGAATGTATGACTGTCATTCGATGCTACTGTATTGAATCATTATGGATAGTGAGTGATGCGCGCGCGCATCACACACACACGCACACGCACACACACACACACCCCCATTACAATAGTTGCACAAAGAACAAAGGGATGGGTGCTTCTTAGAGCAGTGGTTCTCAACCTGTGGGTCCCCAAATTATTTTGGGGGGTCCCCAGATGATTAACTTAATGTGAAACATTGTTTTTCTCACTCAACAGTAAACAAACTAACTTAAAGTTTAAGTGTATAGAGGGTATCTGCATGTTTCCAAATTGATAATTTAAGGACTTTTTAATACCTCTAAAATGACAGATTAAACATTGTCCAAATTGTCAAATATTAGAGGCAGGAATTGTGAAAATAGCATGTAGATCTGCTATTTTCACAATAGAACCGTGTTATACGAAATGTAATGCCTCAACTCTTTGTGCTCGTCAGGGTGGGGGGGGGGGGGGGGTCTCCATTGAAAATAGGATAATTTTGAGGTTCGCGGCCTGAAAAGGTTGAGAACCACTGTCTTAGAGTTCACCGGGTTCACCGGGTGACTCCAGTCCAGGTGGTGATGAGGTGCTCACAAAGTCAAAACAGGATCATAGATGAAGAGGGGTCCCATGAAATGGGCAAACTTCAAGCACACTTGAGCAATGACTTACCAGTAGTTAAAAAAAACTTTAATATGTCATAGGGCTACTACATATTAAAAAAGATGAAATGCCACAAGACGCCGACCGGTTTCGACAAAGAATAATGTCTTCCTCAGGGCGTGCAACCAAATAGTTGCGCAATTGCTTCTCGGCTCAGCTAACAATGGGAGAGAATTATAGTCCAGAGACATGATCTCTGAGTGAAGCCACAGACACATTCCACACATGCAGGCAATAACTCCACAGCCACCAGCCAATGTATAAAAGTAGCTCATTTATTTACAAACGGGTAATATTCAGCAGTGATTCCAAAGGTTCTGCAAAAGATTGTCATATTAAAACACGTGTGTATCATTCAATCGGTAATAAGTCTCCAAATAATTGCATTGTAACAACTGTGAGGTGAACGCTATAATCATAGGTAAATGATCATTAATAATCATAGGTAAATGCACGTACATGTGTGTACATTCAATTCATGTCGCCAAAATAGATCTGCTTACAAAATATACTCCTCAATATAAACATCTATATAGTTTTACAAGTCGTCCTACTTTACATTTTTCTAGACTCGAAAATGAAAAAACAAACTTTTCATATATATTATCCTTCCTCTGGCGTTGTATATTAAAATAGCAGAGATGCTAGCTGTGCGTACCGCTTAGCAAAAATAGATTTGCGCGTCTCGGCCGATGCTTGCCCATGGGTGCATATTGAACATTATGGATCTTATGCACCTACTCAAGAGAAAACATAGATTGTGTTATTCTTGGACAAAGAAAAAATACATTTCTGGAGGAAAAACAGTGAACTGTATTTCTTTCTCTTCAGTGAGGGGTTAGGGGGGATCTGGCGGCTGGTGCTTAAGCTTAAAGTAGGGGTCTTCAATGTTTTCTGGCCAAGGACCCCTTAGTCGAGAGAGAGATGAAGCAGGGACCCCTAGATTCCATATAGTTTCATCGTTTGACAGCACAATCATCAGTGTATTTTGCATTTATGTCAATTTATGTTATCAGATATGTAACCACTTGAACCGTCATAAAGAGCCGATCTACAAGCTCACAACGCCTCGCAGCGCAAGGCGTTGTGAGCTTGTAGATCGTCTCTTTTTGGCTATCTCTTTTTGGCTAAAGTTCTCAGAATATGGACGCTAGGGTTCAAGTGGTTAATATAGAAAAGGAGAAAAAAAAAGCTTCCATCACACAAAGATTTGGAGGACCCCCTGTAATAACTCTGAGGACCCCCTAGGGGTCCCGGGCCCCCTGACTGTTGAAGACCCCTGGCTTAAAGCGTAATTTCTACTTCGTGGTGTCACGAGTGACACTGCCTTACGGCGAGGAATAAATTACACTCAAAAGAGGCTGGCAATAGATGCAGGCCCACTGCGAAGATAATCGGACAGTCTGTATATACAAATAAATAACATATGTATGAATTGGGTGGGGCCGATCAGAGGATTTTTTAAATGAAACGCCATTTCTGCACTTCCTCTCCCGTGAGAGACGGGATGGTGAGAGATTGACTACAGCTTGGCTCGTGGAGAGACATGTGCAGAATCAGATTGTAGCTACAGAGGGTAATCCATCACCTGGCTGACAGGACGCCTGAGCAGGGCAGCAACCACATCCAACATTTCTAGATTCTAAGGAAAAGGGTGAATATTACCCCACATTAACATGGAGGCCTTGAGGGCCAAAGCCTCGAGTCTGCAAAGCTACTACTACTACGTTTTCATGCATCATTTAGATGCATGAAAACACCCTACGGTTCAATCCATATTTTTCTACTTGACGCGTGTTTCTCTCAGACATCCGACCCCCGATATGAAAACGCTGTGGATTGGTGTCGGGACCTTGCTTGCTGTTTGGAGGCTGTAGTTGTCACAACAGAATAAATCCATGCAGAATGGGGAAGGATGTGAGGGAAACTATGCGGGAGGGCAGGACTAAATATTCCTTCCTGACTGAGCCAAAGTGATAAGAAAGAATACAGAGTAGCTGATGATGACTCAAGGTCCAAGCATTGTGCATCAATCTCTTCTATTAGGACGGGGCGTAATCTGGTATAAACCAAAGGGAAAATACGTTAAGAGTGAATTGTTCTTTCCAGTGACAAATGACACTTGTCAGAGCAGCCATTAAACTGAGAGTGCAGAGAGAGAGAAAGAAATCAACTAGTGGTAATTCTGTCAAAGCACTCTAGCACCCTCTGGTGGAAACTTCAGGCAGGTACAACAAACCCACTTATGGGGCCATGGTGGACATTACCAGCCAGCAAACTCATGTCTTAAAGTTAAATTATCCACAAATACATTCAGCCATGATTCTGTAATACCAAATAATGGCATATTTCACCGATAGCTCACGTTCTGGTTCCTCATTTCAGTAATTATTTCCTGATTTGGTCCGTTTAACCCTTCTTCTCGCCCCATGTAAATTATTGCTCAAGATCCATTCTTCACAGTACGCATGTACAGTAGCTTATTCAGTAGAGTTCTGTCATGGCTCTTATAAGCACCCGCCTCAACAGGTGCAGTGGGCTATGGCCATATTATGAAAAGAGCAGCTAAGCAGATTGCTCTATGATTGCACCCCGTTTGGATACATTCAACACATGATCACCGGATGCTCTCACTATGATCTCTGTACTGTAGGTCAAAGTGAAGAATTTAAGCTCTACGAAGAATACAAATCAACAACAGACCATTTCCCCCTGAAATCAACAACACAACTTAAAAGCTCTAGAGAATACAACGGTAAACGGTTCAGTGCCTCAAGGTTATACAAGATCTTACGGTATGCATACATAGTGCAATGCGGGTGAAGTAGGTATTCACTGTGAAGTATATTTACAAATCCTGTTTTCTTAAGTAGAACTGGATTTTGAGAGTGCATGTGTGGTGGTACATATGATTTAAAAGTGGCATGGCTTGCGCCGACTACGTGGACTTTCCTGTATTGCAAGTACATACAAGTACGTAGCAGCATGCAGAGTAGTGGTTCGATAAATGTCCAGCCTCCATAAAAGACACCTGAGTGTTAAAGAAGTTTCCCATCCCCTTCAAAAGGAACGGAACACAGTACAATCGTGGCACCTTGTTTTTAAAAGGTTCTTCCCCCAATAAATATATTGAAATTAAATGGAAAAACTAGGGCTGTACAATTCATCGCAAAAGTACCAAAGCAAATTACAATATCAACTGACGGAAATCTTTCAAGAGACTGTGACAGACGTTTTAAATAAAGCATTCCTGCTATGTGATTTCTCAGGCGTCGAGATGAAGTTACATTATGGGAATACGATGTTTTATTTGATGCCCCCACCTCCACGCCGAGCTTTTGCTGAGCACTGAGAATGAGATGGTGTGGCAGAAACTGAAGCACAGTTTATATCGCAAACCAAATATTTGGCAAAAATATCGCAGAATGATGTTTAATCAATATTGTGCAGCCCCAGCAACAAAAAAACAAACAAACTCTAAGTTGAATGGAGCACCATAGGCATTTCGTTGCTGTCGGGCAGAAACATCTTATCTCCATATTTGTTTTTTTGTAAGTTTACTCCATACTTCATTACTTCATACTACAGTGTCACACAAAAGCATCAAAAGTAGCAGATCTGCAAGCTCGAAACATGGCACGAAGCAACACGTTTTGAGCTTGCAGATCTTTTTATTTGAATCCTGAAAAACACGTTTAGGACATATGAGGGTTCCACCCGACAGAGACGAGTAATGTAGTGCATTTTTTGCCCCCATAGTTCTTAAGAGAACGGGCATAATAAAGCACAGAGCCACTGCAGGGTGCTGTTGGTTTAGACATGACAAGCTCCTAGAGGCAGGATGTCTGGAATGGAGAGATGGAAGTAGAAACAGAGTGATTGAATTCATAATACGAGTGTGGTTTTTGGTACCGGTGCCAATGGTCTGGCATCACGGTCGTCATAATGAGGCAGCGAGGCCTCAGATTAGATAAAAAAATAAATAAGAGCGAGAGAGAGAGATCCCGAAAACAGCCTAAGGTAACAAAGTAATACGGACTAAAGAGAAGCGACCCTCCCTCATCCCCTCCCCTCCCGACACCAACAAACCCACAAACACCACCAGCACTGAAACATGCAGATAGATAACCTTAATCACAGTCTATATTATTAACACCTATATTACTTTCTATATAAAAACTCTTTGACTTGAATCACCAAAGCCATTCTCCGCAACCTGCAAATGCCTGGCGTCAGGGACCGGGGGGGTAACGTTACCTCTTGGTTCGAGTCTACGCTGGAGACCGCATATCGACGTACTGAGAGGGTCACCCTGGCTGTGACGGGATATCAGATCCACTCCCACAACCCCTCTCCCCCCACCGCCTGAGACAGCATCGACTCCCAAGGGTGTCGGTTCACAACCTGAAGCGACCTAACCTAAAAACCCTCCCACCTGCGGGTGCCCTGAACTCCCACTTAACGCGCCCTGCTCTCCTCGACCTGTCCCGTTCCGAACCCTGCGTTTTCAGCCGGTGTCGGGGTGGAGATGAGATTGTCCGCTGGATCCGGACAGATGATGAGGGGGGGCCCCCACCCACCCACCGTCGGGAGGTGCCGAGGGGGTCTTCAGGAGACGCAGAGGGAGGAGTGGGAGGAGGACAGGGTGCAGACGGGGGTGGGCAGGCCGTAGTAGGTGGGGTCAGTGAGGGGGAAGAGGAGGAGGAAGAAGAGGACCACCCCCAGCAGGTAGCAGGAGAGCACGGTGAGGCGGTGCTGGTGCTCCATGGCCGTGCTGACGGCTGGGAAGCCCATGTAGTTGCAGAACGAGTGGCACAGCACGGGACCCACCAGGTGACCTGAGACACACACACAATTCAATTCAAAGCAGAGTCCTGCAACGGGTCGGGGCCCCGCGGGTATTCGACGGGTATTGGTGTTTGACGGGTGAAAAGGGGCGGAATATATTCTATTATAAATTTGCGGGATGGGGACGGGTGGTGCGCGACTGACATTTTAATGTGAAAATCAGACCACTGTTTCCGCCTAAAGAACGTCATAGGAGCGCACACATTGAGCAGCAGGACAGAACCACGACATGCATACAGCATTGTTTCCGCCTAAACAACGTGGAGCACACACAGTGGGAAGTGGCACTGGGCAGCAGGACACATTTAACACACAGACACACAACCACAGCAGCACACACCAGCACGTTAGCCCATGTTCTCATCATATCAAGGGTGGTTTAAAGGGCTATCTAAAAGGATTAAGAGTGGCAGCTGACCTGGCGTTTATGTAAATACTGTATATTGCGTCGCAAACACTGAAGATGGCGTGCGGGGACACTCGAGTGTGATGCCATTTGGAAGCACGCACGCACAACTGTAGGCTATTTACTTTACTGCATGTAATCACAGGTAGAATTGATATAACAGGGAGAAGTTGCCTACATTTTACATGCACCCAGTATACCGTTTACTTTATTGACTCACTCATTGATCGTGTTTTGCGGCGGTCTGGCTCAATATAAGATTGTTTCCTTTATTGTCCTTATACCATTACTGTATTATTATTTACTATGGAATACCAGATTGTTGTCAATACATGCATTTCTCAGATTACACACATGCACACCAGTCCAAGGCCACACACAAGCTAAACCCAGAATTAGACCTTTAGACCACCAGTTCTCTGTGACTTTCTTACAGAAGTCAATTGCTATACTGTTTTTACTCTACTCTAGGTCCCAGAGCTCTAGTTCAGTGGCTTCTCAATCTTTTCAGGCCATGTTCATAATTTATACTGTAGATATGGATAAACAAATAGATATTTATCCTACCTCTGTAACTCAAGGACAGGGCAATTTCCAAATTATAAATTAAATATATAATAATATGCTAGTCGATGGTCATCATCACTACACCAATGTCTGTGTAATGATGTAGTTTCTTTGCTCATTAGGCTTACTTAAACCATCTACACTTTGATCACTTTACTACTTTGCACCTTACTTGTATTACAAATTATATTACCTTATTTGTATTATACCTCGTTTTGTGTTGTATATTGTTATCACAGTTTGCCAGAGTCTGCTACGCCAACATTTCACTACACAAACACGTACGATGATGTGACAAACAAGATCTCTGCATCCATTAGGGAATATTAATATGCACCTGTAATAACCTGCCTTGCGAAATAAAATTGCAACTGCAGAGCTCATCAATAATTCCAAAGAGCGGGGCTGTGGACGTTTTTACTTTCTTTCTGAGATTACTCCAGCGTACAAATAAAGAATTATTGGTCTTGCGCCACTGCAAACACCACACCTAAGTGTTTCATAACCAAAATCTGTGTCATCTATTAGTAAATGTATCGTAATGAAAAGCGATGAATCACTGAAAACCTCCTCATAGTGTAGTTTTGGAGAAAAACTAATTGTGAACACAAAAAAAGAGAAAAGAAACTTCTCACAGTTTGAGGCTTAGATTAATACTAACTTGAAGAAACGCATCTACTACTAAGAAGTTCTCTGGCCAAAGCATGCATGCATTAAACTACTTATGCAGAAATCAGTGAGTGTGCATATGCTCTTACAGTATGTCTTAAAACATAAAAAGGTAAAAGCCTCCTTTGAGCCATAGAGAGCTTCAAGAAGACTCTACCCACTCTCAACAAATAGACAACTTCAAAAAGATTCCTAAAAGCTGCACAAAAGCCCTCACCTGTTCTGATGAAGATGAAGGCTGTGTAGGCTCCAAAAACTGCTGTGTAGGAGAACTGGAACACTGGGGCACACAAGAAATATATGTTATTAATATAAACTCCTTTCTTCCATTTAGGTGGTAATCTACAAAAGGAGATCCGAACACTCAAAGAATGTGGAGGAGAGGGGTTAAAGTTTAAAACAAAATGTATTCTATAAAACAGCCAACATGTTTCAGTCTTCATCAGGGCAGGAACTGTTCTTGCCCTGATGAAGATCTTAACCGTTCTTAAGTGCTCGGATGTCTTCTTTGTTTTACTTTTTTTTTTATCTCCTGGGAGCACCCGGCTGGCCCGTTTTTCTCTGATAATCATAATAATGGTTAGAAGTGAATGTCAAAGGAGAATTTCGGCCCAAAACGGCTATCTTACCTTGAAAAGTACTTATTTGGTCCCCAAACTTATGGTCCAGGTGTTATTTTTTCAAAAGAAGCAATATATTCAATTTTTGCTCGATTTGTCCTACCCGAACAGGGCTTCAGACAGAAGCGAGTGCACACAATGTTAATCATTGTTAATCGTTAATTTTGTCACTCGAAAGTCCATTTTTTTGCTACACGTCAGCCCCAAATACTGTAACCCATTCAAGACATAAATAACATCACCAGAGCAGCGCCATTGTCGTTTATAAAAAGCTCAACTTTGAACTCCCGTTGAAATCTCGAATCTCACGCTACTTCAGTTCTTCAATGTAAGTGAACGGGGACCCGGAAGTTCTGCGAGACATGGCGAGAGACGCAATCTCAATGGTAGTTCAAAGTTCAGGTCGGGTAGGACAAGTCGAGACAAATTGTTTTTATATTGCAACTTTTGAAAAACTAACACCTCGAGCCAATGTTTTGGGGAAAACATAAGTGCTTTTAAAGGTAAGAAACTCTTCTGGGCCAATACTCTCCTATGAGGAGGAAATTCATTTCTATCTGTGGTCAGAAACGACAGCCTCAAATAAACCCTAATCCATGATGTGTTCTGAGCCTGTGTTCTGCGAGGAAAATGCTAAACCAGCACCAATTTCAGCAATGATATTTCAAAGCCAGTGAGACTGTTGATCTGAATAACGCTTTGTTGGATGCAAGGGTGGTGTTGCTAATAGTGTCAGAGGGCACTTCTGTGAAGGCATGTGGCTGTTTGGACTATTCAGACAGCCTGACAGTTAACAGTGTATTGAATATCACTTATGTAGAAATTCTTACCAGCTGAGAGAAAGATTCCTGACACAGTCCCTTGTCTGAAGCGCAGGAGCTCAATGACATGGTGAAAATGGGCTGCAAATACATCATCAGAACATCAGCACCAAAGTCCATTTACTTGAACAGCAAAACTGGATACAGTGTACATACTGTACATGTGTTCATTTAACTAACACAATGTGTAGTATCCCAGTAAAGAAATGCATATATACACTAATAAATGTACTATCCTATAGTAAATATGGGAAACCTACGGTATGTGTGAACCAATGACTTAAACTAAAGAGGGGATCACAACTATAAGCTATTTAACTTATTTGAACAAAATCGAATAAATATCACTTACACTTCCCTTTAAATTACAACTTGGATTCACTGAGCACATTTCTTTAGCATGAAAACCTCAGATAGAGACAATGTACATTTGGAAATAAATGATTTGTATTTTATGTGTGAAAATGTGTTACAGCATAAGTACAGTATTTGTGCAGCCATAAAATTAGCATTACCATTTCGTTTTTGAGTGAAATAAGCATCACATCACAATGAATTCCATCATTTGACTATCGCTTCACAACGAATAGAATCTAAATTCAAGTTGGATCATGCTTGATTAAACCTTTGACATTGTATATTAAACTCCAGTTAAACAGCATTCTCATGGGAACTCATTTTGTTATGAGAACTCTCTGGAATACATTTGTAACACCTGCCTCAGCTACTGATTACTCTGGCCCACTTAGTGGAAAACTACAAAAGTCAACATCCTGCAAAAAGTCAACTGCCACTACAAGTAGCTCAGTGACCTTGTGGTTAAGAGTGTCCCCCCTGAGATCGGAAGGTCTGGATTCAATCCCCAGCTGCGTCATACCAAAGACTATAATAAACATGATGGGACCCGATGCCTCCTTGCTTGGCACTCCGTAGCTGTGGTGAAGAGCGTTAGAGAGACCTCGCTAAGCACTCTGCATCCAAGGGTTGGATTGGGGGCAAGTCCCTGCGCCATCCAAGTGTCATGACCAGCCAGGGCTGTATAGTACTTGTACATCATGCCACTGCATGCTACAGAAACAGGGGAGAAGCTCCTGATCTAAGGGCCACATGGCTCAGGAACCGTTGGTTCCCGAGGATACTTACTAGCCAATTGCTTGCATCATTTCAATAAACAGTTTCAGTCCAATTTGGTTTATCGTGCCATCCACCCAGATTATTTTATTATTATTTGTTTGTGTTCACCCTCTTCTAAAAAAGCAATTAGAGGCCAATTTCTAAAACTAAACAACTTCTGGCAGACACTTTATTATTGTTTATTATTTTTACTACCATTTGGTTTCCTTTTATGCTCTCAAGAGTTCAATTATTGTTAAACATCTGCATTACTTAATTTAGAAGAAGTCCACACGTGATATGGACTATAATGTGATGAAGGTTGTAAATTGTTGACCCTGTGAATGATTGTGCATTTGACAAAATAAAGTAAAGTAAGTAAAAAAAAAAAAAAAAAAAAAAATCCACACAATTAGAGAATGTACTGTAGAAGAATTGTTATTTCTCCTATCAAAGGTACCAACATCAATACAGCATGGAATTGTGGACAAAATCTTATCCAACAACAACAAAGGTGTTGGGTTTTGAGAGGCTAAATATCATCAAATGGTGGTCGGTGGCTAAAATGCAGAATAAATAATGGACCTTGATATAAAAAGGGTTGAAAACCACTGGTTTAGCTCATCACAGGTGAAAGCTGCGGGACACTCACCGACTCCGAAGAAGAGCGGGCAGGTGAATATGGCGGTGGAGGGGCTGGTACAAGGCACCAGCATGGGCAGCATGCAGGCCCTGAACACCAGCTCCTCTGTCAGCGGAGCCACCACCTGGTTCCTGAGCCAGCGCATGTCACTGACACACAGCATCCAGAACCACGGGTCTGCAAGACAAACACCAGGGGATTGAAGGAGGTTGACTGAAGTGACATTCCTTCTTTCCTGCAAGTCCAAAAAGAGAGTTTTCTGGGGTATTTCTAAATGCCCTGCCCTCATATCTCTAGAATACTACAAGATCACAGTGCGGCACAAAGTGACACACAGGCTGTACATCTGCTATTGAAAAGAATAACTAATATTTTCTTCTGGGGGTCCCTGTAACAAAATATTTTGAGATGGGGGTCCACACTCCACACCCAAATACAACATTGTGGCGGTCCTTGACATTAAAACGTTTGAGAACCATTGAATCACTGATACAGAAAAATATGTTTCTGAAAAAAAAGGGGAAAAAAAGAAAAAAGAAAACGAGATTTAGAAGGCATTTGTAGAATCGGCTTCAGGTCTTAATGGGTTAAGAACATGAATTAAGAGTTAGAAAGAGGAAGGTATTGCATCCAAGAGACCGAGGAACCGTAATCCATTTGCAATTTTCAGCGGCACGATGACGAGCGACAAATGCCAGGCAGGATTGTCTGCGCATGCATTGCGCATTAAAATTGGGAGATTAATGTGAGAAATTACTAATCAGGAGCACAGCGGGAGAAAGGGTTAAAAATAGGGAGTCTCCCGCGAGACTCGAGGAGTGTGGGAAGGTGTGAAAAGGGGAGGTTGCTCTCACTGGCGTGACACTAGAAAACACTGTTCACTGCTTCACTCCACTCCTCTCCTCTCCGGGTGTAAGGGAGGACAAGGCCAGCCACCTGTACAGGCTTTACTTGTGGTTCAGATGAATGTACATCAGTGTGATACGATATGGCCAGATTTGCAGTGCCATCCATATTAACACACTAAGCTCTATTTCAGGCTACCTTTGACAGCACTCAGCAAATTGTTCTGGGACATCGTGTAGCACAGATGATACCTTGCAAGCTCTGCTCACAGCACTATTAACCCATTCAGAACGGGTACACATTTTGTGTATCATTATTTTATGCTTAAACTATTGAAAAATAGCAGATATACAAGCTCACAGCACGGCACCGAGTGCCGCGCTGCGAGCTTGTAGATCTGCTATTTTTGAAAAATCGTGAAAATTAGAATTTTGACCCGATTCTATAAGTATCTTTTGAATCCGCCTAAGATTTATTGAAAAACCTATGTTTCTATGTCAGCAATCTGGCCAGCCATCATCAAAGAAAAGGTCCTTTTCACTTAAATGGAGCTCACTTAGTCTGTTCTTGAGAGACTACTATGTCAGTGGTTCTCATACTTTTTCATGTGAAGGACCCCCAAAATGATATTTATTTGGCCACGGACCCCCATCTCAAAATATTTCGTTCCAGGGACCACCCAGAAGCAAAATTTGAGTTACAAACGTTCGCTTTGAAAATACATATAGTCAAAGATTTGCACACATTTTCACGACTTAAAAAAAAATAGCAGATCTACAAGCTCGCAGCGCGGCACTCGGTGCCGCGCTGTGAGCTTGTATATCTGCTATTTTTCACTGGTTAAAGCATTCAATAATTCTAGGCCTAAATGGGTTAAAACCAATGTTGAACTTTAGTAGAACTTTGGGTTGTACAGTGTATATATACATATACATGAACTCTTCTATATAAATATACATTCTTGTATTCACTGAGGTAACTGGAACACTCCGTAAGATGTTTTATAAATGTTTATATCCAGGCCATATACAGTAGCTACATATTATTGAATGTGTTGTTGGCATTGGGAAGGAGAGCCGAGTCTGACACCATTCTTCTCTTCCTAATTTGCCAAACGTACAGTAGACCTCGTTAGTTATAGTAGCCTGCAGATTGAACAAGTGTTCGGTTTAAATAAACACATGTTTACAAAATAAAGTCTCTCCAGAAGAAAAAGAAGGAAAAAATGAGCAGGTCGACACGCGAAATATTTGCAGACATTTTCTTCATTGGTAACGTCTCAGCAATTCCTGACAAACTACTGACTGGATTTTCTTTCAACTTCAGTGGGTAATGTTTAACTTGAAGAGTTGCCTTTTCCCTCATGGAACTCAGGAGCAACTAATTAAGATGACCAACAATATGGACTTATTTCATGGCTAAGTAACAACTACAGAACCCAAAATTCAACCAAAGTACAATATCACTTCAAGCGTGCAGTACAAACATGTTCAGAGTTCAGACAAGCATATGTTGGAGGGCTGCACCCAAGAATCCAGAGTTAATAAAAAAAATGACCTCAGTCTTATGCGCATACAACAGTTTAGTTCAGTGGTTCTCAACCTGTGGGTCGGGTGCCCACATTATGTTTTGGGGTCCCCAGATGATTAACTTAATGTGCAACATTGTTTTCTCACTCAACAGTAAACAATCCAATATAAGGTTTGAGTGTATATAGAGGGTACATGCACATTTCTAAAGTGACAATTTAAGGACTTTTTAATACCTCTAAAATGGCAAATTAAACATTGTCCAGAAATTGTGAAAATAGCCGATCTACATGCTCACAACACCTCGTGTTGCGAGGCATTGTGAGCATGTAGATCTGCTATTTTTCACAATAGAGCCGTGTTATACAAAATGTAATGCCTCAACTCTTAGTGCTCGTCAGGGTGGGGGGGGGGGGGGTCCCCAGTTCAAATATGATTATTTTGCGTGTCGCTGCCTGAAAAGGTTGAGAACCACTGGTTTAGTTAACATGAAATGAGATCAGACATGTCGTCTGCCTCACCGAAGGCCACGCGTATTCCGTCCATGAAACTCCAGGGACAGTCCATGGCCAGCTGGATGACAGGGCCCAGAAACAGCACCTGGAGCACCACAAAGGAGAAACCAGACACAAACATCCTCTTCAATGACAGAGACAGTAAGCAGTTCAGAACCTGAACTCTGCTACAATATAATCATAGCACAAGATTATAAGTCTTTTCTCCTAAACTGTAGCTGACAAAGCTGATAAGTACACAACCAGGAAACCACAAGGCAGTGGAGATGAATTCCCAGAAAGACAGATTACTTTTAATTTGATCTGGACGATGTTCGCCTTATAGGTTCTGTCTGTAATAAGACGGTTGTGGTTTGTTCACTGCATTCAAGTACTTCTGTCAGCAGTGCTACGTGATAGAGTCCTTGTGTCCAAGGCTTGTGTTGTGTACTGCGCGGGGTGTGTATTTGTACAAATTAGGGTTGCAACGGTACTCTGTGTTACCGGTGTTGAGCGAGCACAACACCAAGTACTTAACTTGCACACCGATAAAAAGAAAACGCATCCGAGGAGCGCAGTAGAGATGTGACGTTCGCCAACGATTCCGCTCTTTTGAACAGCTCTTTTAAATGAACGATGGGATTCGGTTCTCAATCGGGAGCTGTTCCTTGCGTGGGAGTGTCGAGAACAGATCCAGAATCAACGGATCATCCACAGGGCGAGGCACAGCCCATCAGACTGCATGATGTCTCGTCCCCACTCGCAGGGCACGTTCCAGGAGACTAGCTGTGGCTTTATAATGTCACAGTGTGCAGAAGGCAGATAAACAACGATTAGCCAAACAAGAAAACGCGGGCTGTTGTAACACTAACAGTGTTGTTGCTTTTTTACAAAGCTGAATTTTTAATATGGTCGGATGGTTGTTGTTGTTGTAGCTTGAGGTAGCATTGACTGCTACTGAGTGCTCACAAGACGACATGACACGCAATGGTGGTTGAAACGGTGTTACCGATAACCGCGGTGTTGACACAGACTATATTTTCGGTGTTAAAAATCTCATACCGTTCAAACCCTAGTACAAATGTGATGTCATTAGGGCTGTCCCCTAAAAGTCGCCGAGTCTAATCTTCAGAAAAAGTCCCTGCAGTCGACGCAAATTATACTGGTGTGTTGTGTACGTCTAATTTAGTAGAATCTACTTCCTGTAAGTAGACTTGAAAATAAAACCAGTTGACTTGACTTGACAGTTGACTTGATCATATTATGGGAGGCTCGTTTTGAAATCCAGTTTTTGATAGGAAATACTTCTGCGCTTTTCTTCTGCTTGTTGTTGTCGTTAACTACTTGTTAAACTCCTGACTTGACTTCAACTACATAAATCCTGAGTCGAGGACAGCCCTAGATCAGTTAACCATGTATGTGTGTACATATGTACAGTATAGGTATCTAATCTATGTTGTCTATATTTATTTAATTTAAAAAGATTAAAGATATTGTGTATCTACAAAATGTAATTTTTTAGCGAAAAATAAACTGTTACAAAAGGATACAATGAAATTATTATACAGTCACAATGGGGCGCCTACTGGTCCAGGCGCATACCACTTAGGTATTGCCACATAGACATGGATGCCCGGCGGCGGCGCGGTTCGATTTCCGATCCGGACGACCTTTGCCACGTGTCACTCCCCATCTCTCCCCCCATTTCCTGTCAGTCTACTGTCCTATCAATAAAGGCATAAAAGTCCCAACAACAAATCCTAAATATATATATATATATATATATATATATATATATATATATATATATATATATACATACATACAGTCACAAGCTATCGTTAATATCTTTTCAGTGCAGCCGCTATTTCATCATGTCTGTCATATTCATTATGATGATGGTGTTGATGTGTGTGTGCGTTACCATGGTGAGCAGCAGGGGAAGCACGATGGCAGGGATGAGGCCCTCCAAACGGATCCCCATCAGTTCCCACAACGAGGGGCTGGCCTAATACAGAGGACACACACATAGGGCTGTCACGATTATGAATAATTGTCACTCAAATAATTGCGATTAATGATTTAATTGTGTTTTTGTCATTGACAATTACATTTCTATTTGGCTTATAGGCTTTGAAGTTGCACAAGGCAGATATGACACATAACCTAAATATAGAAAGACATTAGTTTTGAAAACTTTAAGTGCCACGCTGTGAACTTGTATATCTGCTACTTTTCAATGGTTAAAGCATAAAATAATTCTAGGCCTAAATGGGTTAAAGGGAATTGCTAAGGAACCAAAATGGTTAAGATCCTACACTAAAGGATCTCAACCCTAAATCATACCAGAACTGCAGTGCAATACAAACATGTGTGCTCCAACAGCACATGAAGACACAGATCAGCAGATAAAATCCTCATGTGATAGAGCACTGGTTCTAAAAGGATTACTTCACCTGAAAAGATTTTTTTTTCTCTCTTCTATCATTTATACTCACCCCGTGATGGCTTGGTTGCGGGGTGAATTTGAATTTGTATAGCATGACGCACAGGCCTGAGCGCCTGATAGGCCTGTCTGTCACAGATGATTATTACTTGTTACATAATTGCCTTATATCATTTCCATTTTCAAACATTTTCAAGAAATAGCGGAAATAGCAGATCTACAAGCTCACAATGCATCGCGGTGCGACATATTTACTGTATGCAATATATTTGGAAGTGTTAATTACACAGTGAGCATTGTTATGGAGTTTATACATATATATTTTTGCTATTGTTAAGCTGCTGTTGTTGGCCTTTACTTAATTATAGTAATTCCATGTATTCAAGACAAGTTATCACAGGGGGTGTAAATGATAGGGGCTGGGGAAGGATTTTTGGGGCGATGTACTTTTTTAAAGTGTGCTTCAGGCCGGGGGACAAAAAATCATTCAAAAATCTACAAGCTCACAACACATTGACACATTGAATTGTGTGATGCCACACCGCATTGTGAGCTTGTAGATCTGCTATTTTTGAGCAGCTAGAGTGAATACATTTTGGGAGAAAATGTTTGAGACCCACAGTGATGGCGTCTCCTGTCCTGGCAGCAGCAGAGCAAGGAGAGCAGACACAACATGAGCACTATTTACTCCCTGTCCTACAAAGAACTCATTGTACTCAACATAGACCATTGTCTCTTGATCAGACCAATTGATCTGTGGTTTTATGACAATTATCTGACCAGTGAAGGACGTCCAGTGTTGTTGGAACACACATACTTTTTACTTTAGTTTCATTTCCCGGCGGGACAGTGCACATTAAATTAATGAACATTTCAATCGGTAAAAATGATATCATGTAAATATGCTGGATTTAGCTACAGTATAAGCTCATTTCCATCCGTAGACCCAAAAAACACCAGAGCCACAACATGACAAAAACAGAGAGAACATACAGTACAACTACCTAAAAACTAAGTTTCAGAATAATACCATTTCTAGTTTAAACCCAACTAAAAACTCGCATACCTACCTAAAGTCTAATACCTAAACCATTTGTTGTGGGCGAGATGATCCACTGTGATTGAACCAGACACTCACCCGCACACCGGTGACCTCTCTCCATGTCCAAACGAAGATGGGTGACAGCGCCGATACAATCAGGACACTTGTGAAGCGTCTCTTTATTACTGTTGGGTGATCCCTTGTGAAAGAGATAAACAGGGGGAAAGTCAGAGAGAAATGGAGCTAATTATAGTGTGTATATCATAATTATAGCCCTCATTATCATAGCCTGGATCAAAAGGATTCAGCAGCACCTCACCAATTTTGGTGCGGGGCTGCGCGCCCTTCTCCTGTTAGTTTGAAAATACACATTGACATGAAACCAACGAAAATGAAATCTATTACATTTTTAATCTGCAACACAATTTCATACAACATGTAGTAGGGTTCCCTTTTTTGGGGATTTATGTAATACTTTATTAGCAGTTTGCATAGAAAAAGTACAGGACAGGACAGAACAGTACAGTTCAGTTCAGATACAAGGACTAATAGGATTTAAACCCAAGAAAGCACAATGACTTGTTTACAATTGGGGTCCTTGCTTCATCTCTCTCTCATCTCAGCTAAGGGGTCCTTGGACTGAAAAACGTTGAAGACCCCTCACCCCTGGTGTTAGGGACGTCAATTATGAAGCCATTTGTGTACTACATTGACAATGTATATTGTTTGTTCAAGAATGAGAATCAACATTATTTTTAACAGGTGTAAAGAAGTGGGTGTTAAACTAGATTTTGTTCAAGGGGTTGCCACTGCATGTTTATCATGTTATCAAACTGTATAATCATTTACAATTTTGACATTTATCAGTTTCATCCAGGGCTTTTACAAAGTGCAAGATGAGAGTAAATGGCATAAATGAATAAAGAATTACAAATAAAATAAAAGGGAAAAATAAATAATAGGTGGTTGTACACCATAATATTACATCATTATATAATGCTTATGCTGCCCCTGATGTCTAGGTGTATAACATAACATTTATAATATTGTAATGTTATTTATTTGCCAGACTTTACCTGGGCAGGTCGCTCTTCCACACGTACAGGCTCCCCACGTAGGAGCAGGCGAGCAGCAGGCAGGACACCACCGATATCCAGCACAAGCCGTCCGGGGGCACCAGCTCTCCGTGGCCGGGGCTCTCCTCCTCTGGCCGGCTGAGGAGGAGGGCAACATCATCATCCTCCACCATGGCGGCGAGGAGGAGACGAGGCGGCGATCAGCAGCGCAGACCAAGAGCACGAACGTCTGGACACCAGGAGGAGGACAGCCCCTTCAAACATTTAATTTAGAGCACACGGCGAGAGACACAAATCGATTCTCTCCTTTTCAAAACATTGTAAGCTATCTGGATGTAGCAACCTAGCGTGCTGTTAGCTTCTTCCGGCGCTGTTTTCTGACGACGTCACGCACAAGTGTAGTTTCTTTTTCTTTTCTTTTTTTTCTTCTTTTTTCTATGAAAGGAGATGACTGGGATCAATTCACTCTATTTCTTGCATATCCGGTCTAGAGCGGATACGGAAATAGTATCTTTGTGCGTTTTATTTGTTGAAAGTAACGACCGGATACAGTAGGCAGGCGCGGGCTTTAGACCCAAATATATAGGCTATATATTATTTTATTATTATTGCCAGACCCATGAAATGGGTAGGCCTACATAAGCAAATGTCGGTCCGGGTTTTCTATATAAAGGGTATATATGATGATGACATGATGATGACATGCCTACAAAAGGCATGATGTCATAAATGATGATGACAGACAGGGGGTCTGGCACAACCAGGTTGACCTGGTCTAGTTATATTATATTTTACTGAAATCTTTATTCATATAAGACAATACAATACAGTAGGCCTACAGTATACAGAACCACACAAACACAAATGACAAGTTATCAATAGGCCCACATCAAAACAAAAACAGCCAGGGGGAATTACTAATTGAAAAAGTGAACACATTTATTTTTTTCCAGCAAATATCATATGAGCAGTGAGCACAAAACAGAAACCAAAGCTTTCCAAAGATATAGGCCTGCATTTGCTACTATGACAGAAAGCCTGGTTGTAAAATGAAAACTACGATAACTATATAAATACAAATGTAATATTAATTTAACAATAACGGTGTGGCTAGTATTCAGGGTCGGAGATAAAAATCTCAAAGTTGGCGTTCCTGCCGTCATTACAAGTTTACTTTAATACTGATACTGAATTACTAATTTGATTGGCTATCGCCTACACCTGCTATTGCCAGGAATAGGTGTTTTGATGATTTGATGACTGAAGCAAAGTAAGACATCCTTAATAATGACTTCTCATCTGGGGGTCCTCCCCCAGAAAATATTTAACATAGTAGATGTAATTGCCAATCATACTGGCAAATCCAGGAGCATTGACAAGCCTGCCCAATGAGTGTGGACAATTTGGCGAGTTGGATTTTTGGCGAGAAGACCGGTTACCATCGCGAGACAGTAGTTGACCTGTTGCAGGGTCCCATAGACAAATAACGCACGAAAATACACAGCCTTATGTTCCACATGGAACACAGAGGATTAAAGGCCTATCCATACTTTGACCGAAACCGCCGTTTTCGGTCAAAAGGTCCTTTTCTACCATAAAATTATATCCCTCGGTTCTTCTGAAAAGCATTGGACCGAACGAGAGTTCGGAAATTTGCACGTCGGAAAACACAACTCACCGAACATTTCGGTCGAAGTATGGAGAGGCCTTAAGTAAGTAGGCTACACCAAACTGAGGTGGCATATAGGCCTACTATACTGCATGGTCATGCTGGACCTCCAAACAGCATTTGACGGTGTAAATCAACAGGGAAGACCTAGCCTGGGTGCCAGCCTGTTTGCTCCGTTCCGCGATTTGTTTTGTCTCTCCGCATCACAGTCTGGAAAAAGATTCAGTTGACTTGTATTTCCGAAAGTCAGTTGTTGTGACGTAGGTAACGTCGTTGCTGATTGGATGTTGTTCCAACGAATCAGAGTAGGGTTAGGGTAGCTACGTCATCAGCCAGCCAATACACACTGGTATATTTCCCGCTCCGCACCACAGACCAATAAGAAGCCGCGGTTGGATTCCACCGAGTCAGCACCGAGTTCCATCCACCACCTCCCCTTGGAGATACAGGGCTTTCCAGACTGTGATGCGGAGATACAAACAAATCGCAGAACGGAGCGACCAGGCTGGCATCCAGGCTATAGGGAAGACCATCAGGTCTTCGAAGGTCCTGTTGGTCTTCAACCTGACGCTTCTGTTGTTTTCTTTCCACGAGAGGTAAATAAACCATGTGAAAAGGATATTCCTTCATTGTTTCATGTCATTATCGAGCTGTGCACCATAAATATTTTATTTAATCTGGAGTGTTGCAGGCTTTTTGGTTCGTTGCAGTCATCTCACACTGTAAATCACTATAGATGTATAAATTGAATGCAGTCGGCTTTGATTGTGCATCAGTGAACTGGATGAAAAATCTGCCTGCCTATCTCCCATGCAGTGAGCTACGGCATTCCTCAAGGAAGCATAGTATAGCTATTAGCCAATATAGCCTTTACTGAGTCTGTTCCTAATACATGTTAACGACATTACATTTAGGCGTAAAAAATAAAAATGTTTTGTTAGTGCTGAACAAAGCATATTGGGCCGGCCCGGCCTGCATGGCTTCCCTGTGTAGTCAGTACTTGGGGCTAGGGCTGCAACTGTTAATCGAACTCAACAAGGATCAATTATAGATAATTGATAACTTATGCCATGTAGGCTACTTGGGCATGTCATAATAGGCATAGACATGCATGAAAACACACACAAGCACACACACGCACGCATGCGCGCACACACACACACACACACACACACACACACACACACACGCGCACACACACACACACACACACACACACTCACACTCACGCGCGCGCGCGCACACACACACACACACACACACACACACACACACACACACACACACACACATACACACACTAAGGTGCAAAGGTGTGTCTCATGAAAAAATAATTCCAAATCCACAAACCCCCCACTTCACTATAATAGGCTAGCAATCTGCCTTAATTCTTTCACACTGTGAGACAATAAAGAACCCATTTATGCACCGTACTGTAGCGTAGCCTACTGTACACAATACATGATGACTGTACATCGTTAGCGCAGGCGGGGCCGTGGGCGGAGTCAGCAGCAGCAGAGAGAGAGAGAGAGAGAGAGAGAGAGAGAGAGAGAGAGAGGTGGGATTTATGGCTGTTTGAAGTGAGCCGGATCTCTGGGTTCCGTTCTTTCAAAGAGCCATTCAAAAGACTGCCTCACTTTAGTTACTATAGTTACTTTGTAGATTTTGATTATAATTACAAATCACTTCAACACTATACATTTCGGCCAGTTGAAAATAGCCGATCTACAAGCTCACAATGTGTCACAACGCATATAATTACAAATCACTTCAACACTATACATTTCAGCCAGTTGAAAAAGGCCGATCTACAAGCTCACAATGTGTCACAAGTTAACGCATGTAAGATCCGGCAAGTAAGGACAGAGTGACATCAGCATTAGGCCAATAATGTGGCATATCCAGAGGAGAGAATATAAGACCCAGTTCAGTTGGAGGTGAAGCATTGCAACTCAGGTGACATCTCCACCCTGGTCCTAGGAACACAACAGGAGAGAGAACAGGGCGGTATCCAGTGTAACATCTCCAGGCTTTATTTCATATTGGAGAAATAACCAACTATTACCAACAAATCCAGCTGCCGTAGCATCTTCCTTTGAAGTGTATTTGTCAACACTGCTGAACAGTGTTCAGTGATCTGCCAGGTAACGAGGGAGAACTCAATATAGACCATATTAGGAGATCAACGCTCATCGTCGTTTTCCCTGATTGGTCAACCCAACCGATAAACCAATCCACACGCGTGACGTTTGTGCCACTGAACCAATATAAACGATAACACCCTAGGACTTTATGATTCTGACGAGATTTACGGTGTGAGACATGTTTTGCTGGACGGTACATCTGACTGGAGAACGAAAAGGAGGCTGTTATTCTGCTGTTACCGTCGGAGACAAGGTGTACTACTTTGGAGGGCTACGTGATGGAAACACAGCTCAAATTGACGTCAGTGTTTTCAACACAGTGTCTTTACGCTGGAGGAAGGTTCTGCCGGTGTCAACAGGAGAAGATCGTCCCCTTGAGGTACCACCCAAGGTCAGTGGCCACACAGCTGTGCTGATAGAAGATATCTACATCTGGGGAGGTAAGAAATACTATAGAAGTGAGTGGTGCAACGTGCTTTATGCATTTGATGTGGACACCCACAGATGGTTCAAACCCAGGGTTTCTGGGACTGTTCCACTTGAGAGAGAGGACCACTCAGCCTGTGTCTTGGGGAAGGTCATGTTTATCCATGGAGGATACATCTCGCTGCAGAGACGGACTAATGACATGTTCAAGTTGGACACCACCACAATGGTCTGGTCTTCAATTGACACCAGAGGCACTGCACCACCTGATTCAGACTGTCATTCTGCCACCATCATCGGGACGAAGATGTTTGTATTTGGGGGCTGGCTTGTTCAGGGCCAGGACTACACCCTCAGAGTGTTTGACACAAAGACCAATCGCTGGATGAACACACCTTCTGCACAGCGGTTTCCAGAAATACGCTATGATCATTCAGCCTTTGCCTACAATGGAGAGCTGTACATTTTTGGTGGTGGCTGCAGCAATTTCTGGAACTTCAATGATCTGTGGAAATTCAACCCAGAGAGTTTCTCCTGGAAGAAGGTTAAGCCCAAAGGGAAAGGACCGCCTCTGACGTATGGGATGTGCTGTTGCATGGTGGGAGATTGTATCATCATCTTTGGAGGATACAAAACAGCCAAGGACCTTTTCATCTTGGACTTAAGTCCTAGCCTGAAGATGCTCTGCAAACTAGCAGTTATCCGGCATGGTGTGGAGCAGGCAGGACTCACACATAACATAAGGTGGGAACTGGCTACTCTACGCACCTGTGTCACCTCAAGACCTCAGGAGGGACCCACCAAATACCTCCCCAGAGGAGCCTCTTGTTGGAAAAAAATCAAACCTCGGTTCGAAGTGAAGCGGTGAATCTTAGTATAGAATTCTCTGGAGAGCCGGTATGACAGCCGGTATAATAGGTTTTAAGAAAATATATAAAAAGTCCTGCTAGCTGGTCTCTTAGTTGTTTGTCAACTGCATCCCTCTATAATTATTTCAGTTTCTGTTATCTTTGTGGCCTACTAAATTTTTCAACTTCTGCTAGATTTTCAATGTATTTACTCTTGCCTGCCTTAATGCTACTTTTTACCATTCTGTTAGCATCTGTATATTCTTATTGTGCCTTTTCTTTTGCTCTTATGTGGCTATTTGTCATTGCTGCAATAGGTGAGACCTATTGCATGTACAAGACAGATAAAACCTGAAGGCCAAATTATCATGTGAAGCTTGACCAATCCTCAAAGTATCCATTCATCTGACCGGGAGGGACACCGCACACATATTCTGGACGTACAGGACAGATAAAGCCTATTCATTCTGAACTGAAATTACCAGATATGGACATGGGACCAGGGTTATAATAGTTTTGGATTTTTCCATTAGTTTTTATTTTTATTAGTTTTGAGGTTTTGTTTTCAATTACAGTTTAGTTTTAATTCGTTTTTAAAGTGAGGTTGCTAGTTTCGTTTAGTTTTTATTTTTTGAAAATGCTTAGTTTTAGTTTAGTTTTTATTAGTTTTAGTGTTAGTTTTAGTCTTTTACGTAATATGGGGTATTTGTCAGGGGTGAGATTAAAAAAGCTCCGGAAAAAGTATTGTCTAATAAAGAAAATCAACAAAACATCATATTGTTGAGAGTGGCAGGAATGTTGAGACATACAACTTCTCTCTTTGACAAAAGACGAAAACTAAGGAGATTTTCTCTATAATTTTAGTTTATTTTAGTTAGTTTTGTAAACACACAATATCGTTTCAGTTAGTTTTAGTTTTTTTTAAAAGCTTAGTTTTAATTTTTATTTCAGTTAACTAAAATGTTTTTCCATTCTAGTTTTCGTTTTTTAGTTAGTTTTCGTTTACTATAATAACCTTGCATGGGAGACACATTTTGCTTTTTGAAAAAGCCAATTCATTCTGGACTGATATTTCGCACGTACGGGACAGGAAAAACCTGTTCATTCTGGCCTGGAGTGACCATATATGGACATGAGGTGACATACATTGTGTTTTTGAAAAACCCTGTTCATTCTGGACTGAGATCACCATATATGGTAATTAAACGGACATTCTGTTTTTGAAAAAGCCTGTTCATTCTGGACTAAAATGACCATATATGGGCGTGATACACACAAAGCCACTCATAGGAAGTGGTTTTCACCGCTTCAAAAACAAATAGAGCAGGAGAGGGGAGTTTAGCCTTGGCCAGGAGGAGGTGATTTGGCCACCACTGCCGACCCGGCCATCAGGAGGGTGTAGCGGAGGGTTCACGGGTCGAAACACCTGATGATCGATGGTTACCGCCTGAAGACATCAAATTTTCCTGGCCAAGGCTACATTCACCAAACGTGAATGGAGGAGAAGCATCGTTAGATGTAATTATAATCAGCAATGACAACCAATAGCAACAGACCAAGTAAAATCAATCCACTAAAATACTTATCCACCTGTTTCTGTCAGAGTCTACTGTAGAATTATGTGTGGGACACGTCCGGATAACAGCAGACATACAAGCTCACGTCGCTTGTAGATCACTCTCGGCTGCGACGCCAGAACTGCCGAACACCATCTGTGAAATGTACGATGGGACGTTGGAAACTTGTGGATAAAATGAAATTGCAGGCACAGATTCACAAATGCATCACAGTTTGTATGGCATGTCTTCATGTCCTCCCACTGGGAGGACGTACTGTTGTATCCTACTGACTCACCTGCCAGTGAGGAGCCCCCACCGGGAGGACACTGGACGGAGTCGTGGTAGGAGGAGGTGTCGATCCTCCATCCCTGGTTGCGTTCGAACCCCCCGGTTTCAAAGTCGAGCTTAGCTCCTGGCCGGCACACGTGGTCGCGCTTCCCTCCGGCTCTTTACTGCGAGCCGGATCCCATCGTTCATTTCAAAGAGCCGTTCAGTCGACTCTATTCGTTCGCGAACGTCCCGCCTCTAAGAGCGAGAGCCTAGAGAGAGAGAGAGAGAGAGAGAGAGAAAGAGAGAGAGATGGGCGTGACGACGGGGTATCTGTTGGACCACGACTACAGTTTTCTTGCAGAGGAGCGAGCAATCTCTCTCCCATCCGGCCCCAGTGTAGTGTCAGTGTGATGTTATGGCAACAGGATGATGATGACCATGATGGTGCTTCCAGCAGCGGTGTTTGTGTTCGTGTTGTTAGCGCACTGCGAGGCCGTACGGTGACTGCACTGTACTGACTGACCGACCGACTGACTGACTGACAACCACCAGAGGAATTTAAAACCATCCACTGGACCTCCGAGCCCCCAGGACCCCCTCCTCGGCAAACATCAGCGGGTATTTATTAATTTTGTTGTGTCCTCCTAATAACTGATATAATAAGATTATCCGCAATGGATGCTACTGATGATGATACGGCGGTCCGTGCTTTTGTCCGCTCTATTGCAGTTATGAGCAGGCACGTGCACACATAGACATCAAAGGGGGCTTGAGCCCCTGCCCTTTTATCTGTCTGTAAAAATTGCCCTTTCCAGACCATAAATGCAGTTTTTACTATGGTGAAAGAAATTAAAATGCCCTTTTTCCATGCCATATACCTAAAGGCAGCAAATCAAGAGAATTGCCTTGTCCAAACTCTCTTGAACTTGAATGCAGCATCTTAAATGTTGAAAGAATTTCCCTCTGAGAAATTACGCCAGTTATGCCATATCTCCAGAATTTACATGATTATTATGCTTAGTTGAGTGTGGTATCAAGTACTGAAAATAGCCGTCCTCCAAGCTCACAATGCGTCGCAGGGCGGCGTGTTGTGAGCTTGGAAGTCTGCTATTTTCAGTATTTTCACCAAAAGGCTCTTTTAGAAATGTCAGCCCCTGCCTCTCTAACATTCTCTGCACGTCCCTGGTTATGAGAATGGCATCAGTGCGCGCTCTCTCGCGTGTGTGTGCGTGCGTGATGATGATGATGATGATGATGGTGGTGGTGATGATGATGATGATGTCCTTCAATGTAGTAGACTATTTATTGTCTGATGTGTGTAAGGTGGAATCCCCTTGTGTAGCTATTAGTCCCCTCATGCCTGCCTATACTGGCAGACACTCTTGCTGCTGGATAGACCGATCCACACACAGACGCAGGAAAAAAAGATCATCCTGGATGTTTTTTTTGGTTCATCATCATGGGATAATAGACATCTACAGTATATGTTGTCTCTTGTGTCTGATAAAAGCAATGGCAGATGTCATGCGGAATAATCCGTGTTGTCGTGTAGGCTATCCTCCTATCCCCCTCCCCTTCTTCCCAATCACCCCGAAGCTTTGTGTTAATCACGTTTGTTTTGTTGTCGTGGTCGTGGCCGTATAGATAATGCGTTATAAGGCCACAATATTTACTGCGTCTCCTGGGTAGAACTGAGAAGGAAAGCGACCACAACAGTGAGACACACAAGAGAGCGTAAGCGTAATACAAGCTGCCTTATCATATCCCGCAGGGCAGGCTCAGTCACGGTGGCAATAACAATGATGCACTTCACTGAGCTGTATGGTCATGTTATTACTAGTAGTTTTCATTTAGTCCACCTTTTACGTCGCTACTCGCTATAGCGGAGCTTCGTGCCATCTTTTTGCGCATATTTCCCTCTTCAAGTTCCAGAGAGATGGTTCCAGAATATAGCCTATTTATAGGAGGGAAATCGAAGGGAAGGGGGGATTTTGAGGTACTTATAACCATCAGGCCTATCAAGAAAATAGGAATGGCAACATAGTGAACACACTCTTGCAGTGTGTGTGTGGTGTGTGTGTGTGTGTGTGTGTGTGTGTGTGTGTGTGTGTGTGTGTGTGTGTGTGTGTGTGTGTGTGTGTGTGTGTGTGTGTGTGTATTTATCTATTTATTCACACACACACACACACACACACACACACACACACACACACACACACACACACACACACACACACACACAAACACCTGTATATCAGGCCTTTATAGCTCCATATGAGAGCAGATGCATTTCAAGGGTGTAAAAAAAAGTATATCCTTGCATAACACCCGTATTCAAAAATGCAGCTGAGTCAAATAAATCATCTCCTCAAGTCCCCTGTGCTGCCCAGCTTGTGTTTGTCAGCAGGCCCTCTGTGGGTGTTGTTACCCCATGGCCTATAGGGAACCATGTGTGCTACTATGAGTCTTTCTTTGTTTGTTTCTCTGTCCTTATCCCCCAGCCACCCAGCACCTTGGATGCTATGTAACTATGACACAGTATTTAGTCATCTATTAGGTCATCGCCATGTTGGATTGTGGCACTGGTGGTGCATGAACATTTTTTTCAAAATTATATTTTTTCTACAGAAACACAAAATGAGTAGACCAGGGGTCTTCAACATTTTCAGGCCAAGGACCCCTTAGTTGAGAAAGAGATGAAGCAGGGACCCCCACAATCTTTCATAGATTATAGTTTCATTGTTTGACAGCACAATCATCAGTGTTTTTTTATAATAATAATAATCTTTATTGTCCCCGAGGGGAAATTTGTCTTCACAAGTCTGTTGGATTTGTCAATTTGTGTTTTCAGATATTTAACCACTTGAACCGTCAATTAATAAACGTAATAAACCTGACCTTTCACTCTGTTCTTAGTCTGCTCTTTTTCCCCTCTACACAAACTTCTTTGCCGAAAATATCAGAGCTTGTAGATCTGCTATTTTTGGCAAAAGTTCTCCGAATATGGACGCTAGGGTTCAAATGGTTAATATAAAAAAGTTATTCACAAAAAATTGGAGGACCCCCTGTAGTAACTCTGAGGACCCCCTAGGGGTCCCGGACCCCCTGTTGAAGACCCCTGGAGTGGACAAACACATACTGTAAGAGCTAGCCCTAAATGACCATTACAGGTCTGTAAATCTGAGAGTGTACACATTTTGTACACTCTCAGAGTTAAGGCCCTTTCCCACTGGGCGCAATAACGATAACGATATGTCGGTAACAGCGTTCACATCAATTATGATGGCTTCATGGTTGTGGTGTGGACGCTACCATCCACTTCAATTGAAAAACAATATTTTTTATCGGTATCGTGCCCAGTGGGAAAGGTCCTTCATGGGGGTCCTTGAAAGTAAAACGTTTGAGAACCACTGTCCTAGCTAGGGACCTATAATGTGTCAGAGTAAATCAGTGTCATATATATAACCTGGAGACTGACATTCAGTGATTGGGTCATATGATCAAAATAAAAACATTTGTTTTTACAAAATTTTGTTTTAAACAAAATTTCCATGGACCATTTTCCATGTCTTGCCACACTACATTGTCCCAAATTGTCCGTGTACGAACATACAGTATTGATGATCCCTGTACAGTATTTAGTATATATACACCTGTAGAAGATGTTTACAAACCCCAGCATCTGAATTCGGGGGGAAACTCTCGCAGACAATTGCGGATCTACAAGCGAAGATATTATGAACAGAAAATACACTATAGAGCCCTGAGAGACTCCGTTCAACCATTGATCGATTGAATATTTTATTAGACAAAAATGGAGAACAGTACAAGTATAGTCAATACAGTAAAAAATGTAGGACAGTACAAGTACAGTTAAACACCCTGCCTAACAGGAGCATCCCAAATAAGTCCCTTAACAGTCTTGTTTACGTCGGAAGTCCTTGGTATTCAATTCATGGACATAACCAAGGCAAGGTTTTTAACCCATTAAAACCGTGAAAGCATCTGATGTGTCATTTTAGATTTTAGCTATACTGTATATAGCAACATACAAAATCGACAACATACATTTCAGAGAACTCTTAGGATATAGAACAGTGGTTTAGAACAGTGGTTCTCAGAAGTAGCAGGTGTACAAGCTCACAGATGTACAAGCTTGGCTTTTTTCTTTTTACCATTTTGAAAGTGTTTGATAGCCTATAATTATGATTCTTTAAACACATGTCTTCTCTTCTGGGGGTCCCTGGCACAACACATCTTCTGTTTGGGGGGTCCTTGGCATGACAAAGTTTAAGAACCACTGATTTAGAACCTGGCAGAGGATGCTACTACAAACTTGTTCAAAGGTGTTCAACTGTATAGCAGTGGTTCTCAACATGCGGGTCAGGACCCCCAGGGGGGTCCCCAAATTATTTTTGAGGGGTCCCCAGATGGTTAACTCAATGTGCAATGTTGTTTTCTCACTCAACAGTTATCAAACCAACATAACGTTTAAGTGTATAAAGTGACAATTTAAGGACTTTTAATACCTCTAAAATTTAAAATGAAACATTAGCCAAATTGTCAAATATTAGTGGCAGAAATTGTGAAAATAGCCGATCTACATGCTCACATTGTGAGCATGTAGATCAGCTATTTTCACAATAGAACAGTGTTATACAAAATGTAATGCCTCAACTCTTAGTGCTCGTCAGGGTGGGGGTCCCCAGTTAAAATATGATTATATTGGGGGTCGCAGCCTGAAAAGGTTGAGGACCACTGTATTATAGTACAGTATACAGTGTATTACAACCACAATGAGAAAGAGAGACATAAAGAGAGACATAGGGAGACTGAAAGAGAGAGAGAGAGAGAGAGAGAGAGAGAGAGAGATACTCTATGTTATAGATGGAGGGAATCAGTGATGTTGGGAGCTTTGAACAGTGTCTGCTCAGACGGATCAATCCTGCATGACTGCTGCTTACTCATAACAGGCCTCCAGCCACGATCCACACGTGGGCTTACTGTGAGGGAAGGAGAGAGAGAGAGAGAGAGAGAGAGAGAGGTTGATGAATTGAATACATGAGACCACAATGGAAACAAGTCCCCATGCAGGACCTTTTTTGTTGTGTTATCCATTCCTTTTAGCTCTAATGTATTACTGTACCATGTCATCACTGTCGGGCAGAAACCTTGTATCTCCGAGTTTAAAAGTTCCTTTCGTAAATTAAAGCCCTGCCTCATCATACAAGACTGTTGCACGAAACTAGTGAAAATAGCAGATCTACAAGGCGTTGTGTGCTTGTAGATCGGCCCTAGAAAGGAGGAGAGGTCTGGTTGAAATGCTAGAGGGACGGATGGAGAGAACGAGAGCAGGAGGAGAGGAAAGGGCAGGGCGGAGGTGGAGTGAGACGGGGCCGGGACGAGAGCAGCCTGGATGAGAGACACAACGAAACAGACTGAGAGGAAGAGAGAACAAGGGAATGAGATAGAGAGAGAAAGTGGGATGAGTCAATAAATACTGTGTGTGTGCGTGTGTGTGTGTGTGTGTGTGTGTGTGTGTGTGTGTGTGTGTGTGTGTGTGTGTGTGTGCGTGATGTAGCCAGGTGAGCTAACAGCCCACCTGGCATTGGTGGAGAGGACAAGAGGAAAGGCGTTAGGGCAAGACAAGATGGTCCGGGGACCACCATCCACAGCTGAAGAACATACAAGAATTACTATTTTGATCAGAATGTCTTTTATCTTTATACCTACAGTATACAACAAATGACAGACGATTATTGGGCTAAAACATGTTTTACAATAAAATGTTCTTGGATTGGGTTTCCATACATACTCTTATACATTTGGGGAGAATTATTACTATATCTCAACCTAAATCAGTTCATCAAGATACGGTACATGACATCCCTTTCACAGTTTTGCTAGGGTTGGGCGGATCGTTACTGAAATATTTCTGATACAGACGCTTCCTTTTGAAAATAAATAACTAATAATAACGTGGTCCACAGTCCTTTGCAGTACGTGTCACTGTATGTTTTGTATACACAGTGAAATGTGGTATCAGCTAACATCACAGGGATGCTGACAAACCCTCGCTAATAACCCCAGGACGAAAATCCATTCTTCCTAAATTCGCCCTCCTGGCCCCCAAACTCCCTGTCACACTTAACGACTGACTCACTCCCTAGCTTCTGCCGTGGCCTGAAGACTCACCTCTTCTTCAGACTCCACCTAAGCCCATAGCACTCACCATAGCACTCGCCTACCCTCAATGACCACACATGAAAGCTAGATAGCATTCTTAGGTTTTATATAAAGTTTTTACTGATTAGGTGTTTGGTCTACCTACGTTAATATTATTTTTTCTAGATTGATATTTCTATGCAATTCATGTATTGATGTTGATGTATTGATTATTGTATTGATGTATTACCTTGCTTATTGTAAGTCGCTCTGGATTAAGAGTGTCTGCTAAATGCCTAAACTGTAAACTGTAACTGTATCTGCATTTAACCCATCCTAAGTATCAGGAGCTGTAGACGCTACGGGGTCAGCGCCTCAGGGAGCTATTAGGGGTTAAGTGTCTTTCTAAGGGACACTTCGACACATAAGCCGGGCAGCCGGGACGTAAACATGGGACCTTCTGTTTCCCAGGTCGACCTCTCTACTAAGGCTGGGCGATATTAGGAAAACCTTCGATATCCGATAACATTGTTGAATACCTCGATATCGATATTACTCACGATATTATTAAAATCAATTGCATTATATAGTTTTTAATGTTTTTCTGCTTTAGGTCCACTGCCTGCCTAACCCAGATAATGAATAGCATATCCATGCATGCACACTGTACATTACACATAGAAGGGTTAAGTAGGTTAGGTTTTATTGAAATAACCACACCTGGTTACAGATGGACTGCTTTTTTGCATGTGCTACGTGCATGCATAGTGTGTCTGTTAATTAATTTGACACATACCTCATTTCAAGCAGTCTTCATCGATGTGTATACCTTGCATATTGATACCTCGATATCAATACATTTTCGATATATTGCCCAGCCTTACTCTCTACCCACTCAGAGTTTTATGTTTTCTTTAATAAGAAACTGAATATGAATTATGAAAACACTCCATATAGACATACAGGCACGCCAAATACCTCATTTGGGATGGGCAATACCACAGAACAATTGGGCAAATAGAGATTATTCCTGAAGGATATTAGCAACCTGAGATCATTACCTCCATGATGGTGCTGCAGGTATGGCAGAGAGAAAAAGCCAAGCATGGTTTGGAGTTATTTCACGCCAATGAACAAAAATGAGGCTGCGATGTGTGTTAGATCATATGTGTCGCTGCAACACCCCAAACCTGCCGAACCACATCAAAATCTGCCTTGAGTTACACGATGAGTTACAATTATAAAAGGGATGTGAGTTAACATTACAACATGAACATCAGCCATATAAAAGAGCATGATGAGTTAAAATCAGTCGCATGAAATAGCCAACCTTGTCTCCAGACCAAAACATTTCTGATATTACGCCCAACTTTTTTATATATATGATATATGATATATATGATATGATTTTTTGGCCTTTTTATGCCTTTATTTAACACTTATGTTGCAATGATTTTTTCTCTTCAATGTCTCGCGTTGCCATGGTTACCATAGACTTCCATGTAATTGTGCAATTGTGTAAAAAGTGCACGCCCATGCCTAGATGATGCACCACGTGTGTAGATGCTGTTCACAGCTTTCAAACAAAAAAATCCGCTTGGAAATCCGTTCAGGCATTCATGATTTATCAGCCATTATGTTTTCTTCAGATGTAAACAAACATGGCTGCCATGTTTGAAAGAATGAGTTGGTATGGGGGTTAAACATGCAATTTCGCGATCGCGATCATGCCTAATACATTTCTGGAGGTCCAAAAAAAAAATTTGAAAAAAAAAAAATTGAAAAAAAGAAAAAAACTTTTTTTTTTTTTCAAAAACGGCCCAAACTCGGGAAACTCGGGGTTGGCACAGCGGTAGTACCAATACAAACTCGGGAAACTCGGGGTTGGCACGGACTGTAGACTGACATGAAATGGGGAGAGAGATGGGGAGTGACATGCATGCAATAAAGGCCTTCATGATTGGGAGTCGAACCCGCGACACACTGTCAGGTTAAATTGAGCCTACTATAGTGCCTGGACTGCAACGCCAGTGGTCCAGGTAGCCCAATGTTAGTCTTGAATGTATTTTGAAATAGCTTGATGAGATGTGTTAGACTTAGGACAAGAAAATCAGCCACATAAAAGGGTGTAAGGAGTTAGTTAGAACTTGAAAATTAGCCACATAAAAATTCATGATGAGTTAACGTTAGAAGAACATATAAAAGAACAGAGCATCAGAGATGGGGGAGCCAGAGTTCTCTTTCAGAGACAGAGACAGTGAAAAATGTAAATCCTTTGAACAGATAGTATCAATTATTGAGCAACACATTTTCCAACAATTTCAGAATCTCCAACACCTTTCATCTTGTTTTTCCGGTTGTTTTTCAATGTGCCAAATTCACAGAGATTGTAGGTGCCCCTGGTGAGTTTAAAAATAATAAACAGCTTGTCATACAAAATGGAAGAATGAAACTTTTCGAGAGATGGGTAGGCCTAACTGGCAGCAGCTGAAAGTAATACGATTCTGGACAACTCTAGCATAGTTAAATTAATGCACACAGAAACACCTGAATGAAACAGACCCACATTATGTTGTTAATACCTACAGCTGCGTTGAACCATCTGTGAATAATATCCATGATAAGCGTTGTCTCCTTCCTGTCAATCTATCTGACGAAACGGTTGCAGTGTAGAGCTGCTGTCACCACATTCAACAGGTCTGGATTGGCCGACCAGCCAGCGAAATTTGCCTCTCATTTGCATAATCCTGAGGCGATCTTTACATTTTGACACACTTCTTACCTGCTCTGCTCCACCCCATCAATCCAACCATCCCTTGCACGGGTGGTGGGATTACAAACTGCTTCTGAAAATGATTGGGAAGCGAAAATATACCTATACAGTACACACACACACCGCTCTAAACCTGCCTTGCTCCACCATATCCGCAAGACATGTTTCTTCAAGATGTCTTTCATAAACATCTTGTCCTAAATGTGCTTGCCGAGACGAAGACGCTGGGTCTCAGACTGCAACAATCCTTCAGATTTAGTACTTAGTGGGGCTGTGAAATTAACCAAAAAGAATCAACCAATACCCAACTTGCTCATGCAGGTAAAAACTGAGAATCATATTGCTTATATCAATGAATCGTCACAAACATATTCCAGGTTTTTTCATAATCGACTAAATCGATTAATCTGATTAACCACTTAATTCTGTATTATCCTTCCTCTAGTAATAATTTAAAATATAGGGAGAAGAGATGCCTACAAATTGTGAGTGTGTGTGTGGTGATATAGACTCACAATCTGATGGACCGATCAGCATCAAACATCTTGTTCACGCTGCCTTGTTCACCAATAGGGATCATATTGGGCTGAAACCATGCCCAAGTCATATGCCATAAAATACACTGACTGAATGATGTCTTAGATCCACATGGGAGCACACCATTATTATACTCCATCTTGGTTTGGGTAATATTTTGTCGCACTATGTGTGTGTGTGTGTGTGTGTGTGTGTGTGTGTGTGTGTGTGTGTGTGTGTGTGTGTGTGTGTGTGTGTGTGTGTGTGTGTGGCTCTGAGTCAGGGGTTCCCAAACTTTTTTGGCTCAGGGCACCCCTACATTATATTCATAACTTTCACTCCCAGCACCTTATATTTATGGCATATTTTAGTGATTATTTTGTGAGAAAAAGTTGAAATAATGGCAATTTTGGTTAGAGCTGAAAATAACTTTGCACTTCAAGTTTAAAATGATACTAAGTATGTATCGAAATGAATTCCAAATATTATCAAATTATCTCGCGGCACCCCTGGACTGCCGTCACGGCACCCCGTGGCACCCACTTTGAAAACCCCCGCTCTAAAGATTGGAACAGTACAGCTTTAATTGCCTATTATGGGGCTTTTATTCTATTAGTCCTGTTTGAGTACATTCTACTGTAACTTAATGGTTAATGAAGTGGCACAACAAAACCAGAAGGTTTGTTCTGAAACAGTTTTCCCTCATAAGCCTTCTCTTTGAGAAGGCTTTCTCATAATGAAAAAGATGCTCACCACTTTGAATGGGAGAGGTTTGGTTGGATGTATTCACATCGAAATGGTTTCAGTTATTTGCCCTTTCATTCAGAGTAGTCTTCAAAATAGCTAATGATGTAATTTGTCTTGAGTAATTGTTCAACATCTTACTTCTACTACTTACTTCTAAATTGTTGTTTAACCAACAACCCCCTATCCTGCATGGGCAATGTGTGCATATAATAATAATAATAGCTTGGAATTATATAGGGCATATGCTCACTTGTTGTCGTGATGCACTCAGTCCTTGCATTATGCCAAAACTAAAATATGAGGTCGACCTGCACTACTCACTGTTCTACAGTATGACAGTCTAAGCCCAGCTAGGAATAGCATTTTCTGGGGCTGCAGTTTTCAAGTGTTTATTAAGTTTTCAAGTGTTTATTCAGTTTTCAAGTATTTATTCAAGATTATATACTGTGTAGCCTGATTTTGTCAATTGTCATTAACGCAACTCGTTTGGGCCTTGCAATCCATAGTTATGGCCGATTGAAAAATCCACTGTTTTGACCGATAGAACACGGAAGCAGAGGAAAAGCTGAATAAACAGGAAGCGGATTGGAGACGCGTTGGATGATGTCATTTCACATGTTCCGTTTCCGCTAGACACTAGAATCTAGTGACTAGATGGATCTGTTCGCTAACTTGTGAAGAAAGAAAATCTCTTCTTCGGTAGTGTGGACAAAATGTTGGCAGAGAAAGAGTTACGTGCACGGTGGCACTTTAGCTTGCACTGAACGGTCAGCTGGTCAGCCGCCGTATCATCTGTAGACAAGATACGGCAAAGGCTGGGTTTTGTGATAAGGTTAGAGGAAAACAATTTGAGCAACACTTCCAATACTGTGGATGAAAAACAACTTTCTTTCTTTAGAAGCTGACATGTTTTCAGCCTGGGTTTCTTCACCAGGCAGGGGTCATCAGGTTTGTGATAAAGTCAGTGATTCCTGCCAGGGGTGTTGCACCAAATTCTGGGCCCTGGGTACTTTAACTTTTAAAAAATAGCAGATATACAAGCTCACAGCGCGGCACCGAGTGCCGCGCTGCGAGCTTGTAGATCTGCAATTTTTTTTAAATCATGAACATTTTTGTCTTGTAATATTTCAAATCCTTCTAAGGTTTTTTGACAAACCTATTCTATGCCAGTGGTGCTCAAACCTTTTCATGTGAAGGACGCCCAAAATGATGTGCTACTGTGTTGTTTATGTCTGGCTGGAGATCTCTGCCAGGCTTTTCTTACACTGTGCTGTCTGTCATGTGCAACGATCCCCAACATGCTCTCTTGATAGCAGATGAAAGCACGGGGTGAGCGTGTACACCCAGGAGACCTGCCTGCCTTCCACTTTCATCCGCTGAACCCCTGGATCAGTTTCTTTCCTGCAGTCGTTACTAGAGCTGCAATCAGGGGCGTCACAAGGGAGGGGGGAAAGTGGGACTGAGTTACTATAGGGCCCAAGGTGGAGGAGGGGCCTGGAATTATTTTATACTTTAACTATTGAAAAATAGCAGATATACAAGCTCACAGCGCGGCACCGAGTGCCGCGCTGCGAGCTTGTAGATCTGCTATTTTTGAAAAGTTCGTGAAAATGTGTGCAAATCTTCGAACATTTGTAACTCAAATTTTGCTTCTGTGGGGGGGGGGGGTCCCTCCCTGGAACGAAATAATTTGAGATGGGGGTCCGTGGCCAAAATACATATCATTTTGGGGGTCCTTCATATGAAAAGGTTTGAGCACCACTGACATAGAAACATAGGTTTTTCAAAAAACCTTAGAAGGATTTGAAATATTCAAAGATTTTCATGATTTTTTCAAAAATAGCAGATCTACAAGCGAGCTTGTATATCTGCTATTTTTCAATAGTCAAAGCACAGGGGCCCCGCAGTGAATCCTTGTACCCAGGGCCCAGAATTTGGTGTGACACCCCTGGCTGCAATCAGCATCATTTGAAATTCAAATGGGGCAGCGGCACCACGCGTCTTCACCTCTTCCCCGTTCTTTCACTCTGTTTCACTCGCTCTCGCTCGCTATCTCGCTTCCTGTCGTTTCATATATTGTTGATGCTATCACGCATGCTAAAACATGCACACGCACATAGCACCTGTCACGCAGCAAATACAGTGGCTTCTGTCTTGTGGCATACATGAGTTATGTGTTGAACATCCTGATTGAATATGCAGCAGCTGCCGCCGTACTATTACTGTAGCGAATCCTGACGTCAAAGCCACGGCCCCTTTGGGTCACAGAGAACATTTCCCATTCTAAAATCCCATACATGTGTCTTTGCACTTAATGGAACTGTGTTCCAAGCAAAGAAACAATCGTACCAGCGTGATGTGAGCGGTGCTCACTTCGCACTAAATACTGATATCCTGTGATATCGTCATGAGTCAAACTTGCCTCATGATGCCCTCATCCAATGGGAAAACTCAAAAAGAGTCTTTACATATGGTTATCAAGCATCAATTGACTCTGAAGAAGCACTCTACTAATCCAAAGAGCCACATCACTAACAATGTAATTACTATAGGCCTTTTTACAGTATGTGCAGAATAATGTACACGTATACCATGAACTACCAGATGGAACAAATGAATGCTTTGGGGACACCTTTTACAAAGTTTGTTTTAAGATAAATGTGGATTGAATAAGGATGACAGAAAGTAAAGATGTATAACAGTGGTTTTCAACCAGTGGTCCGGGGACCACCAGTGGTCCTTGAAGGGGTTCCACGTGGTCCCCAGCTTAATGATGGAGAGTTGGTAACCAAATAGACCCTTGTAGATCTTTAACTCTTGAGGCGTAAAATGAAACCAAACAGACCCTTACGAATCCATTTGGTTTCATTTTACACTCTCAAGAGTTACCGTACATTGTTGTTAAACATCTGCATTACTTAATTTACTGCATTACATAAGAAGTCTAGACAATTATACAATGTAGAAAATTTGTTATTTTGGCCGTTTGCCTGTTATCTCTCTTATGGCATCACATCAATGCAGCATGGAATTGTGGACAAAATCTTATACAACGGCAAGTCGGCAACAATATATTTGACCTTTTGGGTCTGAGAGGCTAAATCTCATCAAATGGTGGTCCGTGGCTCAAGTGCAGAATAAATAATGGACCTTGATATGAAAAAGGTTGAAAACCACTCAGTGGTGTCAGTTCAGCAAAAGCTAAGATATGGCAACATGACTGGTGTCTTGATATGGCAGGCTGGAACGGTTGTTCAAGTGCAGCTAAAGTTGGCATGTCAGAAAACGTGCCACAATTAACAATAATGCATTGCACCTGTGCAGCTGACCTGCGGAACCTGGGAATATACCATCTTGTCAAGATGGGGAGAATAAAAGTGTGGAGAATAGAATTATAATACCTTGTTAAAGTGACCATTGTGTTACATTTTGCATTTGTAGTTATTTTACTGTAATTTAACAACACAATAACCAGCACAGATAGACGAAGATACATTCATGGATTTATATTTAAAAGTAACTTTTATTTTCCCCCCTGGACCCAGGGTATGGCAGCTGCATACCCCTGCCATACCCAATTGACGCCCCTGAAACCACTTATGTAATATAAGGCACTGGTTACAGTTATCGTTGGCATACTTTACTGTGTTGAAGTGATTGTGGTTGAGAAGAGCCGTGGAGTGAAGGAGGATGTGAGGTGATGATGACGTGTTGGCACTTATCTCTGGCTAACTGGCTCTGTACAGTACGTGTGTTCATTAAGAAATGTTTGATAATGGATATTGGATGTAATATTTCTCAAATGTCCCTTTCAAGTAACACAATTATATAACACTTTTGACTGTCTCTGTGTGTAGTTAAACAGTACACAGAGACTGTGGCTCTAACGTCTGATGTAACAAACAAACGTTGTTGGAACCAAAGATTGTCCATCATAATATCCACGACCAAATAGTATCTCACGTTTAACCACTACAGGGAAATCTGAGAGTTGTTAAATCTTTATAACCCAAGGGGCATCGTTTCGACATCAGACTTTGGCACGCTATACCTAGGACAGTGAAGTGGGCATGGCCTAATGTACATTTTATTGGTTATTTATTTCTACATTAGTGCTTCATGAGAGAGAGAGAGAGAGAGAGACAGAGAGAGAGAGAGAGAGAGAGAGAGATGAGATAGAGGACATAAAGATAGAGGGTGACGTATAACGCGTGTGAGGAGCTGGATTTAAAGCTGGGACCAGTGTGCCCAGAGGATCATGCTAATGGCGGTATTAATAACAAGAACAACAGGTGAGCCCACACCTAATGCTTTGCTAAGACTCCAAAGCTGATTTACAGAATGGACATGACACAAAACAGGAACAAACTAATCAGGTCAAGTTTAAAGGAGTAGTTCACCCCCAAAATGTATTTTTTTCCCCCTTTTGATTACTCACACCTTGGAGACTTGAGTTCAATAATATGTTTTTGTATTTTTTCGCATTCCTAAGACAAAAAAATGTATTATAGTAAATTTACCCCCATTGATTCTGGATGGGCACCCAAATGCATGGGTATGGATGGGGACCCAAATACAAGGCCCTGAATGGGGACACACATGTATTTGTGTGAGATTTGTGTGAGAATCAATGGGGGTAAATTTACTTGACCCTTGACCCTTAATGTACGCCCATTCATTCTCACCCAAATGCATTTGGGTTCCCATCCAGGGCCTTATTTGGGTCCCCATCCAGGGCCTTATTTGGGTCCCCATCCGGGGCCTTATTTGGGTCCCCATCCAGAATCAATATGGATACATTTACTATAATCATAGTTGTAACATCCAGTAAACAGTGAACAATACATTAACAGGGCTGTTTTCCATATAAATGGAAGAAAAACACTTAACAAAGAGAGTGCATACAGTAGCCTACTGTATGTATTGGTGCAAAAAGGAATGACGGGTTAAAGAGCAAGCCGAGGATGGCTGCCTGGTGGGAAGGGAAACGTTTATACACCACCGTTGGCTTGTGGGATTTCTACAGCGTAAAAGCCTTATGTAATGCAAACTAGAGAGCTCTCACGTCATCCCCGGCTCTCAGCGCGGCTCTCGGAGACACGAAAAGCATACAAAATGCATTTAAACGCCCTCGATTTGTCACATCGAATCATTCGACGTCACCGTCGACTGCATCTACATGGTCCGCATTCCTTTCGGCCTTGATAAACCCTGCCCCAGCGTGCTATTTATTTCATGTCGCTGTCAACAAAAAAAAGTATTCACACACAGTGATATTTAGTGCAGGGGTCTTTAACAGGGGGTCCGCCTGGGACCCCTAGGGGGTCCTCAGAGTTACTACAGGGGGTCCTCAAAATCTTTGTGGCATAGAAACCTTTTTTCTTCTTTTTTATATTAACCACTTGAACCCTAGCGTCCATATATTCCGAGAGCTTTAGCCAAAAATAGCAGATAGCAGAGTTGTGAGCTTGTAGATCGGCTATTTTTGGCAAAGAGCTTTGGTGTAGAGGGGAAAAAGAGACGACTAATTACAGATTGAAAGGTCAAGTTTATTAAGTATTGACAGTTCAAGTGGTTAAATATCTGTAAGCACAAATTGACATGAATCCAAAATACACTGACATTTGTGATGTCAAACGATTAAACTATATGGTATCTATGGGTTGTGGGGGGGTCCCTGCTTCATCTCTCTCTCAACCAAGGGGTCCTTGGCCTGAAAACGTTGAAGACCCCTGATTTAGTGTAATAATGGACGGACTGTCAGCGGGGATTGACGACTTTAATATCGTCTCCCCTGTGGCCAGCGACAACAGCGACATCTAAGAAAACAATAAGGGGCACACCGTGCTGTTGTTGTGGATTTGTCCACGGTGAAAGCAATAATATAACCGAGTCACGCCAGCTGATAATATGTTTTCAAAGCTGGTTGGTGGTTGGTGGGGGGTGAGCGGGGGTGGTGTCTATATGTGGGAGCGTAAAAAAAAAAGGAGCTGAGCAGGAGAAATAGTGTGATCAGTGTTGTCAAGAATTCATAATTTATTCCCTGGTTCCCGAGTTCATTTGCCAGTGCGTATATTTAGCCCTCCGTTCATTTGTCTCTCCGCAAGAAGGGAATCGTTCCTTCTCTGCCTCTCTCTCTCTCTCTCTCTCTCTCTCTCTCTCTCTCTCTCTCTCTCTCTCTCTCGCCATTCTTTATCTCCTCCTCACCCACACACTCTACTCTACACATGCTCACCCTTTCCCCTGCAGTGGGAGGAAAGAGAGAGAGAGAGAGATAGAGAGAGGGAGAGAATGGTGGGAGTGCATTAGAGGAGGGGGGATAGGAGCCAGAGAAAGAGAAGGACGATGGCTTGTGTAGGCACCGGGTGTGGGATAGATTCGTATAGATGGTGTTGTAGGAATCACATGACACGTTGTTGATATCGTCATACAAGGTTTGAAACAAGGTGGAAACCGTGTAAATGTCCAAAACCAAGCACACAACGCCTTGCACCGCGAGGCGTTGTGTGCTTGCAGATCTGCTGTTTTCACTACATTTGTGCCACGGCCTTGTGTGATAAAGCAGGGCTTTATTTTGAGAAAAAAAAGGTACACATTTGAAACTTGGAGATACGAGGTCTCTGCCCGATAGTGATATGAGTGTGATACGTCAGTGTACATCTCCAGATTCACCACCGTGTTGTGCGTATAGCGTCTGCTCTGTTGACCCCGTGCGAGCACTGTTGAAAATGCATTTATTTTTCCCCTCAACGGCGGAAAACCCTTGAGCAAGCGCCACCCCGAGCAGCAGCACACGTTATCTATTATTCCTTCTCTATTATTCTCTTATTCCTTTGTCTTCCTTTCGTCACAGACAGCTTTTCTTTGTTTCTGCCCCCCCTCCCCTCCTCCTCCACCCCCTCCCCTCCTATCTGTTTTCCTCTCTCCTACACTATCTCTGGCCCCCTTCACTTTCTCTCTCTCTTTCTCCCTTCTCTCTCTCATCTTTCGCCTGTTTCTTTCTCTCTCTCTCTCTCCCTCTCTCTCTCTCTCTCTCTCTCCCTCCACCCACAGGATGTGGCTGTGGGTTGATTAGAAAATGCGTGGCACAGAACAGGCAATCCATCACCCTGCCAAAGCATGGCTTGGTTGCGCAAGCGCACTCACCCTCTTGCTCTCTCTCTCTCTCTCTCCTCTCCCCCTCTCTCTCTCACACACACACGCAAACGCACGCACGCACGCAGGCACACACCGTATACCAAACACAGTCACGTGCTGAAACGCACACGACAGCAGCTCTGTGTCTTCTGAGGCCTGATTCATAGTTGCACGCCAGTGTCATCCCACTGACGACGGAAGAAGAACCACGGCACAAGCTCTCGTTGTGGCAACGTCGTGAGATTGTAGATCGTCTTGTTTTTTAGCGCGCGACACGATGTACGTGCAACCACGTGTAAATCAGGAACCAGGCCCACTCTCTGCCTCCTCCTCTTCTGTCTCTCCGTCTCTTTCAACGGCTCATAATCTATCTTACACATCATAGTCATCAGCAGCCCCACACACACACACACAGACCCCCCGGTGTATGAATGCTGGCTTTTCCCTTCCTCACCTCTCCCCATCTTCCAAGCTCACTCCTCCCCCCAAACCCACCCACCCTTCATCCTTCCATTCACCTCTCCCCATCTTCCAAGCAAGATCCTCCCCCAAACCCATCCATCCATCCAGGCACGTGCACACATAGACATCAAAGGGGGCTCGAGCCCCAGCCCTTTTATCCATCTGTAAAAAGTGCCCTCTCCAGACCATGAATGCAGTTTTTACTATGGTGAAAGAAATGGAAAAGCCCTCTTTCCAAGACATGCCTGAAGGCAGCATTCAAGAGAATTGCCTTGTCCAAACTCTGCTGAACTTGAATGCAGCATCTTATGTTGAAAGAATTGCCCTCTCTGTGTAGAAATCCATGCCGTTACGCCACATCTCCAGTATTGACTTGATTATGCTTAGTTCGGTGTGGTATCAAGCACCGAAAATAGCCGAAAATAGCTCACAACGTGTCACAGGGCGACGTGTTTCGTGAGCTTGTTGGAGGTCTGCTATTTTCGATATTTCCACCAAAAGGCCCTTATAGAAATTTCAGCCCCTGCCTCTCTAACATTCTCTGCACGTCCCTGCATTCATCCATCCATCCATCCATCCATCCATCCATCCATCGATTCATCCATCTGACCACCCACCCTCCTCATGGCACTTCTCATTTTATTTCAACGTCAATTTTACTGTCTTTCTCCGCGCGGCGAGATCAGATCACGGTGGGGATCAAGTGCAAGGTGCCATGTAGGGCTGTCGATTATGACATTTTACATGACGATTAACGCAATTGTCACTCAAATAATTGCGATTAACGATTTAATTGTGTGTGTGTGTGTGTGTGTGTGTGTGTGTGTGTGTGTGTTTTCTTTCTTTTTTTACAATTACATTTCTGTTTGGCTTGTAGGCTTTGAAGTTGCACATGGCAGATATGACACATAACCTAAATTTAAAAATAAATTACTTTATACTTAAAAAAGAACATTGATAGTGGAAATAGCCAATCTACAAGCTCACAACGTGAGCTTGTAGATCTGCTATTTCCACTATTTTTGCCATGTAGTGCCATGTGACGTATACTCTTCCTCCTTCCATGGACCGATGGCTCCACCATAGTAGCACTTTCTATTTCTGTTTTGGACGGAGAGTGCACTTCTCCCTCTCCCTCCCTCCCTCCCCTCCTTCTCCTGCCCTTTCTTATCCCTCCATCCACAGCCTCCTCCACTCTCGCTTCCTCCACTCCTCCATCCATTCCCTCCGCCGCACCACTCAATATCCAGCCAAGGCGGTATACGGAGCTAGTAGGGGGCTAATGAAATGGCGACCTGCTTCCTGGAATCCGCCGTCTACCCATCTGTCATCTGATTATGAGGAGATATTCTCCTTATTGGGCTCTGTTTAGATGGCCTGAGATTCAATAAGAGTCTAATAACAGGGATGCAGTTCACTTGGTGGGGGCGAGGTAGTGCGTTGCCACTTTGTCCAGACGTCGATCCGAATGAAGCATCTTGGAAGGCGCCGAGTCAAGGTTATCTGGGAAATCGTGCAGGAAGGACGGCTGGACGGACGGACGGACGGACGGAAGGATACTGGGGCAACGTTTTCAATATGACAGTGTCTCTGAGTTCCCAGGACCAGGGGTGTCGCACCTAATTCTGGGCCCTGGGTACAAGGATATACAAGCTCACAGCGCGGCCACCGAGTGCTGCGCTGCGAGCTTGTAGATCTGCTATTTTAAAAAAATCGTGAACATTTGTGCAATTCTTTGAATATTTTGACCGGAGTCTATAAATTTTATTATTTATTTGGCCACGGACTCCCATCTCAACATATTTAGTTCCAGGGACCACCCCAGAAGCAGTTACAAATGTTCGCTTAAAAAAATACATATACAAAGATTTGCAATTGCACACAGTTTCACAACTTTTCAAAAATAGCAGATCTACAAGCTCGCAGCGCGTCACTCGGTGCGGCGCTGTGAGCTTGTATATCTGCTATTTTTCAATAGCTAAAGTATAAAATAATTAAGGCCCCTCCACCTTGGGCCCTAGTAACTCTAGTCCCACTCCCCCCCCCCCCCCCCTCTCCCCCCCATTGTGACACCCCTGCCCAGTACTATTATCTCCGCACAGAGAGACAAAAAAAGGCTTTGCAGGCTTTGCCACGTCTTCTTCGTACCGCTCGCTTTACACCGTGTAGGTGGTCTTCATGCCCTGCACTTTTGATTAATAATAGGTCTGAACATCATGTGCTGGCTTAGCGCGCCTCCCCGTTGCCAGTGGAGACAGCCAGGCCTTCGGGTGAATTTGTTCTCCTTGTGTAAAAAGGCATGTCAAAATAGCTACGCAAACAGTCAGATAAGGGTACACAAACAAACCCACTCTTTGAGCATTATGTTTACATTCCCTCTATTTTCGTGCCAGTGTGAAGCCAGTCAAAACCCTTGCCACCATGCCAACGCACCACCATGGTATTAGCTTTAACACACAATTCCATTATTAGAATTAGTTAGTGTGGTTGCTATAGGAAACACACTGTTGTTCTAGGTAAATGCCATGTAAATGTTGCATTTATATAGCGCCTTTATCCAGGGCGCTTTACATAGATTGTGCATTACATTCACCCGTTCACACGCACATTCATACACCGATGGCGGAGGAAACCATGCAAGGTTCCAACCTGCACACCGGGAGCAACTAGGGGTTCAGAATCTTGCTCAAGGACTCTTCGACACTAACTGGGGGGGAGCCTGGGATCGAACTGGGAACCCTTCGGGAACCCTCCATGTTCTAATGACGGTTTCTCTACCCCTGAGCCCCTGTGGTCCGTCGATCCGTCGGTCCGAGAATTATTTGCCAGCAAAGTGAACCTGCTTTTTGTTAACCTTGTACAACAGAAAAGTGAAGCTTTTGGTCATGCTTCACACACCGCTGTCACTGTTGTCATGCTTCACCTGACTTCACAATATATAGTAAGACGCCTCAGGGCGACATGCGACCTCGCAGAGGTCGCACCAATTCTTTGCCATCTGGCCAGTGATGTATATTGGACCAATTACCCATATATGGAGACACCTGGTACCCATATATGGAGATCCATGTACTGTATATGGAGATATGCTGTGAGAGCCCAAACATGCTTAGGCCTACTCAGTTATTTGTTATGTGAAAGTCCTATGATGTCTATGACATCTGACATCATACCCTTTTATGCCCATACATGGAGTTCCTGTCTGTAGAACCAGCCACACAGATATGGGCTGTCTTGGATTCTGTTAGTGTGGTATGTGGCCGATGTGGCCTCCATTATGTGGGCATTCCCATATGAAGTCCTGTTAGATATGGGCTTAATATTGATGACATCAGGGCCATCACAGTGATGCCAGAGCGTGATGTCAGAGCTGCAAACCCATTCTGTTAAGAGTGGTTAGCCTGACATCACAATGATGTCAGAGCATGATGTCAGAGCGACAAACCTATAGACCTGTGATGTCACAGTGATCGATGTGTCAGGGGAACCACAGTGTCAGGCGTGACCTGCAGAGATACGCGGATACACGGACAAGATGTGCCAGTTTTCATAATTAACTGCGACCTATGGCCGCAATAATATGAATGGCAAGACAAAATTCAGTTTGCAGTGGATTCCTCACGACTCGCGTCGGTGCAACCACACTCGCACTGTAGTTTTGTTAATTTTTGGTGTGTTTTAATGGGAAACGGCCTGGCTTAATTTGACAGGGCTCCCAATCGAAGGCGTTGAAAATGCCAGAGCAATAAAGGCGGTATAGAAACGGAAGCCGATAATGGCGGTCCTCTGCACTGCCCCTCCGCTTGGTGTCCGGCACGCGGGGAAAGGTTGCAGGCCTCCGGGGCTTCGTTAGGAATCCAGGATACGACGACAGCTCGTCGATTGATATCTGGTTGTTAACGGTAAAGGCTTGTGGAGGGCGGCGACGTGGCCTCTTGTCTCCAAATGTGCTTTGTATCTCAGCTTGTTCCCCAGGTCCAGGAACACTTGCCACTTGCTCGTAGAAACTCAATTCTTTACGGGGAGAACAATGGTAGGGCAGAATAGTGACAAGGGGCCATATAGACGTAGGTGTCTTTTTTATCACCCTGCGTAAAAACAAAAGAAGAATAAGACGGGAAAAAGGAGTCAGGCATCACTGTCTTGTACCCATCCAATCCTATTAGGATGGGCCTGACTGCTTCGCAAATGCACATAGTCAGCAAACAGCTAGAGCTTTGGTCGCATGCATAAAGGGGGGATGACAATTACCAGAAGAGCCAACATCAGAGAGAATAGAATCTGACCACCCCGTGCAGGGCCACGGTAATGAGACATCTTAGGCCAATTATTCCTGAATTTGTTTTGTTGGCTATTGGTGGAGTTTTAACAAGGGGTACAAAGGAGAGGGACTTGCAATCGTTTGCCTTGACAGTGGCGGTTAACGACGTATATTCAAATCATTTCACTGCTGAATCACCTGGGTGTTGTATTTATTTACAGCACGTGCTATGCCAGTGTATATATGGCACCCCACACAATGGTTGCGATAAATGGTTAGGTGAACATGCAAATGAAAATATGTTCAAGCCCGGGTTTTTGAATACAGCATTCTTTGACATTCAAATTGGGGGGGCTATTCCGTACCACTGGTGTGTTGCCAGCACTATTGTTTGTTGTCGTCACTACAGGTTGTTTGACTCTCTTTGCACACACTGCTACCCCCCCCCCCCCCCCCCCCTCTCTGTTTCTCTCTCCCTACAACCCCTCCCGGCTCCCGCTCACTCAGATCAGTTAACACAGGAAAGCTGTCAGAACCTTCCCTAAACACATCCGAGGCAACGCTCCACACATCCCAGACTCTTCTCCCTTCAGGCTCCCAAACTGTGTAACAAAATCCCTGTTGCAGTTAGAACTGCACACTCACTCCTCGTCATCTTCCACCGTAATCTGAAGACTCACATCTTCCCACTCTACCTTAGTCAATAGCACTTTCCCCAACCTTGAAGACCTTGCAGGCTAAAATGACATTTAGAAAGCAAGTTATGTAGACGGATGCCAGATTCACTTGTTCCTACAGTGCGGTATTCAACCTGCGGCCCATGGGCATTATATTTTGTCTACTTTCAGTGTGGACAAAACATTTCTGATGTCATTTTTCAGTTTCTCTATTTTGTCTTGTTTTTTACAAGCCTTTTTTGCTATTTTGTTTGTTCCAAAAGAAGAAACTTAATCATTTCATCATTAAGCATTCCATGACAATCTTTTTTGTTCAATGAGGTTCGGCCTTATGGATGGAATGTCTGTTTTTCCTGTGTTTCCTTACTTTTTAGACTACTCATGTAGTTTGTTGCAAAATCATTGTCTAGACCTCCAAAATACTGTAGGACCATCATTTTTAGATTGCGACCCTTAGACTTTTGCTATTTTGCTGAGTGGCCCCCGGGCCATCTTACGTTGAGTAGCCCTGCTATAGTAATGTGTATAGTTGTACAGATTATAACTTTTTTGATAGGCCTCACTGTTTATGATTCTTGGTTCTTGGTTTACCTATGATATGATCTTGGATTTCTTTGCATTTGATGTATTACCTTGTGTTTATTCTGCTTATTTGTAATTCGCTCTGGATAAAGAGCATCTGCTAAGGCCTAAATTGAAAATTCTCTCTCTCTCTCTCTCTCTCTCTCTCTCTCTCTCTCTCTCTCTCTCTCTCTCTCTCTCTCTCTCTCTCTCTCTCTCTCTCTCTCTCTCTCTCTCTCTCTCTCTCTCTCTCTCTCTCTCTCTCTCTCTCTCTCTCTCTCTCTCTCTCTTTCTGTTGCCCAGCGTTGAGTCCCCGTGGTGGCCGGTGGGCATGGTTTTGGAGGGCAGCTCAGAGGCCCTGTGTCCCCCCCCTTCTCTGGAGCTGCGTCCGTCCTGCAACAAGAGCCAGCCCTCGCCTCCTCTGGGCTCCAGCTCGCAGCCCCACGACGGAGTCTTCCCAGGGGACAAGGAGCCTGTCAAGTACGGCGAGCTCATCGTCTTGGGGTGAGGAAAAAAAACTTCACTACTTGTACGCGTCATTTTGACATGTTTAGCTAACTATCTAATTAGGGATGGGACAATAACGTTTATCGTGATGAAAAACACTCACGATAATCGTATCGTGGAGATTTAATTTATCGTGAAATTGTACTCCGTCTTTCACTGGGATCAATTCACCTTGTATTTCCCGAGCTGCTTATCCGGTACCACTTAAACCTTCTATAATTGGTAAAAGATACGTATATACGTGCTTGATACAGTCTTCTTTCACTCTCTATCAAATGTCTTTGACAAAAAATAGACGATCTACAAGCTCACAAGGTGTCGCGTTTGCGACACGTTGTTCACATCGTCCCATCCCTAGATCTAATACGTGAGTTGTGTGCGTTGTCCTCATATGCACCCATATAAATCTTCCTTCATAAGTACAACTTCAGTCTTCACAAGAACAGAAGGTGCAGGTAACATCATACAGTATGGCAGTCCTCTCTTGCAACAAAGTGCTATTTTATGGCTATGGCTAGAGGGTTAGACCTAGTGACATTGTGTTCTCTTAACAAGGTTTATGGGTTCACACTCAATAGTGAGCGTAGTTGTTGAGAAGGGTACGGGTTGGGCAACCAATAGTCAAAGGAAGTCAACAGAGGGTTCCCGCAAGTAACACAATGTGTGTGTGTGTGCGTGCGTGCGTGCGTGCGTGCGTGCGTGAGTGCGAGTGTGCATGTGCGATTGTGTGTCTGTGGGCATGAGAGAGAGAGAGAGAGAGAGAGAGAGAGAGATAGAGAGAGAGAGACAGAGAGACCGACAGAGAGACAGACAGAAAGAGCGAGCTGTTACATTCAAGCGTGTGTAATCAAGCGTGTATGTGTTTGGATCCACTGTGTGTAAAGTTGACTCTTATAAAACCTGTGTCCTCCAAAAGGGATTCCTGCATTGCTGATAAAATGTGTACTGCTGAGTGATCCATAATTATCCTCCAATTTACCTTCAAAAATATATTTTCCCCCCTATGTGAGCAACTAATAAAACACTCTAGCCTCCTGCCTACATCTTGTAGAAGGGCCTGCAGTGTTTAAACGTACACGTTTCTTTTTTTTTCTTTTTCTTCTTCTTCTTTCCGGTTGAGCAGCACACGGAAAAAGAGCTCATTTGACTCCATACAAAGATGTCATTCACGCACAGCGCACAGTGGAAGCATAGGCAAATTAAGGTGAATGAGAGAAGAGAGAGAGAAGACGAGAATGACGGAGGACGAGAAGAGTTAAAGTGACAGGGAGACTGAAAAAATGATTATAAATCGTTTTTTTCCCGCTTCATCATACAAGGCCGTCACACAAAAGTAGTGAAAACAGCCGATCTACAAGCACACAGCGCCTCACGGCGCAAGGCGTTGTGTGCTTGCAGATCGGCTGTTTTCATCATCATTTTTAAAATGATAAATACAAAACCAGCGGTTTTGGACATACAAGGTTTCCACCCGACAACGACGAAATGATATGATTAGTGGGGGAGAGGATTGAGATGACAGAGTGAGAGAGAGAGAGAGAGAGAGAGTGTGGAGAGGCTGGCATGTCATCTACATATAGACTTGCTATGATGCTCTTCTGCTATTCCAGGCCCAGAGGAGCAGGTGCTATATGCTATATTCACTCCTTTGCCCTATTGATCTGTGCGCTGATGGATTATGAGAAGAATGGCTCGGTTCCCCCGTTCACGTGCTTGGGGGTGAGGTGGGGAGGGGGGTTTGCTTCCAGCCGCCGACATTTTACGAGGTCCATCCAATCATGGCTTCTCTGCAGCTAATAGAACATGACCGGGTTTTGAATGTCGTTCTATAGCACACCATGATGCCTGCCTGGGATGGGATTACTATGGGGGGAAAAAAAACAAGGGGCATTTCAGCTGAATGTGTGAATGGAGGAAAGCCATCGACGAAGGGGCAAATCAGATTTCCTGTACAGCTGGGGATATTTGCAATTCATCACAGACTTTCCGTTTTAGTTGGATTGAACCTTTGTTTTCTATGCCAGCCATTCCCTTATTGAATGCCTAACCAGAAATCATATCATATTTCTTCTGCTTACATTTTGAATTTGGCTCCCAATTGTATTGGGATACTAACCGCCCCAAGTGCATAGTCCCTGTCACTGATGACCCCTACGTCTTGGTCTTGGGGAAGACATAGACAACTGCATGTCCCCTACCAATACACAACCGCTTCTTTTGGGATGAGACCGGCCGTTTTTTTAAGTCACTGCGGGTGGGAATGGGCGGTCCAGAAAAAACCTGCGGGTCCTGTACGTGCGTCGTTATTGCGGCATGGAGCACAGCATGGAGTCCTCAAACGAGGTTTAAATAATGTGCTACAAAGAAAAGACACAAGGGTCGACAGGAAAACCATCAAGACTCTTTACCAATTGTAAAGAATCTTGATGCTTTTTGGTGTTCGTAGATACTGCATAAAGTATATTGTAAATTACAATATACTGTATATACTGAATGTACAAACAGAAAGTAGAAGAATTGCAACACAATGCAGACATCAGGCTATTTATTTATAGTACAAAACTCATGCCAATGTCCTCATTTAAACCTAGAGGTCGTTGTGCATTGGCCAAGCATATACTGCCACATTCACTGGTTGATTTATGGCATAAGGTTGGAGAGTGAATGAAACCCAGTTTTTATTGAAACATGGCTTTTTTAGACGGCCATAAATAGCCAGCCTTAGGTTTGCAAGTTTTTACAGAATACATCTAAGAAGGTCCCGGGACCCAAGACCTACATTTTGCAATACAAGTTTGTTTTTTTGCACAGTGTTGTTGAGTGTGCGGAAGCTGCTTCTTTCATTCATTTCAATTGTTACTGACCCTGGAGGAGGAGAACGTAGTTTTGCGATGCAAAACAAGTATATCGTCGTTGTCGAGCAGAAACCTTGCATCTCCAAGTTTAAAATGTCTACGTTCTTTCGTAAAGTAAAGCCCTGCTTCATCATACAAGGCGGTCGCACAAAAGTAGTGAAAACAGCCGATCTACAAGCACACAACGCCTCGCGGTGCGAGGCGTTGTGTGCTTGTAGATCGGCTGTTTTCACTAGTTTAAATCATTTTTAAAATGATGAATGCAAAACGAGCAGTTTTGGACATACAGGGTTTTCACCCGACTAACGACGATATGCATCTCTTTATTAATAACCTGCTGTCAAGCAGTACGTCTAGCCCGCTGTGTCGCTGTCCGTGGTGCTGTAAAGGCAGTCTCTCTCTCTCTCTCTCTCTCTTTCTCTCTCTCTCTCTCTCTCTCATTCTGTGTTTCTGTTTGTATTTGGGTCCCAAAGGGAAATATCATGGGAGCAGACGGTACTTAAACTTAGCTGTGGGCGGTAAAATATACACTGCAGGCGGTGAGAAATGAGACCATTAAGGGAGCAGAGAGAAGAGATGACGAAGAGACAGAGAGAGAGAGAGAGAGAGAGAGAGAGAGAGAGAGAGAGGGAGGCAGATAGAGTGAAAGATAGCATGTCATCAACATACAGTATATTCTGGGAAATGGTCCGAAATCCAGCGGGATTGGGTGAGAGTGGGACCAAAATTGAAGTGCACATAAGTTTGTAGATTTGAATTGGAACATGTACTTCAAAGCTCTGGTGGGTTGTTCGGTTGGCGTTGCGCCGTTTGATTTTATGTTTTTTTCTTTTTTCTTTTTTTTTACCACAGTGGAGCCAAAGGGATTTGCGGATTTTTACATTCGATTTCATCTATGCCAGTGTTTCTCAAACGTCCAAATTTCGAGGTCTCCCCTTTAACTCTGACAGTGTACAAATTGAACCAAATGGACCCGTTCCATTTGTACACTGTCAGAGTTACAAACGACGTGTATGGGTCAATTTAGGAACCCACAGAGTCCCTGGAATCCACTTTGAGAACCACTGATCAATGCCACTCAACTTTAATTTAAATGTTTCTAAACCTGGTTCATCAAAACTTTTAAAGATCAACAACATTTTTTGTTTGTGATGCACACAGGCACAATGGTTCTCTGGTCAACGGGGACAAGGGGCGCAGGAGAAGTCGCCTGGCCCTGTACAAGAGGCCCAAAGCCAACGGGGTCAAACCTGATGTCATCCACAATGTCTCCACCCCTCTGGTGTCAAAGGTAAGAGATGTCACCACGGGTCATCATGGGATAGCTCACCAAAAGCACAACTGAAAGCACCATTGTCTTATCATATTTTGTCAGTATTTAAGTATTTTTTGTAGGGCTGGGATGCGAGTAAAACACATTTTGTTGTACGAGGGAATCAACAAGTGAGTTTTTTAAATCTAAATTCCGCATCCACTGGGCCAAGCAAAGCGCTCTGATCGGCTACTTCTCCCTTTGCGTTTGTTGTCTCTTCTTGGTTGATGCATCGCTATGATCAGTATGCCCGAAACTGAAGGTTATGTGGTACAAAAACTAAGTGCGATTAAAATGTGTTAATTCTTTTAATTGCGTTAATTTTCTGTAATTAATTCATCGCAATTAATCAGTTAAAGTCCCAGCCCTAATTTGTTGTAGTAGTGGTGGTAGTGATAGAGGCTGATTTGTTTTTCTCAACCTTTTTCCTTTCAAAGACCCACAATGTATGATATTAAGGGTGTTATTAGGCCACAGACCACAATTTGATACAATGTTTTACCTTGGGGACCCCAATCTACACTTTGAAAGCATCAAACCCACGGTGGTCTATTTCCCCCAGGGGTCCCCAGATGATTAGCTTAATGTGCAACATTGTTTTCTCACTCAACATTAAACAAACCAACATAACGTTTAAGTGTAAGGTATCTGGACATTACTAAAGTGACAATTTAAGGACGTTTTAATACCTCTAAAATGACAAATTAAACATTGGCCAAACTGTCAAATATATATATATATATATATTTTAAGATTTGTTTTGGGGCTTTTTATGCCTTTATTTGATAGGATAGTAGACTGACAGGAAATGGGTCAGTGGGGAGAGAGATGGGGAATGACATGCGGCAAAGGTCGTCCGGATCGGGAATCGAACCAGTGACGCCAGCAGGCATCATAGCCTAGTATGTGGTATACGCCTTGACCACTAGGCCAGCGGGCGCCCCGAAACTGTCAAATATTTTAGACAGAAATTGTGAAAATAGACTTTTTAATACCTCTAAAATGACAAATTAAACATTGGCCAAACTGTCAAATATTTTAGACAGAAATTGTGAAAATAGCCGATCTACATGCTCACAACACCTCGCAACGTGAGGCGTTGTGAGCATGTAGATCTGCTATTTTCACAACAGAACCGTGTTATACAAAATGTAATGCCTCAACTCTTAGTGCTCGTCAGGGTGGGCGGTCCCCAGTTAAAATATGATTACCTTGGGGGTCGCGGCCTGAAAAGGTTGAGAACCACTGGGCTAACAGAGCTTTTGCGCTTACAGTACAAGAATGTGGGATAACTAGGATATCCCCACCTTTTGGCTCTGGGCTCCCTAAAGCCCTCTCCAGAGCAGGGTTATCCCCTGTACTTTTCAGGCTCATCCCCCCAGAGGGTCAGGAATCAAGGAGGTTAGGACAAAAAGCAACAAGGGAATGTTCGTCGTCCAAGCTAATGCGCTTTGTGTCCTGGAGCTGTTCTGCGCTGTCAGGGTTTTTAAAGAGTATATAACCCTGCAGGGCTCTCTTCCTCAGGTCTGAATCCTCGACGCAAGAGCTTATACTCCAGACCTGGGATAATATATACGAGACGAGAGTGAAACGAGGTTAAGATAGCCCTGGGCTCTCTGTAGCCTAGCGTTTAATTCAGCCTAGAGCTTAGAAACGCAAATGGTAAATTCATAACAAAAAAAGAAATCTATAAACCACAGCATGTTCAAGGGTCCTCTATCGCAGTGTTTCTCAACCTTTTTTTCTGCATGGGCACACTTTTCATGTCCCAAGAATCCATGGGCACGCCAACATAATACGGGGGTGTAAATATCGTCACTGTCGGGAAGAAACGTTGTATCTCCAAGTTTCGAATTTGTTTCTTCGCAAAGTAAAGCCCTGCTTCATCATACAAGGCTGTCGCACAACAGTAGTGAAAACAGCAGATCTACAAGCACACAACGCCTCGCACCGCAAGGCGTTGTGTGCTTGTAGTTTAAATCATTTTTAAAATGATAAATACAATACTGGCTTTCAAGCGGTTTCAAGGGGCACACTTGACCCTTATCAGGGGCACACCAAAGGTCCCCAGGCACAGTGGTTGAGAAACACTGCTCTATCGGCTCAGGGCTCTTGGAATCCTCATGCATGTTTTATAAATGGTAAATAAGTGGTAAATGGTGCATTCATATTGCACCTTTTATCCAACGTGCTCTACAATGTGCTCAAACATTGTTACATCCCTTATTGCCGGACCCACCGAAAATAGCTAGATGTGCAAGCCCACAACTCCTTATGCTGCGTGTTGTGGGCTTAAAAATCTGCTATTTTGGGTCCGTGACACCAAATATAAAACCAAATATAAATCACCATTCGTAGGTTTTCAGACCCATTTAGCTCGTACAGAACTTAAATACATATTTGGGGTCCCCTGTGGTCAATATTGCCATGGGCCCAGGAATTTGAAGCAAACGTGCGGATGAGATTTTACAATTTAGGCATTTCGCAGATGCTTTAAATTCAGAGCGACTTACAACAAGCAAGATAATAAGCAAGATAATATGTCAATACATCAACAATACAACAAATGCATAAGAATATCAATCTAGAAAAATAATAACGTAGGTAGACCACGCACCTAAATCAGTAAAAAACGTTTCTAAAACCTAAAAATGCTATCTAGATTCATGTATGGTCATCGAGGGAAGGGAAGCGTTACAGTAGTGCTATGGGTTTAGGTGGAGTCTGAAGAGGTGAGTCTTCAGTCCATGGCAGAAATAGGGAGTGAGTCTGTAGTTCTAAGTGCGACAGGGAGTTTATTCCACACTAGCCATTCCAGTCTTGTTTGAATTTCACATTATTTAGAGGATAGACCAGTAGAACGAAATGAGAGCTCTTATTGCGCTCGCGGCGTGTGGACTTGACTGGACTCTCCTTTTGTACTGTGTTGATAATGTTAACAGGTCCCCCCCAGGATATTGCTATAAATAATAACATGCTATTTATGAACGAGCCCAGGAAAATAGGGGCCTGTTACGCGATACCGCCTGTTGCCAGCGGTGACTGTCCTCGTGTTTCACCGTCTCTGTTCTGCACCCGTGTACAGTATGAATGCATCTATTTGTCCATGGAAAAGTGAAATCAATTCATGAGCATTTCATTACTTACTGGGGAATCTTTTCTTTTTCCCCCCCGTTACCTATTCATGATTGTTATTGAATGCCTCTAAACATATTTTATCACCAAAATTCTATTCTGATGTTGCTGGTGTTCTCACTTGTTTTTCTGAATATAGAGCACTGTGCTTTAAGCTTACTCCCCAGCCTCCTTTGACCTGCCTATTTTTTGGAAGAATCGTTTGTGATATTAGCACCAAATTTGGCATGAACAATGCCAAGGAAAACTGTGGAAAGTGATGACTCATCACTAAACCATAGTTTTTTGGTGGCCGTTTTTAGCCCAAGGAATGTTTTTCATGCAAAACAAATGCTTGCATTGGATTCAGAATCATGAAATCATGGGGTCAAACTGACCCCTCACATGCTACTTAAAGCAGATTTATTTTTTTCCCTGTATAGTAAAGTCAACGGGACACAAATTTTCTTTTGAAAAAGGGTGGCGATATTGCTTTTTTTTGAGTGGCTAACTTGCTTTTTTGAAGAAATAGGTCCAGAGGAAACTTTGTGCAAAATGTGGTGCTTGTATCACAAAGTGAACGAGTGTGTCACTAAGCTGCCGGGCTGTAACCGTTCCCTGGTGGTGTGATGCTAAACACGGACACATGTTAAACACACTTGACTTGTCCTCTGTGCATCGCTTTAAGGGGACCGGGGGTAATCCACACAGTGCTGCTCTTTTCCCAGAAGCCCCCGAGCTGCGTGCGTGCGTTGTGTCCTTGCCCTTGTGTGATGTGGATAATGTGTTTTGCATTGACAGGCCCTCAGCAACAAGAGCCAGCACAGCATCTCCTATACGCTGTCCCGCAGTCACTCTGTCATCGTGGAGTACACCCATGACACCAACACAGATATGTTCCAGGTCAGCCCCGCACACACACACACACACACACACACACACTTGCACACACGCACGCGCCTGTGCACGGTCGCATGCATACTGTAGGTAACAGACATTACTGTACTACATACACAGACTCAAATCGTCGTTGTCGGGTGGAAACCTCGTATGTCCAAAACCGTTCATTTTGTATTTATCATTTTATAAACTAGTGAAAATAGCCGATCTACAAGCACACAACGCCTCGCACTGCGAGGCGTTGTGTGCTTGTAGATCGTCTGTTTTCACTAGTTTTGTGCGACATTCTTCTATGATGAAGCAGGGCTTTACTTCTACCAAATAACGTACGAATGTGAAGCTTGGAGATGCACGGTTTCTGCCCGACAGTGACCAAATGCATGTTCGAAAACACGTATGCTCACACAAATACATAGATACAAAAGCACACAGACATCTCTAGTCTGTACACTCACGTGTACACACACACACACATGTATAAATGCTTGCAACAGAATTACAGCCTGTAGACACACACACACAGACAAAACACTCCGACGTGCGCAGGTACACTCACACCCACAGGCGCACACACACACACACACGTGTCGCGCACACACTCCCCTCCTCACGTGCTGTGCCAGCTCTGACCTACTCTGGAAATAGAGCGCTTGGAGTCAAAATAGGGGAGAGAGAGAGACGGCAGAGTGAGCGCCACCTTGTTGAACCTGCACGCATGCACACGGCTGTCACGTGCATCCCACACACACACACACACACACACACACACACACACACACATACATACATACATACATACATGTGCCGACAGTCATGTCCTACACACATGCAGGCACACCACACCACACACACACACAAGACAGGAATAGCCGTGTCACCCGGAGTATCTGTCATCTGCTAGCCCAAGCCTCAACGCTGCAGAGTCATGAAAGGAGGAGGGGGTGGATGGGGAGCGGGGGGGGGGGGGGGGGGGGGGGGGTTGGGGGGGATGTAGAGGAGAGAAAATATAAGCCAGAAGGAGAGAGAGAGAGAGATGGAAGAAAGGGAATGGAAGATACAGGACAAATGAGGGTGAATGAGTCAGACTCGCCGTTCCCAGCATCTCCAGCCATCCATCTCTCATCCCCGTGACAAATGGAGGGCTCCGACTCCAGCAGACGGAATGAAGGGGGGGCCGCAGTCCAATCCATCCCTGTCGATCTGCCTGCCTGCCTGCCTGGCCGGCCCGCTAGCCGCCCCAGCCCATAATCCCACTGGCTCTCAGGTCCAGCATTGGCCAAAGGAGAGGTTTACTGTGTGCAGGGGAACATGTATAGCTATGGATATGCAGGAATTATTATTTTTGCCATGTCCTTTTTTTGGACAGAATGATATGGCTGGTACGGTGTGATCACCACAGCCCGAACGATGCCAGAATTCGGGGAGTCCTATGTCACCGATTACTAATGTTTTGACAGATTTTGTATAATAAAATTATAATAGAAAATGACAAAATTGAAAAACTTTAATTGAATTTTATTAAACGTCCTATTTAAGAATATTGAACGCATAAGTAAATGAATAAATATAAATACACACAAAGAACTTTTTTTGATGAATAAAACTAAAACTGAATTTCATTTAACCACAAGACCTATTCAATAATGCCATGCCCGGACAGCAGGTGGAAAGTCATTAGAAATCACATACATCGGCTGCATAATTGCTAATACCGACGTTCAAAAAAAGACAACAGTGTCAAGGAAATCAAGTTGAGAAAGTTTTATTCCACTACGTTACGGATGGGAGGGGGAGAAATCCTGGGAGCGTGAAGGTCGTTTGGAATCCAGGTAGTGGACGGAGGAGCGAGGGTGGGGCTGGGAGACACTGGGTTTGGGTTGGAGGGAGCCTGGAACAGAGCAGAAAACAGTATTAGCATGGAACATACGGTACACAAGGTCAGCTAGTAAGCACTCAGGAACACTCAGTAAACTGTCTTCTAACAGCCGTCTCTCAGCGGTTTATATTGTTCAGCCTCTGATGATGGTGACGTGGAGCAGCTGGGCTGATTGGGACCAGTCACACCTGCACTGGCTGCTGGCTGAGGGAGACGCCCGGCCCTTGCCCTTATATGGCGTGCAGAGGAGGGACTAGCTCTGGTCCAGCTCTTACAGGTGGCTGGCTAAAAGACTAGACCAGGATTTCTGTACCCTTACGAGGGCTCAACTTCAGTCAAAATAAACATAACTACTTCGCTACTCACCTAACCAAAGGTAGTTTTGCGTTGTTGAAAGTCTATTCTCCGCGGTGGGAAACCTCTCAGCACCCCACCCACTCTGTAAAATACAATATTTTTGTCATGAAATAAAATAGAATAGACTTTCAACAACGCAAAACTACCTTTGATTAGGTGAGTAGCGAAGTAGTTTCGTTTATTTTGACTGAAGTTGAGCCCTCGTCATGGTCTAGTCTTTTAGTCAGCCGCCTGTAAGAGCGGCTCTGGACCAGAGCTAGGGAGGCACTAGAAATGTGTGGCACGACAGCATGCTGGTCTCACGTCACCCGCCTACTAGCGGTTGTGTGTGGCTCAGTGCTTACATGATAGAAGTGACAGATGTTTGTTAGCGAGGCAGCCAAACATGAGCAAAATCACATTTAAAGCAGAGCAGGGCAGCGATGCATGCTGGGTTCTGTCACACTAGCGGGGCCACCTCTTCACAGTATTCCAAGCCCAAACCAAAGAGGGGTCATGTTGCACCTTGCTGCCCATCACGCAGCAAAAGGTATACAGTGGGAAATCCCCTTTAGCGTATTTTGTAAAAGCAGATGTCAGATCAGTTGTCCCATGATATTTTGTTTCCTTTACTGTACACGTTACTTTGTTCCATACAAACAAAGCTGCTTGCAAGTCTTTGAACAGCCCTGAAATACACATACAGTATCTATTCTATTCTATTCTATTCTATTCTATTCTATTCTATTCTATTCCAGTGGTGGACAAAGTACTAAACCCCAGAGCAAAAAGTATAGAATAAAACTCTTGGTCAAATAATACTCAAATAATACTAACTACAAGTGAAAGCTGATCTGTTAAATGTTGTATTTGAGTTAATGTACTGGAATACTTGCATAAAAAAACAAATTCAAAAATACTTGCTTTTTTACTAAAGTTTTTAAAAGTACAAATGACGAAGTCCGTTTTCTTTTTAATATCAATGCATTGCTGCATTAAAAAGTCAACATTCATTTTCCCGAAGAAATATCTAAATCCACCACTTTGTTCTATTCTCATTCTACTGCAATTGTTCCAGCCTATATTGACTTCAATCTCCTCTTGCTTCCCCCCCTCCAGATCGGCCGGTCAACAGAGAGTATGATAGACTTTGTGGTGACGGACACGGCGGGCAGCGGAGGTGGCAGTGGTGGAGGTGGGGGCAGCGGGCAGGGCCAGGGGGCAGTGGGCGAGGGCGTAGGGGGTGGAGGAGGAGGTGGCGGAGGCGGGCAGTCTGCCCAGAGCACCATCTCCCGCTACGCCTGCAGGATCATGTGTGAACGCAGCGCCCCCTTCACCGCCCGCATCTACGCCGCCGGCTTCGACTCCTCCAAGAACATCTTCCTGGGGGTGAGTATCAGTGGCGTAGAAAGAACTCACATGTCCCAACGCTGGGGTGAACATTTTGGCAAAAATAGCAGATGTACAAGCTCGCACCACATTGCAATGTGACACGTTGCGAGGCTGTAGATCAGCTAAGAGATTTGGTGTAAATAAAAAAGGAGAATACCAAGAATAGACCTTCTCCAGACCATGAATGCAGTTTTTTACTATGGTGAAATAAATGCAAATGCCCTCTTTCCATGCCATACCTAAAGGCAGCATTCAAGAGAATTGCCTTGTCCAAACTCTCCTGAACTTAAATGCAGCATCTTATGTTGAAAGAATTGCCCTCTATGTGTAGAAATTCATGCCGTACACCACATCTCCAGTATTGACTTATTATTATGATAATGCTTAGTTCAGTGTGGTATCAAGCACCAAAAATAGCTGACCTCCAAGCTCGCGTGAGCTTGGCGGTCAGCTATTTTTGGTCCATGGAAAGTCTGCTATTTTCGATTGTTTCACCAAAAGGCCCTTTTAGAAATGTCAGCCCCTGCATGTCCTTGGTGACTATAATGTGAATTCCTGGATATGAAATGATTAATGTTCATCTGCAATTTTCCATGGTGGTCCCAGTAATATTAGTTTTTCAAGTAGCACATCACATGACATGGTTAAGCGATGTTAAAAAGGTTACTAATATAAATACAGGTTATAAAGAGAGCAATATTTTCCTGTCATATCTTGGGAGGTTTGATATGAAAGAGAAGTTATTAAATAATTGTAGCTTTTATAATTATGTGGCTCGCCCTGCTCTTTCATTTGTTTCTCACATCTGTGTTTTTCCTGTATTGAGTGTTTTGTCAGAGTGATTGTTATTTGGGGTGCTTTAACTGTGCACATGCACTCCCACTCCCTCATGCCTGTCGGCACATGGAGTGCTGTTTTCTCTGCTAGTCTGCACTATTGTGCAGAGCCAGATTAAGCAAACGACACACAGTGATTTTAAATGGTAGAGTTTATGAATGATTTAGTGGTCTAATCAAGGCAATTGTATTTGTGTGGCGGCAAATCGATAGAAGTTATCTCAAGGGACATTTCAAGTAGAGTAGGTGTAGATGTCTTCATGGGAAGTACAATATACATTAAACTAAGTAAGGATGTCCTGATCAAATGACCCAAAACATGTTAACGGTATTTTCAAATCTAACACAGGCCTACTCATTTGGCGTTCTATTCATTTTGGTGCAAGCTTTGTCTGCATTTTAAACTTAAAGCTATACTGTGTAAGTTCAACTAGTGGTCAGTAGCGGTATTGCTTTTTTCGGCCGTTTTTCGTCCGGAGTCGTCGCGGACCACCGCCGCGGACCACCGGAGCGGCGCCGCAAACCACCGCGACCGATAGTAATCCGTGGAGGGGTAGAACGCATGGTAGAACGTAATTTTCTGGCCAGGATTTGTGGATTAAGAGGTTAAAATCCTTCACCATGGTAAACACTGTAGCCAAGCGGAGGCGCTTCCTGGAGACCAGAGCAGATAAGCTGTGATTGGCCGGTAGTGTACCATGTGTGCATGATCGGCGATGTGATTGGGCAACGTATACACAACGTATACAGATGATGCAGATTACGTAATTTTGGCGCGAAATCCGGTCCACGGCCAGGATCATAGAAAACATATAAAGAGAAGGCTTCAGAAGCTGAAAATAACGGAGTGGGTGTTCTAAAACTTTAGCGATTTAACAGTTAGGACAATTTTAAGATTTGTTTTATAAAAAAAGTTACATGGTACAACTTTAACAGGTTGCAAGAAAAAGAAAAACGGTGACGTTTCAATGTCATGAAGATGTAGCAACGGTTCCAAATGTTCGAGTTTAATTGAATTGAAGATTGCAGACGCACCACAATTGACCTCTCAGATCTGAGGGAGTCCAATGCATTTTCTATCTAAGTCACGTGGTTTCATGTCGTGTCTCTTGCTCAACCGAAGGCTGTCTTTTGGCCAAGAGACACGGCAACGACAAAAAACCATGTGACCTTCATTGACAATGAATTGGACCCCCCCCCATCTCCCCTCATTCTCACGATAGCTGTCGCAACTGTCTGTAGCGCGCCTTCTGATCAAGACAAAAAGATCTGACTGTGGCCAAACGTAAACAATGCTGTACTCCAGAGACAGACAAACTCCCATAACTCACTACATCCCTTAGCCTGGAGGGACGATTAATCTGTAATTGGCTAGTTAGTTGTTAAGGCCGCCCGAGGATACACTACATCCCATAGCCTGGTGGGACGATTGCTCAATCTTCAGTAGAGAAGTTAATCTTACAACGTGTGTCACCCGACACGCCACTTTGCGAATTATAAGACAAAGCATAAATTGGGTTTAAGACAAGGTTAGGCTTAGGGAGGTATAGAAGAGATTTAAGACAATGTATAAATTAGGGAAAGAAAAGTATAAATTAGGCTTAAGACAATGTATAGCTTATGCTTACAGGATAAACTAGGCGTAAGGAAGTACAAATTGGGTTTAAGAAGGTATAAATTCAATTTAAAACAAAGTATAAATTAGGCTTAGGAAGGAGGCAGTGTTGAGGATTAAGCCATGGGATAATGGGCCCTCATCCCTTATCCCTAAAAATTATAATAATTAAAATACTTCAAACAGCCAATCTGCAGCGACACATTGTGAGCTTATAGATCGTCTATTTGAATTAATAAAAAAAAAATGGCAAAAAGGTTTAGGGATAAGTGGAAGTGGTAAGGCATTGGCGAAAATAGGGCCCACAGCGTGCAAAAGCGTGCAAAAGCATGCTTCATTTCTAGTTTTCAGCAGCACAATGCCTAGTTGGGAAAATCTGTGCAGTCACTGCCACGTCAAATCACCAAACGCATTACGCGTGTTCATCTGGACATCCTCATATGACGGACCGCCTTTGTGCGTCTGCTCTTTTTGAAAAGTCTCGACAGTGTTTGAACAAGTTAGAATCATTTTGAAACTTTTCAATGCAAATCTTCTCTTCTGGGGGTCCCTGGCACAAAAACATTTTCAGATGGGGGGGTCTGTGGTCAAATACATATCAATTTGGGGGTCCTTTGGGGGACCACTGCAGTACAGTAGCACGCTCACACAAGCACCCAGACAGCTCAGCAGCATTTTGTCTGGGCCCCCCGAGTGTGGTGTGCACACGCACGCACGCACGCACGCACGCACGCACGCACGCACACACATGCTTTGAAATCATTGTGTCTGGTTGTATCTTCAGTTTGGTGAGTAAGGCAGGCTGGCTGTCTGGAGAGGTGCCCAGCCACACAGCGGCAACAAGCAGCTCCCTTTCTCTCTTTGTTAGAGGGAATAATGCTATCAGGGCTAATTAACAAAAGGCACAGGTCTCACAGACAGATGGGTGGATAGAAGGGTTGACTGTCAAACCTTCTCCATATCGTCGCTGTCGGGCACAAAGCCTTGTAATCTCCGTGTTTCATCTTTCAATAAATTCATGTGTCATGGTGCTAAAGTAGCGGAATATAGCCGATCCACAAGCTCAAAACACCTTGTGATGGAAACACATTTTGAGCTTCTAGATTCGTTTATTTGCTATTTTTCTCTCTGATAACTATTGAAAATGTATGAATTAGAATATTTTTTTTATAACATGCCCAAAAATAGGGATGCCAGGCTGCTTGGAAGTGGTTGAATCTGTCTGTGGGTTTTATAAATATTTAACTAATGAAAAATATTAACATCAACTTGAACTTCCGTGACTAAATAAGTATGAATACACGACGAATCCATCAGAACACGGGTTATCGTTTCATTTCCATGAAAAGTATACTGTTTTGGACATACAAGGTTCCTTATCTGCCTCGTGTAAAACAGTAGGCTGCGGTGATGATAAGATCGCGCCGTGGGCTGAGACAGACAATACGTAGGAAGATAAACAAACAGCGAAGAAAGCAGATGGGAGAGGATAATAATTGTATCCATATGGGGATTATAGAGTTAGAGAGCGGTTGATGATGTATATGCCAGTGCTACTAATGAGGCTTTTAGTGTGTGTGCGCGTGTGCGTCTGCCTGTGTGTGTGCGTGCGCGTGTGGGTGTGTGTGTGTAACTGTGTATATGTGTTTGTGTGTGCAAGATGCATCAAGTGTACATTACCACATTTGCTTGTGTCTGCCTTTGTGCTGGATATATACACCCGCTGCAATCATCTCAGCCAACAATAGCAGCCGGTAAAGAGTATAGTACTGCACTGTGCAGAGCCCAGGGGCAGGCAGGGAGAGGTGCTTACTAAAGGGCGATTTTTATATTTACTTGCGCACCGGTGTCGTGGACCTAAAAATAGCCAATTTACAAACTCACTGTTGTGACTCTCTCTGTAGATCAGCTGTTTTCCGTTTCATGCGACGCGGTGCGCAAACCAAGTACAGACCGGGCATTCAGGGGCGTCACACCAAATTCTGGGCCCTGGGTACAAGGATTCACTGCGGGCCCCCCATGAATGTTAACTATTGAAAAATAGCAGATATACAAGCTCACAGCGCGGCACCGAGTGCCGCGCTGCGAGCTTGTATATCTGCTATTTTTGAAAAATCTTGAAAATGTGTTCAAGAAACCTATGTCAAGGACCCCCAAGATGATATGTATTTGGCCACGGACCCCGATCTCAAAATATTTAGTTCCAGGGACCCCCAGAAGCAAAATGTTTGCTTAAAAAATACATATATTCAAAGATTTTCACACATTTTCACAACTTTTCAAAAATAGCAGATCTACAAGCTCACAGCTGTGAGCTTGTATATCTGCTATTTTTCAATAGATAAAGTTATAAGGGCCCCTCCACCTTGGGCCCCAGTAACTCAGTCCCACTTTCCTACCCCTTGTGACGCCCCTGCGGGCATTACTCATTGACATAATAAGATCTGGATCCATTCTGGCTGAGAGAGGTACTTTGATTCCCCTCCTGCTCCGGTGGGAGGTATAGATTGAGCTGGGGATGCCCTTTGAGGTGAACTCGGCGTGTAAAATGCGCAGGGGGAGAGCTGGCGGTGCCTGGAGTGGACAGGGAGGAACGCAGGTTCCTGCGAAGGAGTGTCGCTGGGGGCAGGGAGAGAGACACAGAGAGGGCAGGAGGCTAGTGGACCGCGTCCAGGAGTCTGCGTTCTTTGTTAATGGGCCGTTTCATACGCCTCACCTCTCGGGCACCTGTTTCTAAAGAGCCCTGAGACGAGACCGTGTTGGGGAGAGCAGTAAATGGTGCGTTTATATAGCACCTTTATCCAAGGCGCTTTACAGAGATTGTGCATCTACATTCACCCATTCACACACACACATTCATACACCGATGGCTCAGGAAACCAAGCAAGGCACCAACCTGCTCAAAGGGAGCAACTATAGGGGTTCAAAGTCTTGTTCAGAGTCTTGCTTTATGCTTTGACACTAACTCTGGGGGAGCCTGCATGGGATCGAACTGGGAACCCTACGTGTTCTAATGACGGTTTCTCTACCCCTGAGCCACTGCCGCCCCATGTGAGCAGTGGTTCCCAAACAGTGGGTACTCGGGACCCATTTGTGGGTCACAAACACATTTTTATGGGTCCCTTTATTTCTTGTTTCCTACAATTTCAGAAACATTCCCAAAAAAGCTAATATTTTAATGAATTAAAAACAGTATTCACAGATTTTTGCAATTTCACGAAAAAAGCGAATACAATTCGAAAAGAAATTCCATAAATTAGAAAACAAATGTTTAAGGAGCAGTTAAAATAGCATTGCGCCGCGTTGTGAGCTTGTAGATCTGCTATTTTTTCACTAGTTTTGGTCTGGGAACCGCTGGGGTAGAGGGAGGGCCGGTGCATGGGCGCCAAAGCATTGCCATTCAAGAGCCGTTTCATAAAAAAAAGGAGGCTCCATAAAACGTTCCGCCAAGTGCCACAGTGACCGGCAATAAAATATGTTCCGGTGCTCTCAGCAGTATTCCCTGAAGAGGAGCTGGATGGGTGGGGGTGGGGGCGGGGGAGCTTCGGGGAGATACTGCAAAGAGGGTGTAATAACAACAAATAAAAGGCAGATAGGATGACATCACCACGAGTACACAGGGGCGTCAATTGGGTATGGCAGGGGTAATGCAGCTGCCATACCCTGGGTCCAGGGGGGAGAATACAAGTTACTTTAAAATATAAATCCACAAATGTCGCATTGTCTATCTGTGCTGGTTATGTTGTTAAATTACATTTAAATAACTACAAATGCAAAATTTAACAAGGTATTATAATTATATTCTCCACACTTTTATTCTCCCCATCTTGACAAAATGGTATATTCCCAGGTTCCGCAGGTCAGCTGCACAGCTGCAATTCATTATTGTTAATTGTGGCACATTTGCTATATTATGTCAAGTTTAGCTGCACTTGAACAACTGTTCCAGACTGCCATATCCAGCCCAAGAAACCATAGACATTTTTGGGGGAAAAAATAGAATGTACTTAAAATAAATGTATCATGCCTGTTGCTAAGGTATGGCAACATGACCGGTGTCTTGCACGCGCGCGAAGGCGCGTGTTGCCATACCTCACCTTTTTCTGAACTGACGCCACTGTGAGTACATCCACTAATGTCACGCGGTCGGTCGTGTGTACCTTTGTGTCTGGAGGGGGGGAGGGTTGGGGAGGGGAGGCATGAACACATATGGTATCTGTGTGGGGCTCATGGGTAATTAACTGAAGAAGACACATCAAAACATATTTAAATATCAGACATTTAGAACCAATAATGATTTAATCTTGCTCGTGTACATAAGTTAACCAAGGGTTTCTTTTTCTTATATATCAATTAATGAATCAACACTAAAAAGGTCAAATAGATTTTCTTATAATTGACTAAATCAATCACTTTGATTAACGACTTGATTACTTTATGTCATTGTGCTGGTGTGCAAAAATAACAAAAACAGCCAAGCTACAAGCTTGTAGATCAGCTGTTGCCTTTACAAAAAATAATCGTTCATTAATCGTATTGAGGCTTGAAAGGTTAGAAAACAGTCGTGATATTGCTTCATGTCCGAGTAGTCAAACCCAGTCGGGGAAAAAAGCACCTCTCTCTCTCTAGCTCTCTCAGCGACAACGTGACATAATCACATGCATCATTCACGACGCCCCCTCCGCCCTCATAAACTAGGACAGACGGAGAGCAGAGCAGAGCGAGGTGCGCGACCACGGCAACAAGCAGCGATCACGCTAGCATCACTTGCCACTTGTGTAACCGTGGTCTCAGACAGTCAGGGCCGGGGCGAGAGATAATGGCGCTCCTGGTTGTCAGCGAGGAACGTACGGGGAGGCAGGCCTGGCTGAATAACCCCCCCCCCCCCCAACCGCCCCGGGATGGCTCTCTAGCTCCACTGGCACAACACAGTGTCCTTGGCAGAACAGCAGAGTCAGGCTGTGGGGGCTACACTGTGGGAGTGAAGGTGGAGAGAGAGAGAGAGAGAGAGAGAGAGAGAGAGAGAGAGGGAGAGAGAGAGAGCAGGCACGTGCACACATATTAGACGTCAAAGGGGGCTTGAGCCCCTGCTCTTTTATCAGTCTGTAAAAAGTGCCACTCTCCAGACCGTGAGTGCAGTTTTTACTACAGTGTGGTGAAAGAAACGCAAATGCCCTCGTTCAAGAGAATTGTCCAAACTCTCCCGAACTTGAATGCAGCATGTTGAAAGAATTGCCCTCTCTTTGTAGAAACCCATGCCGTTACGCCACATCTCCAGCATTGACTTGATCATGCTTAGTTCAGTGTGGTATCAAGTGGCGAAAAATAGCCAACCTCCAAGCTCACAACTCATCGTAGCGCGACGCGTTGTGAGCTTGGAGGTCTGCTATTTTTGATATTTTATCCCCAAAGCCCCTTTTAGAAATGTCAGCCTCTGCCTCTCTAACATCCTCTGCACATCCCTGAGAGAGAGGGCATAGAGAGAGAGAGAGAGAGAGAGAGAGAGAGAGAGAGAGAGAGAGAGAGAGAGAGAGAGAGAGAGGGGGATGTGAGGGGGGTATGATGATGATACAGAATAGGTGTTATGTCTCCTTAGGTTGCGGTGACAGTTTTGAATTCCGTATCTGCAACTATGAAAAAGGAGAATCACACCACCGCTTACAGGCCAGAACCAGGAGAGTGGGTCGACTGTATATGTGGACTGGAGCTGTGTGTGTGTGTGTGTGTGTGTGTGTGTGTGAGGATAGCATCGCTGTGCATTCGTCAGTCAGGTATATATACTGTATATATAGTAGGCATTGTGTATGCCACTAAATATAGCATCAACCGGCGAAAAGCAATGCTGGCTGTTTTTCTAGCCTCTCCTCCTCCTCCCACTAACACAACAATCTGTCTCTAATGCCGCTCTGACGTTCTCCCTTAACCTTGGTGTCTGTCTCTTTTTGTGCATGTGTGTGTAAGCACGTGGCGTGCACACAGACATAGACATCAAAGGGGGCTTGAGCCCCTGCCCTTTTACCCGTCTGTAAAAAGTGCCCTCTGAGAGACCATGAATGCAGGTTTTTACCATGTTGAAAGAAATGCAAATGCCCTCTTTCCATGCCATACCTGCATTCAAGAGAATTGCCTTGACTCTCCTGAACTTAAATGCAGCATCTTATGTTGAAATCAAGAAATCAAGCATGGAAAATAGCAGACCTCCAAGCTCACAACGCGTCGCAGACTACGTTGAAAGAAATGCAATTGCCCTCTTTGCCTGCCATACCTGAAGGCAGCATTCAAGAGAATTGGCTACTCTCCTGAACTTAAATGCAGCATCTTATGTTGAAATCAAGAAATGTGTAGAAATCAAGCAAGGGAAATAGCAGACCTCCAAGCTCACAAGACGTCGCAGCGTCGATATTTCCACCAAAAAGCCCTTTTAGAAATCTCAGCCCCTGCCTCTCTAACAAAAACAGCCAATCTACAAGCTTGTAGATCAACTGTTTTCTTTGCCTTTACAAAAAAAGAATTCTTCATTAACCCATTTAGGCCTAGAATTATTGACTGCTTTAACTGTTGAAAAATAGCAGATATACAAGCTCACAGCGCGGCACAGAGTGCCGCGCTGCGAGCTTGTAGATCTGCTATTTTTGAGCTCTCTAACATTATCTGCACGTTCTCTGTGTGTGTGTGTGGCCTTTTTTTCTCAGGAGCGGGCAGCCAAATGGAGGACATCGGACGGCTTAATGGACGGCCTGACCACCAACGGGGTGCTGGTGATGCACCCGGCGGGGGAGTTTGTGTCGGAGCCCGCGCCCGGCGTGTGGCGGGAGATCTCCGTGTGCGGGAACGTCTTCGCGCTGCGGGAGACGCGCTCGGCTCAGCAGAGGGGAAAATTGGTAAGACAAGAGGGAGGAGAGAGAGAGAGAGAGAGAGAGAGAGAGAGAGAGAGAGAGAGAGAGAGAGAGAGAGAGAGAGAGAGAGAGAGAGAGAGAGAGAGAGAGAGAGAGAGAGAGTCAGGACAGGACAGGACCCCAGGGGCTGATGGGAGGTTTTCCCTGGGAGGGGTTTTCTAACCTTGACATGACCCCAGAGTGTCTTACAGAAGTGGTTCCCAAACAGTGGGTCGGGACCCATTTGTGGGCTCCGAATCAATTTTTACTGGCCACGACTCGAGATCAGATTTTCTTTTCCTACATTTAATGTATATATATTTCAAAAGATTTAAAAAAATATACTGTATAAAAATAATAAAAATCCACGAAAGTAGTGAAAATAGCCGATGTACAAGCTTGTAACACTGTGCGAAAGAGACGCGTTGTGTGCTTGTAGATCTGCTGTTTTCACTAGTTTGGGTCCCGGGCAAATGTCTAATATCTCTTTTCCGGGTCTCGACCTGAAAAGTTTGGGAACCACTGTCTTATAACAGGGATAATATATAACTTGGGCAGTTATATGGCTCAGGTAAATAAACTATCAGATAAAAGTAGGTGGGGGTAGTAGCCGATGAAAAGCAGTAATGGACAAATAGAATGGAATAGACAAAATATCGCCAGATTCTGACTCCAAGGACTTGATTAACCTGTTTAAAAAACCCTTGATCTGCAAAAACAGTTTCACTGTCTTATGAAAGTATTCGATTAGCCACCTAGCTGAACATGATGCGAAATCCTTCTGGAGGCGGGTGATTGATGTTAGCTGGGAGATTGTCTGCAATGGAGCAAGATGGCCACAGTGCCATCAAGTGGTGGCTGGGGACAGCAAGCAACCAGGGCAGAGTACATCAAACCATAGGTCAGTGGTTCTCAAAGTGGGGTCCAGGGACCCCTCAGGGTCCCCTGAGGGGGTTCTAAATGGACCCCTACATGCCTGTAACTCTGAGAGTGTACTCTTAAGCCGAAGTGTCATTCCCACCGGACGCAATAACGATAAGTCGGCGTTCACATGAATTATGGCGGCTTTATCGTTGTGGTGTGGACGCTGCCATCCACTTCAATTGAAAACAATATTTTTTATTGTATCTTTATCGTTATCGCACCCAGTGGGAAAGGGCCTTTAGAGTTATGGAGGTCCTTGAAATTTTAAAAGTTTGAGAACCACTGCCATACTGCAGATAAATGTCTTTCTCCTGTCCTCCATAATTATTACTGAGCGATGAAACAATATTCTCTCTGTTCTTTCCTCCCTCCTCTCTGCGTTTCCTCATCTCCCACGCTTCCTCCCAGTGTTGTTTTTAACAGCAAATTTTGATTTAGTTTTAGTCATAGTCTTTTGAATAAAATGTCATTTAGTTTTAGTCATAATTTAGTCAACTGAAAGTTTTAGTTTTAATCTAATTTTAGTCGACTAAATATCATAAGATTTTAGTTGACTAAATCTACAGTTGATTTAGTCAACTAAAATGTATTTTGGAAGGCCTTGATGGCATCGTAATGACTGATTTTACTCTTGGCTGAAAATAGCAGATCTACTATTTTCAGCATGCAACACCTGAGAGCAACCAAACATGAAATTACTTGCTCCTCCACTAGTCCCTCTCTAAACGTTTTAGTCTAGTTTTTTATTTTGTTGACGAAATCGTCAACATATTTAGTCTTAGTTTAGTCATCATCACAGTTTAGTTTTTTATTTCGTCAGCGAAAAAAACGCAGTCGACAAACATTTTTTCGTCACAGTTTTAGTCGACGAAATCAACAACCGCTTCCTCCTCTTATTCCTCCCAGGTGGACAACGAGTCGAACACCCTCCAGGACGGCTCCCTGATCGACCTCTGCGGGGCGACGCTCCTGTGGAGGACCCCGGCCGGCCTGCGTCGCACCCCCACCCTCAAGCAGCTGGAGTCGCTGCGCCAGGAGCTGAACGCCGCGCGGTGACCCCAGTGCCCCGTGGGCTTCAACACGCTGGCCTTCCCCAGCCTGGCGCAGCTCGAGATCGTCGACAAGAAGCAGCCCTGGGTGTTACGTGAACTGTGGCCACGTGCACCGGCTACCACAACTGGGCTACCGCAAGGAGAAGGGTCCCGCCGGACCGGGGGGGCACGGCCCCGGCCAGCACGGGCGAGAGGGAGTGCCCCATGTGCCGGCGCGTGGGCCCCTACGTGCCCCTGTGGCTGGGCTGCGAGGGCGGCCTGTACCTGGACGCGGGGCCGCCCACGCACGCCTTCTGCCCCTGCGGCCACGTGTGCTCGGAAAAAGACAGTGGTGGGCTGGAGCCAGATTCCACTGCCCCACGGGACCCACGCCTTCCACGCCGCATGCCCCTTCTGTGGCACCCTGGCTGACTGGGGAGCAGGGCCACATCAAACTCATCTTCCAGGGCCCCGGTCGACTGAGGCCTGGCGGTGGTGGTGGAGGAGGAGGAGGGCGGAGATTGGTGGAACTGCTGACCAATGGATTGTCTATGAGAGAGAACTGGACAGGTGTGGAAACACAAAGGACCAATAACAGAATGGGAAAAGAGGAAAAACACACATAAGGGTGGATAAGGGAGGCTTTAAACATGAGCTGTATGGAGAAGATGTAAATAAATTGTCCTGAAATGAAAACGTGTGTTTTGGTGATCATTAGGGAGGTGCAGCCTGCACACAAGCCTCCACATTCTAACGGTAGAGCTGATTTGGGGGGCTTTCAAGGATGCCATCGTTTAGAGATTATAAAGCATGGTGTCACTGTCGGGCAGAAATCTCGTATCTCCAAGTTTCAAATTTGTATGTTTTTTTCGTAACGTAAAGCCCTACTTTCGATCGGCTATTTTCACTACTTTAAATCGTTTTTTGGAATAAACGAAAAAATGAAGGTTTTGGACATACAAGGTTTCCACCAGACAACGACGATATAAAGTATTTTTAACCACTTTAACCACACCCTACACCTAGGTTGACTGGGGTCCCTCTGGGGTCTACACCTTTTCTCTTCCTTTACCCCTCTTCGACCCCAAAATAGGCGATCTACAAGCTCACAGGAATAGTGATGTAGGGTCCGTGTGGTGTTTGTTCCACATTGTCAACAGGGCCCAGGAGTCCGATCTGCAAGCTCCCCCCTGCCTGCAGGTGTTAGCCACATGAAACACTCCCTCGGGGGGAAACGGCTCCTTCTGCTCTGCGTGTGTGCACTGTGTAGGTGTGTGTGTGTTTATGTTTACGTGCAGAGGCAGCGTACAGGCTACAGCAGGCCTAAGCTATAGGGACCCTAAGGAGTGTCTGTGCAGCCAAGCCAGCAGTCTGCAGCACCACCACCATCATGGCTATAAATAACTCAAGGTCACCAATACTCCACTGCCTCGCCACGAGGAGAGCAGAGGGAGGGAGGGAGGGAGGTGGGATGGTTAGAGAGTAGGGGCACGTGTGTACAGTAGATGCAGAGGAAGGCAGAGAGAGAGAGAGAGAGAGAGGGGGGGGGGGGGGGATGAAGGGTAGATTCGCTACGAGGACAGCTGAACACGGGAGGTCAAGTCGATGTGAAGCCTCATTCAGACCAAAGATTCGCAGCGAGACGAAACCGTCATAAAGCCTGATTCGTGACTCTGTCACGCGACGGCATAGCCGATCTGCAAGCTCTCTGCTCGTCGCAGACGTGACACGTTGCGAGCAAGTAGATCTGCTATTTTCTGCTCGCAACACCACCGTGTGACTTAGCACAAATGAAGCGTCGGAACGAACGTTGCGGAGGAAAAATTGCTGCGGTCGGAATTGCCCTTTACGGGTTGCCTACATTAGCTGCATATATGACTGACAGATTGATGCAAATGTCATGCTAATGCATGTAGATCAGTTTACATCCAATGCTCAATCTGTCACATCAAGACAAACGCCACAGAACAGTGTTTCCTTGGCCAGCCCAGTATGTACCGTATACAAGAGATACGTTTTCTCTGCATGGTGCTAATGCAGATACCTATGATGGGCCAAGATAATAGAGCAGATATATTTCTCTGGTTATTTCTCTTGCTGCAGACTCTATGCAGAAGGCAGCTGCAGCACTAAGCACTCTGCCTGCAGTGTTTTTATATCGGCTAGCTTCCAAAAAGCAGACCCTGCACATTCCTGGCCACAGCACAAAATGCTCCCCCTTTGCCATTATTCACTGCAAATTATCCCCTCCGTCTATTGAAATTAGGATATTTCCATTCAATACATTATGCATTTGATGCATCGCGAGCGCGGCAGCACCTTGGGCTGATCCGTTTGGGGCACATGTTTATTTATGGGTCCGCAGGGAGAGGCAGAGATACAAATCAAGGGCACCCACTATGTGGCTGACAGGCAGCAAAGATGATACTGGAGTTGTGCATTTCCCCTGGTGATGGAGGCAGGAGAGCAACTGGCCCCCTGTGGGCATCCTTTCACAATGTACTCTGTGTGTGTGTGTGTGTGTGTGTGTGTGTGTGTGTGTGTGTGTGTGTGTGTGTGTGTGTTAGGGATGGGACGATATGAAAATGTCATATCACGATTATTGTGACCAAAGAAATTGCGATTTACGATATTATCGCGATAATCAAAATCCATTATCCTGGCCCTGGGGCGGAACATTTGCCAAAAAATAGCAGATCTATAAGCTCACAACGCGTCCCGTTGGGACGCGTTGTGAGCTTGTAGATCGGCTATTTTTTGGCAAAGACATTTGATATAGAGTGAAAAAAAGACTGTATCAAGTATGTATATTATAAGTACCTTTAACTAATTATAGAGGGTTTAAGTGGTACCGGATATGCAGTTCGGCAAATACAAGGTGAATTGATCCCAGTGCATGACGGAGGACGATATCACCATAAATTAAATCTCCACGATACGATTATTGTGAGTGTTTCTTATCACGATAATATCGTGTATCGTCCGGTCCCTAGTGTGTGTGTGTGTGTGTGTGTGTGTGTTTGTGTGAGAGAGAGAGCGAGCTAGGGCTGGAAACAACACTGACAAAATCAAATAGCCTATATATTTGTCTAAATATCTTGATAGATGTTGTTTCTTAAAAAATGTGTTGAGCTTGTAGATCAGTATTAATTAAGGCTCAAAAGGAGTAGTTCACCCCCAAAATGTCATTTTTTTCCTATCGATTACTCACCCCATGGAGAATTGAGTTCAATAATATTTTTTAGTTTTTGTCGCATTCCAAAGCCAATAATTTGAGGAGACTCTTTGTAGGCCCATTGATTCCAGAAGGAGACCCAAATGCATTTGGGTCTCCAAAGGTTTTGTCAAACCTTTGCCATATTACAATAACTCCAACTTCCCAGGCCATATTGTCTCTTCATTATCACAGTATCAGGATAGGATAATATAGCCCAGTCCTAGTGTGAGCATTCAACAGGACAGGGGTCTTCAACAGGGGGGCCCAGGACCCCTAGGGGTCCTCAGAGTTAGTACAGGAGGGTGCCCTTTGTGTGATTATAGCAGATCTACAAGGTGCAGCTTGTAGATCGGTTATTTTCGGCAAAGAAGTTTGGTGTAGAGGGGGGAAAAAAGAGCAGACCAAGTGCAGAGTGAAAGATATTGACGGTTTAAGAGGTTAAATGTCAACAAAAATACTCATTAACATGAATCCAGCATACACTGATGATGGCTGTCAAACAAGTATATGAAGCCATCTATGAAAAGGTTTAATCTGCAACACTAATATGTAGAGGGTGGGGGGGTCCCTGCTTCATCTCCCCATTAAAAGGTCACACAACGCACCAATGCAACTACTCGCAATAAAACAGTTTTAAGGCTATGTCATACCAATGCAACTCCTTGCAACTGCCATTGGGGATAATGGTTGCGAGTAGTTGCATTGGTGCGGTTCGGCCTTTGGCTAAGGGGTCCTTGGCCTGAAAAACATTGAAAAACCCTGGTATAGACTATAGAGTAAATAATGACTAGGTTACACATGATGACATTGATCTTTTTCATCATTTTATTATATATATATTTATAATATGTACAGAAAAAAAACATTGTGATCAAACTCAGCAGTGAGACAGAGCACCAAAGTGAACGAAGCTGAAAACAGAAGAAACGTAGCGGGTGAACACAGGTGCAAGGTCCTGCCTGGTGCTCCATACTGACAGACGTTGTGTGTGTTTGTGTCTTTATGAAGCCATTGAAAAGCAACAGAAAGAAAAAAGAAAGTGTGCAAATGAGGTGGAAAATACCCCTTTTACCAAATTAGTACAAAAAAGGGGGGTGTGAAAAGAAAAGAGAGACAGTACAGTGAAGTTCCATCATATCGTCGTTGTCAGGTGAAAACCTTGAATGTCCAGAACCGTTCGTTTAGCATTTATCATTTTAAAAATGATTTAAACTAGTGAAAACAGCAGATCTACGAGCACACAACGCCTCGCGGTGCGAGGCGCTGTGTGCTCGTAGATCTGCTGTTTTCACTACTTTCGTGCGACGGCCTCGTATGATGAAGCGGGGCTTTACTTTGCGAAAGAACGTACACATTTGAAACTTGGGAGATACGAGGTTTCCGCCCGAAGACGGCGATAAACACATTCATAAGTTAAGCCCCGCCCCTTAGTCCTGTAGCCCCACCCCCCCGCTTGCACTTGGACGCCCCTCCCTCCCGCTGAAAGCTAATAATCCCAAATCCTGTTATCCTTCGATGGGACCGGACACAATATTACCACAGTATAGTATGCAATTAATATATTAAAATCAGTAGAATATCAAGACTTCTTCAAAAGAAAGAACATTCAGAATAACTCAAAGAACAAACAAAGGGGACTCACACACTGGTGTGAAACATCTTTTTTTTTAAGTACGTCGTATGCCTTTGTGTGTGTGTGTGTGACGTTGAGTGTGTGGTGTCTTCCAAACAACTGCTTCATATTTTGTATGCACTCAAGTGAGACAGAGGGAATGCCGGACTGTCGGCAGGTTTAAAAAAGAAAAAAAGAAAAACGCACAGGAATGTTACACACATAGGCCTTGCCAACCACGCTGATAACTCAAACCTATCCAAGCCCAGCCCTCGCACACACACACACATACACACACACACACACACACACACACACACACACACACACACACACATACAGTACACACACACACACACACACACACACACTTTTACTGCTGTTCCCTCCCCTTCCAATGTCAGTCAGCTGAGAACTTGGGCCTTAACAAATTCCAATTCCACACAACCGGTAACAAAACAGCATTCCAGCAGTCTCACATCACAGGCTTGAAAAACTCAGATTAGACCACATCTCTGCAAGAGCTACGTCGACACAAAAGAGCAACACGCCAACAAGTATAGTGCTAAAAAAAACAGCTTTATCTATTATGACCGTTACACCGATATGATCGCAATCGATTAATGTCACAATTTCACTGTACCGAAACAGACTTCATCTTCTGTGACAGCAGCGACAGCTTTCTGGGTCATGGCTCATTCAAACATGTTATTATTAATTTTTTTTTACTGGGCAGCGAATGCACAGAAGATGGCAGACAGACATCCATCTGTATTCACTTGATGTCTCACTTTTTCGGAGGCTGCAGGCTGGAATTGCAATTGGGGGCGACAGCGAGAAAGGCCTCGCTAGTGCCATAGATGGCGAGTGTACCCGAAATACTGACACTTCCATTTCTCTTTGCAAAGAGATAGAGAGCCAACCTAGCCATGAGCAAGCCCAAAAGGGGGCTCCCTTATCTGCACGAAGGGCTTGGTCAAGGAGAAACCTGTGGAACTAATCAAGTGATATGTAGATTAGCTGGAGGCGGTGAATGGGAGTTCATATCCGGTCTATAAATCAAGACCAGTCAGTCCCAGCACCTCCAAGCGCTATGGCCCAATCAAACAGACTTACATGAATGAGCTAAATAAAAAGTCCTAACTTGTTTCCAATTAAACCAAGACGGCTAACCTAAGGCTGTGATGCTACTTGACCCGACAGTATATTCACATCGATTAAATGTAAACAGTTCGCTACAGGAATAGACATATTTTCCAGTTCAAGGATCATCATACAGATCTGCAGATCCAAGGGCAACACCGATTGCCATCATGGTATTTGGGGAAGTGCCGAGCGTAGCAGCTTTTATCAGTGTGGCGTAGGAGGAGCTCCTTCTAGAAGTTCAGGAGTCACGGCTTTCCCTCCACATTCGTGCCAACTTCCATAGTATAGGAATGCCGTTGAGAAATAAAGGGTGATTTATACTTGGCCGATCTACAAGCTCACAACGTGTCATGCTTTTGTGAGCTTTGTAGATCAGATCTGTTATTTTCGTTGCGTGACGCTGGCGCAAGATCAAGTACAAAACAGGCATAACACGCTGCCACGAGAAACAAAGGTCAGGCCAGAACGCCTCTAGGCAGGGAGGGGTGGGGACAGACGGCACTTAGAAGCTCACCATCTCAAAACGTCGTCCTTATTTTCTGCCATCGATGACACAGGAATATTTTTACATCGCCACACAGGCCTTAGCGACACATTTAAGTGGCTAAATGATAAACTAGGGCTTAACTGTCACATTCAGTCTTGAAGGACGAACCTCAATGGCGGTCATCGAGACCGGTATAAAAAGGCAAAAGAAAGCATTGCTTACAAAGCTACGGTTCACTCCACTGGACCAGGACAGCCGGGTCCCAGAAGATCTGTATAAGTGGGAGACGTAATGGGATGATGAAAAGGGTGCCTTGGGACATGAATCGGCAAAGGAGGCACGTGACACGCACTTGTGACTGACCACTGACAGGGTTAAGTGAGGGTCCTGACGTCAGTGGCAAGGCAGGGGACAGAACAGCAGCTTTAAGAGACAACCCCCCCCCCCCCCCCCCCCCCCAAAAAAAAAATACTCTAACTACCCCGGTGCTTCTGCAAGCGAGCACAACTGTCCCGAAACTGCTCTACTTCCTAAACCCAGCCAGTCACATATACTTCAGCGCATCAAGCAATTTGTACAAGCCATCTCGATTAGAAAAACAGAAAACAAACAAAACAAGCAAACAAAAATCAATGAGGAAATAAAAATAATAATAAAACCATAATAAAAACAACAGTAATTGCAATAGTCTGCCGAGTTGAATGCAGCATATTGCCAATCGCTCTTGTTTGTATAAGTCAAAATGAGTATGTCATTGCCCCAAGTGTGTGTGTCAACAAGTTCAACCCTCAAACTGTATTATAGTGTCATACTAGTATGATATCATGACCTAACCGTACTGTACCTTGTGTGAACTTTAAGTTAAAATGTTTTCTTTCCTAGCTTGACAAAGTGATGAGAAACGTCATGTGTTACAGCACGGCACCCCATGGCTTCATCCAGAACCCCGCCGTCTCTGCATGGGAAATTAATGAAGTACTGGGAACGAGAGAGCTGGAGGGAGTCCAAATTTAACCGGAACCTCTGCCGTTTGTACGTCGACGAGCTGTGGCTTTAGTCGCTGCTTCCACTGTCAAACAAGGCCTTTATTTTTCGTAACTAGTTTGGTGTACGTGTGTGTGTCTTAAGTGTAGCCTCCCACACCTATATTTGTCGATGTAATTCTTCAGTCAGAAGGAGAGAATGAGGGGCGGAGGCGAAGGAAATGGAGGGAGGCTTAGTGAACCCACAACTCCCCCATCATTCTCATAGAGAAAGGCGTAGTGAACGGACAACCCCCACCTTCATCCTCATTAATAAATGACAGCAGTGAGTCACCGCTCCGTGTTGGTTGGGCGCCACAAGCCCCCACACACTGCCAATGCTGCTAAGTGAATGAACACGGTAGTAAGAGCTACTGCACACACTGGCTTTGAACGAATCACACACAGAGTCACGTGTAGGTGTGTGTGTGTGTTGAGGCCTGAGGGGCAGATTATTCTAGGGCTTGGGCAGTTGTGATGGTGGTGGATGAAATGGAAACACTATTTGACCTTCAAGTGTCTCGCAAAAAGGCAGAAAAAAATCTTTTATAAGCACACCTCCCCCCACCCCATGTTCACTTTCATACATGCCGTGCTAGTGGGAGGGGATGATGACCTAGACGGATTCCAAACCTAATCTTCCCGTCGCCTCATGTTCCTCTCTGAATCAATACCAATCTCTCCCGCATAATATGTTTACTTTTCATCTTCTCAGCAACAAGGACGAAAAAGTTGCCTTGACCACCCCCCCTTTCTCCTTTGTTGCCTACTATGTGTAGCTCTCTCGCGCCTTTCAAAGGAGATCCATGACCTCTCAATTAACCACTTGAACCCTAGGGTCCCTATTCAGGGCATGTCACGATAGGCGAATATCTGCTGAAAACAGCCAATCTACAAGCTTGCAACACGACGAATTGTGAGTTTATAGATCAGCTATTTCAACCGAAAGGAGGGGGAAAAGGAAGGCGCCTAGTATGGACCGCTTGGAGAAGGCATAGGGTTTAAGTGGTTAACCTCCTTCGATGCCCCACCTCTCCTCTGATATGTCCTCTGCGCTTTGTCGTCAACTTCTTACGCGATCCGCATGCCTCCATCTTGACCCCATTATGTTCTCTGTTGGGGGGCCTGGGGGGTGCATGTATGTATGTAGGAATAGTGGGTTGGGGTTTAAAGACGAGGGAGAAGAAGGGGTGGGTAGGGGAGTCGAGGCGAGGCTGGACCCAGGTCGGCGGTGGTGGTGATGGTAAGTGGGAGCAAGGGGGGAGAGGGGGGCGTAGGTGGGGTACTGGGGGGGCATGGCTCCTAGCAGGGTCTTTAGCAGCACCCCCCACCGGACGGCCTGACGGGAGTGCTATCGATCTTCAGGTTGGGCTTGTCCCCTCCGGCCGTGGCCCCGGGCCCCATGCGCTTCTTGATCTCGGCGGCCATGGTCATGAAGGCCTGCTCCACGTTGGTGGCGTTCTTGGCGCTGGTCTCCAGGAAGGGGATGGCCAGCGAGTCGGCAAACTCCTGCACAGTGGTGAAGGGACCATATGAAAATGTTCATATCACGATTATTGTGAACAAAGAAATCGTGATTTACGATGTTATCGCGATAATCAAAATATCCCCAACATCCATTATCCTGGGGCGGAACATTTGCCAAAAAATAGCCGACCTACAAGCTCACAACGCGTCGCAACGTAGATCTGCAATTTTTTGGCAAAGAGATTTGGGAGAGAGTGAAAAAAAGACTGTATCAAGTATGTATATTATACGTTTTACCAATAGAGGGTTTAAGTGGTACCGGATATGCAGCTCGGCAAATAAAAGGTGAATTGATCCCAGTGCATGACGGAGGACGATATCACAATAAATTAAATCTCCACGATACGATTATCGCGAGTGTTTTTTTTTCACGATAAACGATAATATCGCTTATCATCCCATCCCTACTGGACAGTGGCGGACAAGAGGGTTGTATGTCAGCCTGCACATTACCATGCCAGTAGAGCTGGTATAATGTCACGACTAAATGTTATTATCCAAACTCACTTTATTTTGAATGTCTATATAGCAGAGAAAGAGACCGCAACAGAGCAGAAAGCCTGCAACACTCCAAATTGAATAAAGTCTTTATGGTGCACGGCTCAATAATAACATGAAACAAAGAAGAAGTCGCCAGCACACAAGGAAATCCTTTTCACATGGTCTATTTATTTATTATATGGTCATAACGCTGAGGAAGACCGACCAGGTCGAAACGTGTACGTTGTTCTCTGTCCAGAGAGGTAAATAAACCATGTGAAAAGGATTTCCTTGTGTGCTGGCGACTTCTTCTTTGTCTAATGTCTAAAGCCCCTTTTCCACTACAAGAAGGAACCAGAACTTTCAAGAACCTGAACCTATTTTTTTGGTTCTGGTTTTGTTTCCATAGCGCACAGCCCGGTTTCAGACCAGGTTCTGTGAACCTTTATTTAGGTCCTGCTCTTGATGTAGTAGTAAACTTGAGTTCTGGGAACCTATGGGCGGGGCCAGCAGCGCTGCAGCTCTTTTTTGGGACCTTCCCGGTTAGGTCTGGTTATATGGAAACATAAGCGGAACTTGGTCCCGGAAGGTTCTGGAAAGTTCTGGTTCTAGTTCTGGTTCGGCCCTGTAGTGGGGAAAAGGGGCTTTTGTCTACTGGGATCAGACTTCTCAACAACAACAGTTTCAGCAACAAACATAAATGGAGAAGAAATAATTTGTTATTGTTATTTACGCAATAATTCCCTCAGGGCCACTGTAGTGATTATGTCACATGGAAGCATTGTGGCAACACATGGAAGCATTGTGGCAACACCTTTAGCTGTGATATATAATACATTTATAATATATTTACAGCATACCATGTATGAGTTATTGCTTTTATAAAACAGTTACCAACATGAAATCCCAGTCGAGTCATATGTGTTTTTTTAAATAACAGTTTTGTTAGAATTATTAGTTGTCCCGCCCCTCCCAGACTGCCTGCATAAACAAGGCAGTTGCTATTCAAGCTCTGTCTGTCTCCCTTTTTTTATTCTGATGCCGACATTTTATAATCTTACGAAATGAAATTCCCCACCGTTGACATGGTTTAAAGACTTTTTTTATAGACACCAGTAATAAAAGCGTCTGACAGCCCATTTTGTTTCCCAATGTCATTTCATTTTCTTTTTTCCAAGTTCATCAATCTTAGTATAATACCTTGGTTTGGCTCTAACCAAGGTATTATACCACCACAGAGAACTCAATGAACTAGCACTTTTGCACCTTTGGAATGGAATGAGTTACAAGACCATAAATACGCTGGTTTCACTTTCAATGCAGGAATAGTCTTGTTTTCTGTAGACTGGGTCCCCGTAGAATATATACTGTACTTGTAATCAAGTACTATGCCATTATACATTATGTAGCCTAATTCTTCGTAGTGTCGTGTTGGTATGGGCTGATTCTGCACCATCGCATCATGATCATGTATTTTATGTTGTTATGCACTTTGGATTTTATTGTTGCTGATGACTTGGCAAGGTCAACCTTGTGACAGAGATCTAGGACTTCCTGGTTTAATAAAGGTACATTTAATTGAGTTCAATTCATTCTTGCTGACAGACTCAATAGTTTTAGTAATGTGTGTGCCTTAATGCATTGAGGTGAACACAACATCAGCAACTGATTCTCTCACACTCCTCCATAAGACTACAATAACATACAGCATAGACATCAAACACCTAAGTCGTTTTCATTGTTGTGACAAAAGGAAAAAGAATATCAGCCGAGAAATTAAATTGAGGAACTCTCAAATGCAACGGTTGTATCGCAACTGAAATACAACTGAAATGCAAAACCCTAATGCACTGCAATGCAGTATGGTGCAGGATTTGCGCCATTGTTATTATTTGTCATTTGTTTTGCATAAACGTTGAACATACTTTATGCTCATTTAAAGTAATAGATGAATAACTTTAAGTACACATTGTCCTTTTGTGTGTGGTAGTCAAGATGAACGCTGAGGCTGCTGTGGCTGATAGAACAGATGTCCTGATGTCACCCTGTCAATCCTACAAAGTTCTGGCTTTAAGCCAAGTTGTGAACCAACATAGTTTTCTAATTGAGAATTCAACATTACATATTGTACCACACACAAAACAGACAAATATCACAACAGCAATGTCTCTTTTGCATCCAATTAAAGAGACGCTATCCCAACCATTACTTCAAATGTATTGTGTAAGTAACCTATTAAAACATCTACAACAGTCAAAACATCCCGTGAACTTAAATGCATCAAATGCTGGATAATTAAAATGTGTCAAATGATGTACTAGCCAGTTAACAGATTGAATTTGAAAACTCTTTCTCTCTCTCTCTCTCTCTCTGTGCGAGATAAATCTATTAATTTATCACACCTCAAAATCATTGAGGCCGTTTCACTTCATTTATAAGCTCTAAAATGCTGGTCTGGAAATTATTTCTTATTGCCGACTGTTGATCCAGATTCACAGGGACCTTAACAGTTTGCTGAATAACAGCAAACAGTAGTAATAATCACAAATTGTGTTGATTCAAATGTTCATTTTTTTTTAACAAGCATTCCCCCAGTAGTACAAACACTACACTGTAGGACTTTTATTGGAGCAAATAGAAAACAGTACAGAATGGTTGCTGTAAATGACAACCATATATTGCTGTAGAAATGAATGACTAGCTACATTTAGGTTTCATTATGTTCAATGAGCGAGGGATATTTATTTGATCTTTAATAGAGCAACTAACGGGGACCAAGACAACAGCAAATAAGGCATAGGAGGCCCGCGGGCCATTTGTGGCCCGCAGGGTCTACTGTCTGGCCCCCACCAACCCCAGTAATAATGGTGGTATAAGAGCAGCAACAACACTAGTATATTGTCGTTGCTGGGTGGAAAATCTCATATCTCCAAATTTGTACGTTCTTTCACAAATCATACAAGGCCGTCGCACAAAAGTAGTGAAAACAGCAGATCTACAAGCACACTTGTAGATCGGCTGTTTTCACTAGTTTAAATCATTTAAAAAATTATAAATGCAAAACGGTTTTGGACATATACGATTTTCACCCGACAACGACAATATCTGAACTGTCGCTGGAGTAGCGGGAACGCCGCGGTCGCCCCCTGCAATGTTGCGGCCCTCGGCTTGGTACCCTAGACATAATTCAGCCCTTGGGGAAAACTAATTGGGGAACACTAACATAAGGTAATGCAGAAAATCTGGCATCCCTTTGTTAGATGGTTACTTATGCTTGTTATGCTGGTGTTATTTCAGGGACCATTTCATTTCTAATATACTTACTAATATCTACTCGTGAATCAATATTCTGACCCTGACTGCTATTGACACCTGGATTTCAGGTGTCAATGGCTGATGACGATTCATTTTTTATATTGCATCAAAGTTTGCAGTTCGAAGTTTTTTTGTTATACAAATAGATGTTATACAAATACATCTCGTAAATTATTATTAGTAGTAGTATTATTGTGTGTACCTTGGCTGTTGTGTAGTCCACTACTTTCTTGGTGGTGAGGTCACACTTGTTGCCCACCAGCAGTTTGTTGACATTCTCGCTGGCATAGCGGTCTATCTCCTGGAGCCACTGTTTCACGTTGTTATAGGACTCCTGTGCAATGACACGAGAGCATTACGATAGGTTTAGGGGTAATGCTGCTGTGTGCTTGAGAGTTTGTGCAGTTAGCGGACATGATCTGTTGAATGGCCATGATGACCGCTGTACCTTCAAAATAAGACATGAAACCTGTGTGCGTTGCTAAACTGTCCACAGGCCACCTCTGGTAGAAGGATGGTGCCATAATAATGAGCATTAGTGGGGACCAATTAAGGTCAAATTAATCATTTGTTTTGAAGGTGCAGACAGCGTTATTAGAGAGGCAGAGAATAATCATTGTCAAGCTTTAGACTATCCCCTCCAATCACTAGTCTGCATATCTTAGCTTTCAAAAGTGGTGAATTGTTATTAGGAATGCAAAGCTTGCTTGGAAAAATAAAATATACAGAATTTACTTTCTAGTAAAGTAGCTTTCCTCCTGAATGCAAAAGAGAAAGACTTAATAAAGTGTGAGTGACAGAACAGAAGGACAATGCTCACATTGTTTCAGTGTCATTCAATCCTGTTCTTACAAGCTAACAACGTACAGAGGGAAAAGGCAGCCAGTCTCTTTTTGGATGATTCAGCATCACACTAGTGCTGGGCTTAAGACCAATATTTAGAACGAATAACCAACTTAATTTTACTCAAACAGATTTATTGATTAATCAAGAAGCACTTGCAGGTAACGGAACAATGTCAGGTTCATGGTCTGTACGAACATTCTCAAAACGCATGATGCCAGCTTCACTGAACAGGATGCTGGACAATGATAGGAATGACCAAGACATTGGAATGACACAAGACACAGCCTGACCAGTCTGTGGTATGTGTCAGTGTATTCACTGAGCCAAAGCAGTGCTTCAACGTAGTCTTTTTCCCCCCTTTAATTCAAAACCTTAAAAGGTTTTAATAACTATGCAAACACTATGGTGATTCAATAGGTAAGAGACAGAAAAAGACAAAGGTGAACTGTATGGTCGCAATTATTTGATGTTTGGTAGGTCAAGTTAATAATGTGTATTCATTAAACTACACATTCAGAGATAACGGAAATAAAAGACATTTAATGTAAATGTATACATGTGTGACATGAAAGTGATAGTTCACCCACAAAATGACTTATTTCCTATCAATTACACACCCCATGGAGGTTTTTGTCGCATTCCTAAGCAAATAATTTGATGACCTGGCTGCAGTGGTTCCCTATGGATATACAAAGGTGACATCTACCAGATACATGAGGGTCTTTATTATTCGAAAAATCTCCATGAATTTAAGTCTCCATGGGTTGTGTAATTGAAATAAGTACAATATCTTGGTGAACTACTCCTCTAAGAGCCCCCAAAATGTATAAAAGTCCATGATACACTAGACAGGATGGAAAACGACCAAAAGAAATGCATGTCAGCATCTAGCATGAACTCACCTGATCTGTAACATCATATACAACAATGATGCCGTGGGCTCCGCGGTAGTAACTGGAGGTGATCGTGCGAAACCTCTCTTGACCTGCAGTGTCCCACTGACAAGAGAGACGGGCAGAGACAGAGAGAGACATGCGGGGAGTGGGAGAAACAGAGAGAAAGATAGACAGGGAGAGAGTGAGAGAACGGGACAGAAACGGACAAAAAAAGAGACAACAAAAGATTAAGTGTGGGAAGGCAGGAACTGGAAATGGAACATTAAAACTAGGGGTGGGCGATATGGTGATAAATATCGTTGAGACGATACAATGTCTCCACGATATTCCTTTTCAGAGATATCGTATATATTGTGATACAATGAGGGAGCCATATGAAAAATCCTGTTGGAATTGTTAATACAGATTCAGAGATTCATTGCAGAATCTATTTAAACCTACATGTTGGTCTAAATCAGTAGTTCTCAAACTTTAAAATGTCAAGGTCTCCCCTTAACTCTAACAGTATACAAATGAAACCAAAATTTGGTTTAATTTGTATACTGTCAGAGTTACATACATGTAATGGTCAATTTAGACCTCCCAAAAGGTACCCAGAGAGTCCCTGGACCCCACTTTGAGGACCACTGGTCTAATCTGTTACTCCTTTTTCTTTTCTTTTTTACCTTGTAGGTGGTTGTACTTTTAAGTAACTTGAAAAATAACCATAAAAACCAACATGAAAAAGAATCGTGATAAGATTGTGTATCGTGATACAGCTTGGAAGAATATCATGATATTGTATTCTTCCATATCGCCCACCCCTACATTAAACTGAACTTAACTAAACAATTCGATTACAAAAAAAAAAAAAAAAGAGTGGTCATGATACCCTCCTATAAACGTGAGTGCTGGTTACCACCAGCATTGCATGACCGCTTATCAAAAAACATGAGAATGTGCCTGTGTATTTTTGGTTTCTTGCTGAATGCTGAAAGCCTCCAAGTCAAAAGGCCCAATCAAAATACACTGCTTTACTGACACACTAAAATCATCCCTCCCCCCCTTATTATCATACATCAACAGTTGTGGGCATGGCTAACTTCAGTTGAGTGGTGCTAAGGTGAAAACGGTGTATAGTTAATGAACAGGTGGGTGTGGCCACATAAAAACATATTTTTTTCTTTCTGTACACTTTTTTGAAAAACTAAATCTTCCTCCAAGTATAATCATAATACCTGATGATCATGTTTTAGGGGGGAAAAATTAACCCTGATGTTCCTATTCTGGTGCGAATATTAAGCCAAAATCTATCTATGATCTACAATGTTGCATCGTGATGCGTTGTGAGCTCGTATATCAGCTATTTTCAGCAAAGAGATTTTGTGTTGAGGGGAAAATGGAGCATAGTATAAGTAGCTAACCTCTGAAACCTAGAGTTTTTGGCCTGGAATGATGAACGGTTGCACCCGACATGCAGGGGCGAGCTGCTGTTCATCCAGAGTGTAAACAGTGCAGCAAAGCTACATGACAAAACTAGGTTTGTACACCTAATGAAATGACAGCTTTGAGCACAGAAAGCCAGGCCTGTTTAACAAGCTGCGTGTCTTTCCAGTGGCAAGGCCTGTTCCCTTAACCAAAACGGTATCCAGTTACACCCACTGGTCTGTGACACACACACACACACACACACACACACACACACACACACACACACACACACACACACACACACACACACACACACACACACACACACACACACACACACACACACACACACACACACACACACACACACACACACAAACTACAGTGCGTTCATAAGCGTACAGTATTTTGATAACAATAGGTGGATCTCAGCTCTGGCTGAGGAGGGAGGACTTGGGGAAGGTACTTGGCTACTTCCTGCCGAGCAAACGCTCTGAAGGAGGATGTTTTTAAAAAGGAATGTTGATGACTGCATGGACATTGAGGTGGGGGCTCTGTCCTACTGTGTGTGTATGTGCGTGCGTGCGCGCGTGTGTGCGCACACACGCAAGAGTGGGGCGTCTGTTCAGACTCACAATCTGCAATTTGATGGTCTTGCCATCCAGTTCGATGGTGCGGATCTTGAAATCAACTCCAATGGTGCTGATGTAGCTCTCTGTGTAGGTGTCATCCTGCAAATGAACGAACGAACGAGGAGGGACAGAGTGGGGGGAGGAGAACAAAGCCAGGGAAATCAAATAAGACACAGTGGAGCCATGAACAGGATGAGAGACTTAATATCAAGGGGCTGAATCTTAAGCTGCTACTTTAATGGAAAAAAGCCAGAGTTGTTGTTGTAGAGTTGAGATCAATTGTGTTTACTTACAGCAAACCGAAGCAGGAGACAGGACTTCCCTACACCAGAGTCTCCGATGAGCAGGAGCTTGAACAGGTAGTCACTGAAACAAAAACAATGGAGGTTGGACCAGGCAGGGATAGGACGTGTTCTTACCATAGACTGTAAAAAATATGGACTGTGGGAACCCATTGGTTTCCGTGCTGCAAAAATGACGCTTTTGTATGGGTGTCGCAATCATGGTACCCATTAATACCCAAGGAATGCTATTGGCTACCAACGGTCATGTGCAACCGCAGGGATACATGGGACATTGTCTTGAGCTTGCCGAAAATAAAGCACACAAAGAAGAATCATCACAAGCCTATCTATGATCACAAGCCCCTCCTACAGCATACCCTGTTTTAACATCAATTATAACATAAATGTTAGTTCTGTGTTTGCTTCATTTTAAATCCGGACAACTGGCCCCCTGGTTCTTACCTCTCTAACACATACTAGATCTCAGCTTAAAGCATGTGGTACTGTAGTGTACGTGTCCACACACACTCTGAAATGTTGACTGCAGCCATCCTCCAGAGACACAGGCCATATGTATATATCAGTGGTTCTCAAGCAGTGGTCCGTGGCTCAAATGCCGAATAAATAATGGACCTTGATACGAAAAATGTTGAAAACCACTGGTATATATTCACACTTACAGATCATGCTGTTGAACTGTATTCTACATCAGTCAGTGGTTCTCAACCTTTTCAGGCCGCGATCCCCAAAATAATCATATTTTAACTGGGGACCCCCCACCCTGACAAGCACTACGAGTTGAGGCACTACATTTTCAACAACACTACTATGTTATTGTGAAAATAGCTACATGCTCACAACGCAAGGCGTTGTGGGCATGTAGATCGGCTATTTTCACAATTTCTGCATCTAACATTTGACAATTTGGCCAATGTTTAATTAGCCATTTCTTTAAAGATTAGTTTTTTGGGCTTTTTTATGCCTTTATTGGATAGGACAGTTAGACTGACAGGAAATGGGGACAGATGGGGAGCGACATGTGGCAAAGGTCTTCCGGATCAGGAATCGAACCGGCAACGCCGCCAGGCATCCATGCCTATGTGGCAATGCCTAAGTGGTATGCGCCTGGACCAGTAGGCCAGCGGGCGCCTCTTAATTAGCCATTTCAGAGGTATTAAAAGTCCTTAAATTGTGACTTTAGAAATGTGCAGATACCCACTGTTCACTTAAACTTTTGTTGGTTTGTTTACTGTTGAGTGAGAAAACAATGTTTCATGTTAAGTTAATCATCTGGGGATCCCGCAAAATAACTTGGGGACCACTCTGGGGGTCCCGACCCACAGGTTGAGAACCACTGTACTACATAGTCACAACGAACAGAGAGCAAAACAACATCACAAGTGTTTTGTTTTTTTTGGTACACAGACTGCATCATGGACAGGTGTTGTTGCATTGCATTACGCAATCCCAGGCTGTGCAACTCCCATGTCATCAGAAACCAAGGCATGCCATGTAGGCTATTGCAGGCTGACATTGCCTTACCTTCAACGCCATCTATCCGATATGGTGTCACAAACATTGCATGTACTAGCCGGTTATGTTGCAATGACCCCGGGCCCAACTGCGCATGAGCAGGACTTGTTGTGGTCATGTGAGTTGATGGGTACAGTTGTCTGTGACAAATAATTAATAAAATATACTGTACTTTGTTTAAGAAACTGAACTGAACACGGATCATTATGCAGATCCTGTCAGCTACCTGTAAATACTCTACTGTTTGAACAACACGTCACATGACATAATGATCATGTTTTTTTTTAAAGCCTTTTGTTGCAAAAGATGTGATAATAACCCCTGATACAATATGTAATACACATACAATATAGTAGAAATTGCCATAATATATTGACGTAGAAACAGACACATCGACAGTCACGGGTTGTGAAAGGTTTTAGTCAGATGAACAGCGCAAATAACAGCATTTCGATGCTTGTCAACCAGTCACGGTGTCGGCGTTACACTCAAATTAGAGTCCTATCGAGTTGTGTGACCACAGAGGAAGCTGTCTAGTGATTTCAACCAATTGAATGTCAGCCTTTTATTTGGTTTGGTGTTTTGTTATTGTTTGTTGCTAAGAGTTACACTCAGCTCATTTTAAACGGATGCCACTTGTGGAAAACAGTGACTCTGTTGTTTCCCAGGCCAGTTCAGGTCAGGTTACAAAAGGCCCCCCTTTATGTCTTTACATGATGCTGTGTGAAACAGCTTGATGTTTACCCCTGGCATTTAAGTGGGTTAGAAATACAACAATAACAATTTGACAGTAAAACACAGAGGCAAAATTCCTACGCCGGCCGAAATCCACCGAAATGAAAACCTAACAATAGATAATAAACTGTGCCTAGGAGGTGTCAGAATTCAACGGGTCACCGGTTTCGGCGTAACGCCGGTGTGACGTTTCAGCCGAGCAGGGAGATCCGGTGACAGTCGCCTGTCTTCTCATTTTCACGGCTATAATAACTGAACTGAGGCCATCCCACATCTGTCAGCCAGCCTGCCATATCCACTAGCCAGCCGACGATAAACCCAGCGACACCGGTCCCTCCCGGGCACGGGGTCACCTCACCTCACACCGGGGTCCCCGGTGCGACAATTTGAGCCATGAATCCCATGATGAAGATGAAATACATACAAATAAACACGTCTGTGGTCTTGTTTTTTTCCTACACAAGTCAGGGGACTGGGGGACAAGCCCGTCAGCTGACGTCGAGAGAGTTTGGGGTAGGCCAAAAAAATAACCTGGCTGTCGGAGATATGCGCTCCCCTGATCGCCACTTACATACCTCGAAAAATAGCAGATGCCCTAAAAAAATAGCAGATCAACAACGCGTTGCTAGCGACGCGTTGTTTAGCTTGTAGATCTGCTATTTTTTGGGGGGTGGCTGGCACCCTCTTCCTCTCGCGAGATGTAGGTTTTTTTTGCCCCTGTTTTTCTTGTTTTCTACACAAAGACACTAACACAGTTGTTACTCACTATTCGGGATTCATGGTTTTGTCTGTGTGTTTGTTTGTTTTCTCGGCCGCTCCGTTCCTTCCAGATGACTTGTAGGTCTGTTTATCCTCCGTTGGCTTTCACACACCGTCTCCTTTCCTCCTTCCCTTCCTTTCCTTCCTTCCGTCCTACCGCCGGGGTAAAACAATCAACGCGGGGTTTATATTATAGACTGAGCGGACATTTCCCGAATTCCCTCGCTATTAAAATGGGGTTGTATTTTTTTTAAATGTGTCCTTTTTTCTTTCTCTCCTTCCTTTTTCTTCTTCCCTTTCTCTGTGTCCGCTCCTCGTCCAGTAGCAGCAGCAGAACGTACAAGATGGCTGCGCAGGTGCGGCAGTGACATCAAATGACGTGGCAACACTACGGACGAATCTAGAAGCAGCGGGGTGATGGGATTTGTAGTTTTTTGTTCTGCATCTAAAAGGGTGCGCGAGCCGAGGCGACTGTTGTAGTCTTGGTTGTAGTTCAAACATTGTGACTCACTGAACCGTGATGATGATGTGACAAGTTCACACAGTGGTGTGAAAAGTACTCACATTAGGCTACAAAGTAAAAGTATCCCAACTACTGCAATGTAGAAGTAGCATACTCTGTTACAACTTGTAACAGAGTATGCTACTTTTACTTGTAACTTACAAGTAAAAGTCTAGAATTCAAAATTGACTTAGTAAAAAAGTATCTGTAGGCCTACAAAAGTAGCCTATTGGTATCAAAATGTAGGCTATACTTAAAGTAGACTACCAAAAGTAGAAAGTACTCATTATGCAGAAGCCAGGTCATTCTTTTTTTGTATACACTAGAATAGGCTACATTTATTTTAAACTTTTTATGTGGCACAAAAACAAAGAAGACTAAGAACAAAAAACTAGGGCTCCTGGGGGTCCCCGAACCCCACTTTGAGTACCACTGATTTACAGAATGTTGAGTGACACTAAAAAGTGCCGCTCAGGGGAGTGCATAGGCCTATCTCCGCCAGCGGCCAGCCAGAGGTCATTTGGCCTACCCAGCCTGGCCCTGGGTAATCTCTCAAGGCAGACTCTGATACATCAGCAAACCAGTAAGACTCCCTAATCGGGAGATAGTATACCCAAAGAGGCCTGTAAGTGGCATGGGTTCCACCCACAAGTTTGTACGACAAACGGTTGATGAGTAAAGCCAAATAAAGTTTCGGCCAATCAGAGGAGGAGGCGGGGCAAAGTTAAACCAATTAAGGTGAAGGACTCTTAATCAAGTCAATTGACACCAGCCACAAGTTTGTACGACAAACGGTTGATGAGTAAAGCCAAATAAAGTTTCGGCCAATCAGAGGAGGGGACGGGGCAAAGTTAAACCAATTAAGGTTAAGGACTCTTAATGAAGTTAATTGACACCACCCACAAGTGTGTATGACAAACGGTTGATGAGTAAAGCCAAATAAAGTTTCGGCCAATCAGAGGAGGGGGCGGGGCAAAGTTAAACCAATTAAGGTTAAGGACTCTTAACACCCAAGGAGCCAAACTCGTTCAGTAACGAGATACGGCCACTGGAGGTCGCTCTGCCAAAAATGAGTCATCTCGTTGAGGAACGAGACAAAGGGTTAATGGTGCAGCATGCAACTGCGCGCATGTTGTGTTGTCTGTGAAAGACCCTGGTCCATACGTCATAACGTGGCTCGTAGGGAAACAAAATGGCGCGTCTAGGCTGCATTGATTTCTATTCTATGCTGAAACATAAAAAGGGCTTTATCTATGAATAAGGTGCAAAGAACGCCAGGGAAGCAGAGATCTGCCTGTTTTCACGGCGACACTTTACCGCGATGGTCGGCCCCGGTTTGGATTTTAGTTTCGCCAGCGTTTGTAAACAAATGGATTATCCTCCTCAATCGTCAGTGGACACTCACGTGCACGCACGAAGCTTCCGAGGCTCTTCAAAATTTAAGCGTAAGTGAACGACGGCAGCAGCAACAGCTAGAAATGTTAGAAACTGTGGCTTCCCATGTGTTAATCAAGTCAATTGACAGCAGCCACAAGTTTGTACGACAAATGGTTGATGAGTAAAGCCAAATAAAGTTTTGGCCAATGAGAGGAGGGGGCGGGGCAAAGTTAAAGCAATGAAGGTGAAGGACTGTTGGAGCAGCAGGAGTCGGTGGTCCCCGGGAATTCCCAGTGAGCAGCCAGGTGGGGTGTTGATTTGGTAATTTTTGCACTATTTGGCGGCGGTGGCAGGGGGTCCCTGGGGGTCCGTGGAGGTCCGGGGGTCCTGAAGGTTGTGGTTTGGCAGGCACGGAGTGTGTGTGGGAAATTTCACATGGATATGGGCAATGATGGCGGAGATATGAGTAGGGCAAAAGTGTGATGTGACGTGACAGACTGACGGACTGACGGACGGACGGACGGACGGACGGACGGACGGATGGACTGACGGACGGACGGACGGACAGACAGACAGCCGGTGGAGGTTTTGATAGTAAATGCGACCTGACGGTCGCAATTACTCTACCCTACAAATTGACTAAAGCAGTGGTTCTCAAACTTTCATGTCAAGGACCCCCACATTGACACTTATTAGCCCATGGACCCACATTTGAAAAGATATGCCAGGGACCCCCATTAGAGAAGATTTATACGGCTCTAGCAGTGATTCTCAACCATTTTAATTTCAAGGACCCCCACTTTGACGTGCATTTTAGGATATGGACCCCTTTTTATTTTTATCTCTGAGACCCCAATTTATATAGTAAAATCAATGTTTGGTTCCTATCTATCATTTAGCTGGGGACTCCCTGGAACTCCTTCAAGGATCCCTGGGGTCCCTGGACCCAACTTTGAGAACCAATGGACTAAAATAATGTTTCATTCATAATAATTTACGGATTGCAGCTTTAATCATCATGGTCTTTTATATGGCTGATATTCATGTTCTACCATTAAATCATCAAGTGGCTAAGTTTCATGTTCTAATTTTAACCCTAGATGCACTTTTATGTGACAAATCTTCATGTTGTAATAAAAATAGCAAAAATTGCCAAGCTCACAACACATTGAACGCAAAATACTTGAAAAATATTTTATAGAATAGATCCAGACATGAGTGGTTAATACTGCTGTTATTCCAACAATGTGTGCAATCATATACTGTAGGTTGAGTAACCTCAGCATGTTTATGCAGCACAAAATGCATTTTGAGACAAACATTCCCCAAATACTGGCACCAATGCATTTACACACGTACAGTGTAAGAACAGTCTCTACAATCTATTGTAGCATATATTCATCTAGCCGCACATTTCAATACTATGTAAAAAATGAAATAAAATGCATGTGCAAATATATAACCAGCAGAGTTTTTCCTGAGTCTGTAACATCTCATTCTTTTCTCCGCAGACCTTTTTACAGTCTTTCAGCAATATACTATCCCTGAGTGATGAGCAAAATATTGTGCAAAACTCATATCCAGTGCCTGTGTATTTACAATATACATGATATGTAATATTGATATAGTACATCTCACATCTCCTTTACAGCCACATAACGCAACACATACACACACACACACACACACACACACACACACACACACACACAAACACACACACACACACACACACACACACACACACACACACACACACACACACACACACACACACACACACACACAAAAATGCCCCAAACACACACACAAAAATGCCCCAAATGACCAATTCTGACATTCAAGAAGTACATTTGGCAAAAAAAAAAAAACACTGTCCTTTTCAATATCAATCGTCTCTCTTGACCGCTGAGCCAACATTGACAGACAAAAGATAGCCATCGTCGTCGTTGTCCTCTTCCACCTCCCTCTTGGCAGGGGGCGGGGCGGCACGCGTAGGGGCGGGCAGGTAGACATTGCCCGTCGCACCCTCCTCCCGGTCCTCCCTCTCTGGCCTGTCTTCACAGCAGGTGACCTCCTGACTGGCAGCCGCCTCCAGGCCCTGGTTGATATAGTAAGCCTCCTGGCTGGCCTCCAGGGCGGGCAGCTGAGACAGAAGGCCTTTCAGCTTCTCTCCCAGCTCCCTGAAGCCAGGCCTCTGGGAGGGCTCGTCGTGCCAGCAACTCCGCATCACCTCGTAGCTGACATGGAGAGTATAGGGATGTGGAAATATTATTGTTGGGATATGAAAATCTCATGTCATGATTATTGTGACAAGATAAATCGCGATTTACAATATTATCACGATAATCAAAATCCATTATCGTGGGGCGGAACATTTGCCAACAAATAGCAGATCTACAAGCTCACAACACGTTGCGTTGCGAAGCGTTGTGAGCTTGTAGATCGTCTATTTGTTGGCAAGGACATTTGATAGAGAGTGAAAAAAATCAAGTACGTACGAATATTATAAGTACCTTTTACCAATTATAGAGGGTTTATGTGGTACCGGAGATGCAGCTCGGCAAATAAAAGGTGAAATGATCCCAGTGCATGACAGAGGACAACATCACGATAAATAAAATCTCCACGATACGATTATACGAGTGTTTTTATCATGATTGATAAACGATAATATCGCTTATCGTCCCATCTCTAATGGAGAGGTGGCGAAAGAGAGAGGGATAAGAGTTGTATAAAATACATAACAACCAATACCAACAAAACATAATGATTAAATAAAAAAGAATATGATTTAAGGGGTGAAGATAGCAAAATAAAAAGTATTTGTGAAAAACGACAGAGAGAGAGAGAGAATGAGAGTAGGAGGAGCATAATTAATTACATGGACAATGTCACCTCTATGTCTCTGCTCACTTTCTGTGTTTCCTCATTCTCAGTTACAGCTTGCTGTTCCGGCATGGCTCACGCTGACTCAATAAGTCAAAGCCAGAGAGGCAGCACTGCAGCCAGCCAATCAACATTAGTCAAGAAACTTAAGAGAAAAATATAGCTGCAAGCAGCGATAAAGTGGCCAAGGCATAAAAAGCAGGAAAGCAAAAAGGCATCAAGAGAAAGCAAAGAAGACATCAAAGAAAAACTAGAAGCAGTGTTCTTCCGAACAGGACTCCGGCAGGTCAGGTAGGTTTTTTTTGGCCTAGTGGTCAACCATCCGTATACCAGGCACAGGCACTGACCACTACACTACGGCAGTCACACATAATGGACCTGTCATTCGCGTTTTAGCCGTTTGGCATAGTCCTCTGCCATACTGCCGAGTTTCGTAAAAAGCGACTGCACAGTCTAGCCGCTAGAGAAAAAGTGGCGGAATAATAATAATAATAGTGATGAAGTCCAATAACAATGAGTGGCCATTTGCCACTTCGTGGCCTTGGCCACTAATTAAGGCCCCTCCTTGGGTGCTGGTAACTCAGTCCCACTCCCACTTGGAATTCAATGTTAGCCAATTAGATAGAATATGATATCTGACAAATCTGTCATGATTACATCACTGTAGAGATACTGTGTACTGATTTGTGTGATTTTCGGATAAAATCTGAAGGAGTAATATCGAAGAATGTGTTTTACATACTGTAAGTCGGCCTTCTGGTGGCGCTATAAATGGCAGATGTGAAAAATGCAGGGCACAGGTTTTTCCTTGGCCTCTGGGAAGTGTGCATACAAAGTTTTACACTAATCGGTGGTTATAGGTAAAAGCATAAATTGTCCTCTACACAACATGTATGCAAAAGACTGTAGGCCTATATGCAACAGACATAAAAAAAACTGTGATACTATGCACCTGGACAGTTTGATGATGTACATAGTAAGCCTTGCTGAGCTATGAATCGGCCAGGCTATGAATCTCATAGGGAAGGAGCCTATCTCCTGTTTCTGTAGCGTAAGGCAGCTTGATGTACAAGTACACCCCCCCTGGACATGACGCTAGTATGTCGTAGGGAGTTATAAATCTAACCCTTGATGCTGAGTTTCAAGCAGGGAGGCACAAGATTTTTTAGAATCTTTGGTATGACGCGACCCGGGTTTGAACCCAGATCTCCCATTCTCAGGGAAGACATTCAAACCACTATGCCACTGAGCTGGTACATGATATCATTGCAATCCTTGGAAATCACAACATAGGTGTAGACATGACAGTTTGTATTATAATGCTTGTTTCAGGATTTATGATGCAAAATACATTATTTAGTAATGGCGGATATTAAAATACGCATCAAGGGGGGTTGGGGGACATTTTTAGGAAGGCTCCATATCAGACATTGTTCAAGGAACCAAACTGTAAAGTCTACCAAATGTCATGGTTTTATGCTTATACAAACCCCAGGCGGGATTGCGGTCCAACGAGCTTTTGCATGAAAGGCATATGCCCTGACCATTACACTAGGCAGCCACAGGATCTGTTAACCATGTTTGTTTAAAAAAAAATGTTCTATGTAGGCCGAGTGCCTTGATTTTATTGATTTCTTTTTTATATTTTGGAGGCTTGGGGTGAAATCAATGTAATCTGAGTATTTCTGACATTTTTGAGTGATCATATTTTCTTTTCCTCAGAACAGAAAAAAAAACAGCCGGTAGAGAAGGGCTCATTTTAAACATGAACGTGATCTGGAGTTAGATCAGACGTGTCAACATATGCACATGCCATGGGCATCCAGGATGTTAACATCAACTCAACCCGACGTGGGGTTTGAACTGCCAACCATCCGCATACCAGGCACAGGCACTGACCACTACACTACGGCAGTCACACATAATGGACCTGTCATTTAAAAAAAAAAGAAAAGAAAAAAGAAAAGTTTCATGTAAATCTACAGTAGTTGTGGGGCTCATTTTAAACATGAACATGATCTGGAGTTAGATCAGACGTGTCAACATTGAAGAGTTTGACATATGCACATGGCATGGGCATCCAGGATGTTAACATCAACTCAACCCGATATGGGATTTGAACTGACAACCATCCGTATACCAGGCACAGGCACTGACCACTACACTACGGCAGTCACGCATAATGGACCTGTCATTTTCTTTAAAAAAGAAAAGAAAAAAGAAAAAGTTTCATGTAAATCTACAGTAGTTGTGGGGCTCATTTTAAACATGAACGTGATCTGGAGTTAGATCAAACGTGTCAACATTAAAGAGTTTGACATATGCACATGCCATGGGCATCCAGGATGTTAACATCAACTCAACCCGATGTGGGGTTTGAACTGCCAACCATCCGTATACCAGGCACAGGCACTGACCACTACACTACGGCAGTCACGCATAATGGACCTGTCATTTTCTTTAAAAAAGAAAACAAAAAAGAAAAAGTTTCATGTAAATCTACAGTAGTTGTGGGGCTCATTTTAAACATGAACGTGATCTGGAGTTAGATCAGATGTGTCAACATTAAAGAGTTTGACATATGCACATGCCATGGGCATCCAGGATGATAACATCAACTCAACCCGATGTGGGGTTTGAACTGACAACCATCCATATACCAGGCACAGGCACTGACCACTACACTACGGCAGTCACACATAATGGACCTGTCATTTTTTTTAAAAAGAAAAGAAAAAAGAAAAAGTTTCATGTAATGTACTTGACGCCTTCTTTCAAAATGATATAGCGCCACCCTTTGGCCAATTGGGGTAAGATTGGTTTCAGTGATATTTGGACTAACCCTCTACAGTAGTTCATCATGAAAATTTTACTTTGCATGTATGTTTTAGAGGCAGAAGAATAATTTGCATAAAACTTGCAATATTCATTGAATTATTAAACAAGCATGTTTAAATTTTTAAAAAATCCGATCTGACAGATCTTTAGATATTGGTCCAAAGTTCATGTAAAAAAAGTTCCGTGCACGTGACGCGAAAGTTCCGGAATAAAAGCGGGTTTAAGTGTTTTACAAACTGCTCAAAATGGCAGAAAATCTAAGGATGGAGCGTACTTAACAAAGACACAGATGGCTTCCGCTTGAGTCAAGGCACGTGTGTAACCAAGTTGCATGTCTTCAAACGAAACGAGGCATGACTTATGCCCCTTTAAAGTTTGAGTTTTCAAACGCTTCGTATAGCGCCCCCCTTTGGCCAATTGGAGTAAGATTGCTTTCAGTGATATTTGGACTAACCCTCTACATATTTGCCAAATGCCATGAACGTGTCACTTTGCATGTATGATTTAGAGGCAGAAGAATAATTTGCATGAAACTGCATTATACAGTGAATTATTAAAAAATAATGTTTCGCTTTAAAAGAAATCCGGCCGCTGTGCGATGACCGTATTGGTCCAAAGTTCATGTAAAAAAAAGTTTTGCGCACGTTACGCGAAAATCCCAGGAGGAGATAGATTTTGACTGTTTTTCATATAATTCAAAATTGTGGGAGAAGTAAAGGTCAGAGGTCAAAAGTCAGAGCGTAAAAGTTGTTCGGCATGAGGAGACGCATAAGTGTATACAGGTTTCATTGCTGTACCTGAAACAGGGCATGAGCTACACCAGTTCAAAGTTGGCATTTTTCAAAGGCTTCCTACAGCGCCACCCTTTGGCCGATTGTTGCGAGCTTCGCGTTTTAGCCGTTTGGCATAGTCCTCTGCCATACTGCCGAGTTTCGTAAAAAGCGACTGCACGGTCTAGCCGCTAGAGAAAAAGTGGCGGAATAATAATAATAATAGTGATGAAGTCCAATAACAATGAGTGGCCATTTGCCACTTCGTGGCCTTGGCCACTAATTATGAGCTCACATAGCTCATGTCATGTTGTCAATGAGGCTACAAGAGCAATGTAGTGGGAGGTAGACTTCTAACCCAGTATAAATTCAATAAAGCTGGAGCAATGAATCACACCCACCACGTGCTTTCTTAGCATAAGGAATCCAGTGGGTGATCATTTATAATCAACAAGATTGAATAGCTAATACCAAATATAGCCCAGTGTGAACATAATGGCCTTACATGTTACAGTATGTCTAACCATTTAACCACTTGAACCCTATAGCGTCCCTATTCTGGACAAAATAGGCGGACATTCCGTGAAAATAGCTGATCGACAAGACCTTGTAAATCAAGGTCACCTGTGACCTTGTCGATCAGCTATATTTTCGCTGATTGACAGCTATGATAGAACCCTGGAAGACCCCGGTCAACGGAGTATATTGCATTTCAGTTGTTTATTCTTGTCTCTCTCATTGAATTGCGAGAACTCACAGCGGGGAATCACAGTCGTCCGGAGGTTTGAGTCTGTAGCCAGATGTCAGGAGGTCCAGCAGCTCGTGGTTGTTGACCCCAGGGTAGGGGGTCCTTCCTCTGGACACAATCTCCCAAATAGTCACCCCAAACGACCACTGAACACACAGGGTTAGATGGACACAGTTGTTAGATAGACACAGTTTATAAATCGTTTAGTTCATGTAGGGTTTAAGTGGTTAATGAATACACTTGAATTTGTTGGTCAGTTCTGCCATAAGAGACAAGGTTGAGAGCAGGGGTGACGTCTGACACGGACTGAACCAGATGACATCCCGTTTTTTTATGTTTACCTACTGTATATTCCCAAAATATGGACAGTGGTAAAGAATTTGGGCACTTGCATAATTGCCAATGATGTCATCAAAAGAGTCAAATCAGGGACTCGGTTGGGCTAGCAGCAACAAAATGCATGAGCAATAGAGCAAACTCACCACGTCACTCTTGGTGGTGTAGATGGATTCAGACAGGCTCTCCATAGCCATCCATTTGATGGGCACACGGATGGCCACGGTCTGCCTGTAGTAATTGTTGCTCAAGATGTTCTTGGACAGACCAAAGTCAGCTACAGACACACGCAGGTCGTCCCCCAACCTGTGAAAGGCAAATGTAGGGCAGATCACTTGTTTTTTGTACATAATGTACTAGGTACACTTATAGAGAAGGCAAAATAATGCTGTCCTGAAGTGACACACTGCACACTTGTATCCACTGTATGCAGTAAGCAGAGATACAGTACACACTGCAGTGATGTTCCTACACCAAATATTGTATAGTCTAGTGCAAGGGTCTTCAACAGGGGGTCCGGGACCCCTAGGGGGTCCTCGACTCCTCAGAGTCCTCGACTCCTTGGTGTAGAGGGGAGAAGTATTGACAGTTCAAGTGGTTAAATATCTGAAAACACAAATTGACATGAATCCAAAATACACTAATGATTGTGCTGTCAAACAATGAAACAATATGGAATCTATGACAAGGTTGTGGGGGGTCCTTGCTTCATCGCTCTCTCAACTAAGGGGTCCTTGGCCTGAACATGTTGAAGATCCCTGGTCTAGTGTAACTCTATCTGCTGCTAACAAACAATCTACTTGTAACTCTATCTGCTGCAAAACAATCTACGTGTGCAATGCAGTTAGTTTATAACGTTTTTACCTATATGCGATTCGCACCGAGCTGACCTGGGATCGAACCCCATTCTACCTGTCCTCTCGGCAAAGCAACACACAACCCACCGTGCCAATAGAGCTGGGCTCAGTTGGCAGAGCTGTTGTAGCCGGGCCGAGTTGTCCATGGCGCTATATCTACCCCCTCGGTTTTTGGAGCGTGTCCCTCACGTAAGGAGCTCACACTTCACGTCCTGCAGACTACACCAGATGTAGAGATTCGCTCCGAGCTGGTATCGAACCCCCTCTCCCACTTGGAAAACAGACGTATAACCCACCGTGCCAATCGAGCGATTGGCAGAGCTGTTGTGGCTGGGTCTTGTCCGGGGCACTAAATACTTTGTAATTTTTTATCCCTTAACTCTAGATTTTGAATGCTTAGTGTGTGAATAAGTTGATCTATGTAGTAAAATGGGAAACCACACGAGTATGATTCATATTGCCCTTCTATCACAGCCACATCTATTTCCTAACCATGGCTGTGGCAACAACTCAAAGTCCCCTCAGGGATCAACATTTATAAGCAACCCTGGCCTGCCTGCAGCAATTCATGGCAGGGTTTTGTAATCTGTCCTGTTTTCTAAGTAATAGATGGGCAGATAGTCATGAAACTTAGAGGGGATGAGTAAAAAAATTGAGAGACGAAGAACTAGATATATTGTGTTGTGAGCAGGGTCTGTTTAATCCAATCATTTTTCACCACTTATTTTCTCACACCGCCAGCCAGAGCGTGTCCTCACACGTCCTCCTCAGTGTCCTGTCTGAAGCCATGTATGAATACTAATTCCTCCAGGGACAGAGATGCAGTCTTATCTGAACAAGAGCTCCCCTGTCTATGACCTGGGAGACCTATCTCTCTCAGAGTCACCCTCCTATGGACTCACATGCAGTTGCGTGCAGCCAGGTCCCTGTGCAGGAAGCCCTGGGAGCTCAGGTATTCCATCCCCTCTGCGATGTCGATCATGAAGCGCAGGAGACTCTGGTGAGGCACGAACTGGGAGACAGGAGATAATGGTACATTCTGTGAGTTATTTTATGCTGGCTCAAATTTAGTTGAACATGCATGATCGAGTCTCTTCAATAAGCATATTTCTCAAATAATTAATTCCCTGTAAGGATGAAAATATTCTAATATAAGTCAGTGGTTCTCAACCTGGGGGTCCCGACCCACAGGTCCCCAAAAATAATTTGGGGAGTCCCCAGATGATTCACTTAATGTGCAACATTAACAACACTGAACAGAAAACTAGCTAAACTACAGCTTCCTGTTTCAGAAGGTGGGCTAGAACTCCCCAATATAAAATGGTATCAGGTTTCCGCACAATTACGCTTCGCAGCAAAATGGTTACAGGGAGACCAGCTTTCTATTTGGCTAGATATTGAAGCTGCACAATGTGACTGCCCCCTCCGTAATCTCTTATTTCTCAAAGACCCCTCTACAGTGAAGAAACTTTGTAATAACCCAATTGTCTCCAACACACTTAAGGCATGGAGGGTTGCAAGGCTCCTAGAGGGCAGAGCCAAAGTAACATCACCTCTTACCTCTATTCAAGGGAATCCAGACTTCCCTCCTGGCCTTAATGACCCTGGGTTCAACGTTTGGAGAGATAACGGTATAACAACGTTGGGGAAATTGTTTAATGGTGCTATACTTATGTCGTTTGATCAAATACAACAAAAATATGCCCTACCTCGTAATCACCTTTTCAGATTCTTTCAAGTGAGGGATTTTATTCGCAGACGTACAACATTACTAACTAATGTAGATACCTCTCCAATTGAGAGGATATTGATGATGGATTTCACAAGGGGTTTCATTAGCACTCTCTATGGCATGTTAAGGTCTAATACAACGGTTAATACCCAAGATACTAAGAGAAAATGGGAAAGAGACCTTGGGGTTGATATTGATGACGATGTTTGGTCTGAAATATTTGAAAATGCCAAAAAACCTTCTGTGTGTAATAGGGCCTGGTCGATTCAGTTAAGAACCATACACAGATTACAGATTTCACCTAGCCTTCGCCATAAAATGAATGCTAATTTATCCCCCCTTTGCCTTAAGTGTAAGACTGAAGAAGGAGACTATATTCATTGCATATGGTCATGTCATAAGATTGAACGTTATTGGTATGATGTTGTACAAGAACTGAATGAGATCTTTAATATAGAGCTTGAACTTGACCCTTTGTGTCTGATTCTGGGACTTCCTGATAATAAGATTGTCAACAAGTTCCACAAACGTCTGTTCAATCTTTTGACCTATGCTGCGAGGAAAAATATTTTATTGTCTTGGATAAATGAAAAACCGCCAAAAAAGAGAGGCTGGGATAAAATTATCATGCAGTGCATGCCTTTGGAATATCTGACTTGCCTGCTGCGCTCTACAACCGATACCTTCTATAAAATTTGGGACCCATATTTACGCTTTATTGGTCCTCAGTTAGCTGAGACCTTGACAATAGGGTTTCTTAACAGAAGTGATGCTGCTAACCTTGATGGATAAGACAGGAACATCACTTTTTGTCTCTTTAACACCGTGGTTTTGTTTTTCATTTTGTGTACATAATGTATGTATATGTGTGTAATTCTATATGTATATTGTTATACTGTATATAATCTAAAGAAATGTACATTGATACCTGTGTCCTTTGCTTTTGCAACGTGTCTGAGCTGAGCTGTCTGTCTGTCTTGTCTTTTCTTTTTTGTTATAACTTTGAAAATCAATAAAAAATATTATTGAAAAAAAACAACAACAAAAAACAACACTGAACAGTAAACAAACCAACATAAGGTTTAAGTGTATAGAGGGTATCTGCACATTTCAAGTGAAAATGTAAGGACTTTTTAATACCTCTAAAATGTCAAATTAAACATTGGCCAAATTTTCAAATCTTAGTGGCAGAAATTGTGAAAATAGCTCTGCTATTTTCACAATAGAACCAACCGTGTTATACAATATGTAATGCCTTAACTCTAATGCTCGTCAGGTGGGGGGTCCCCAGTTAAAATATGATTATTTTGGGGGTCACGGCCAGAAAAGGTTGAGAACCACTGATATAAGTAAATGATCTGCCAAATAGATATTACAATAAATGAAATTCTATCTACCGGTATATGATTCCCCTAAGGGAATCATAGAAACAGATCCCACGCACAAGTGGATGCTGGGGTGGTAGTAGAGCTAAGCACAAACACAAAAGCAGCAGTGGAGCAGCAGCAAGCTGGTAATTATATATTGGCGACGTTTACATGCGCAATATGTTTGAATTCAGAATGAACTCATTCTGAACAGAGATTCATACCCAAATATTTACATGGAACCTGAATAAAAGTATATTCCGATTGATCAAACGGATATACCAATCCTCAAGACTGGAATGGAATAATGTATTCCAATTGAGATGTTTACATGAGCATATTTATTGTGAATGAGCAGTCATCCTGATTGTAAATGCAATTCACACTTGTTCTCCTGATTTTTTACCAAATATGGTAAAACTAGACCAGGTCAACCTGGTTGTGCCAGACCCCCTGTCTGTCATCATCATTTATGACATCATGCCTTTTGTAGGCATGTCATCATCATGTCATCATCATATATACCCTTTATATAGAAAACCCGGACAGACCGACATTTGCTTATGTAGGCCTACCCATTTCATGGGTCTGGCAATAATCTTGGCATACAGGATGATGTCATCAGCTGATGATCCGTAGACCAGCTTTGCAAGCTGGTAAAAAAAGAATGAGCAGTATAAAGCAGGGAGTTTTGCGCGATGCAAGCCTGTTTTCGATTTTGTACAGATCTTCTCTTATGGGGTCTCAACAAAACCTTTCCAGGCGGGGGTCTGCAGCCAGGTTCTTTGCGCACTCATATAGCCAACTAGGGTGATGAGCTCTGTATGTGGGTATGTGACGACACAGAGAACACTGCTCCTTCATTGGCTAAAGGCCCAGCCTTTGTACTGTCAGCCACATATACCCCCACATACCCATATACAGACAGGACTCATCACCCTGCTTGCGCACTCTGCTGGTGCAAGTAAATACCCCTCCATACCGTGCCCTAGGGGTGATTGGTATGACTGGGGGTGCATGGCGGGGTGGCAGGGTGGTGGTACAAGTAGCAGAGGTGGTGGGTGGTGTTTAAGAGAGTCAGCACTAGGGCATTCACGAATAGTGATTTTTAGTATTCGAATTATTCAACCTCAAAGTATTCGAATCGTCGAATATTCGACAGGACTGGCCAAACGGTCAAATATTAAGTAAGCAAGAGGCAAACATTGTAAAAATAGCCGATCTACATGCTCACAACACCTCGCACCTCGCAACCGAAGCACATTAATACCTACAATTCCAAGTGCTTGTCAGGGTGGGGGTCCCCAATTCAAATATGTTTATTTTGGGGGTCACAGCCTAAAAAGGTTTGAGAACCCCTGGTATTCATCCACCAGGGGCATTGACAACTCATTCTTATGACTTCCTATCTAGCCAAGTTTTATAAACTATATATTTTTGAGCGGTGGTAAACCGCTCCTATACGTGGCTGTGCGTGTGTCTGTAGCCTTTTTCCTCAGCGGTTTGCCATAGCAAAATGTGTGTACGTAGCATCATGTTTGTCTAGTGATGTCATATGTTGTATGTTTTTCCTCAGCGTTTTGCCAAAGCAAAACGTGTGTGTGTAGCATACCATGTACATCCTAGACTCAAATCCTAGTCTGATGACGTTATGCAAGCACGACCACCGCTCACTTCACATTGGTTGTGATCTTTTTTTTTTTATAAATTAAAAAAAGTGAATATTCGACTCCGGTGAACAACGTCAAATCGTGACTTTGATATTCGAATAATTGGTGAATGCCCTAGTCAGCACAGTATGTCTGGTTGTACACCCATCCTCTGGAGAACCTCCTCAGGCATACACAACACAGGGTTCACCTCCTTGATCAAGGGATCCCCCATCAGGGACAGCCCCGCCACTCCGAACAGGGTGTGGTAGGGATCCACCATGTCTCCTGGTCTGTCGGCGAAGCCTCCCGTCTCGTCGTCCTGACAGGCCAGAATGAAGGCGCGCAGATTGTCTTTGTCGATCCAGTGGATTCTGCCGATGATCTTCAGCGAGGCCAAGACCCACCACGAGTAACACACGTCCGGGAGCTTCTCGGGGCGGCCGTTGAGGCCTCCGGAAGGCAGCTGCCTCTCGCAGAGCCACCAGCCCAGCAGGTCGGCGTTCACCTGGTGGAGCTGACCCGTGATGGAGAGGAACGCGGTGCAGCAGTAAATCTGTCCGGCGTGAGACTCTGAGCGGGGCCGCCGGCCAAAACCGCCGTCAAAGTTCATACAAGACAACACAAACGCCACAGCCTTGTCAACGTCTATCACGTCCAATTTGCCCAGCAGGGCGAGGGTAGCGACGGCGCAGAAGGAAAACCTTGTGTCTACTTCCCCCCATTTGTCCCCTGCAAACGAGCCATCTTCCTGCTGCAGCCCTCTGACATACTCCACCGCTTTGTCCACATCGATCACGTCCACGCTGTCATACAAGGACAGGATCTGCACCGCACTGAGGGTGTAGAGGAGATGAGGGTCGTGTCCGATGCTAGCGCTGAGGCCCCCGCAGTCATGCTGACAGGACTTGATAAAACGTGTGATCTCTTCACGATTCATCCTTGGCAGTTCGCCCATCAGGTCCAGCACGGTCAGGCCCCAGTAAAGCCCACTCATCCTCAGGTACTCAGACAGTGCATATTCGTAGTCGTCCTTTTTGGAGCCGTAGGCTGCAATGTAATCTGCGTGCTTGTCTAACAGCAGCGCGCTCGGAGCGTCACCCTTGATGACAACATCCCTTACTTGGGTCAGCATTTTCTCGCAATGATCGCAGTTTATGCAGCGAAATGTATTTGTGAGGTATCAGTTAGGTCATACTGATGACGTTGGTAATCTCCAAATTTAGACACGGTTTCAGACTGCTCCAGGCCCACTGGCTTCCATTACAAAGTTAAAGTCAACCACTTAAAGTTTAAGTGGTGGTTTAAAGGGATATTCCACTTTCAAAAAAGCTTTTGGTCATTTCATCATCTACTCAGGCTATTGGGAACACCCCAGACAGTTTTTAATTTTCTTGATTCGATATTTAGATATTTGATATATATTTATCAGGCACTCCCCATCTAGGGCCCCTTCCTATACAAACCCGTTGTAACTTCAAACTCCATTTTAACCATGATAGATTCATCAAAATCACCCGTCTTTTTTTCTTGTGACTCATCATACTACCCTCCTAATATGTGAGTTGGCTGTATTTTTTGATAACCTTTTTCATTTATTAAAAAAATATATATATTGTATAATTTTTATCCATGTTCCCAAAATTTCTTTTTAAATAAATGAAAAAAGTTATCGAAAAAACATGGCCTGCTCACGTATTAGGAGGGTAGTATGAGTCACCAGAAACTGGTGTTTTTGATGAATCTATGGTTAAAATGGAGTTTGAAGTTACAATGGGTTCGTATAGGAAAGTCTAATAAAATGAATATCAAATATCCATCTAAATACAATAAAATGACCAAAGTTTTTTTTTTTAAGTGGAACATCCCTTTAAGTCTTAAACCCTATACGTAAAGGAATACTTAGTTAGTCTTAGTTGCATGAGTTTGACTGTGTACCCCATGTTGAGATCCACTGATCTACAGTATGGATGGACAGTGTGAGTCTGTGTGGGTGTATGTGTTTGTGTGTGGGAGACCATCCCTGCACCTATGTAAATGAGTGTGTGTGTGTGTGTGTGTGTGTGTGTGTGTGTGTGTGTGTGTGTGTGTGTGTGTGTGTGTGTGTGTGTGTGTGTGTGTGTGTGTGTGTGTTTGTGCGCGTGCGTGCGGGCGTGCATGGACGAAACCGTTATACATGTTAAAGTAAATGCTTCTCACCATAGGAATGTCCCCATAGCGTGTGGCAATAAGGAACCTCCTCAGGTCCCCGTGTTTCATGAAGGGCAGAATGACCAGAGGCACAGGCAGAACGGAGTCTTGCTCGCTCTCTAGAGTGACCCCTGCAGGACAAACACACTCACAGCACTCACACAAGGCTACAGGTACAGCCATATATCCTCCTTGCAGTCGGGCAGAAACCTTGTACTTCCATATTTTATGTTTTTCCATGAATTAATGCCCTATTTTAAACTTTGCTGTAAGCTAGTGTCATGCAGAAGTAGAGAAAAAAGCCGATTCACAATCTCACAAAGCGTTGTAATGCTTTGTGAGATGCTTATAATGCTGTGTTGTGAGCATATAGGTATAGGTAGGCTATTTTCACTATTGTTTTTTCTGTCTTTTTGCCTTTAGTACCAATAATTATTATTATTTAGTACAGTAGGTAGACGGGGAGAGAGACAGGGAGTGACATGCAGCAATAAAGGCCGTCGGGATCGGGACTCGAACCCGCAACGCACCAGTCATACAAATGTGTGGCTAATATGGGATCTTCTTACCCAGTAGTCTGACCACGTTATCGTGATCAAAGTTCTTCATGATCTCCGCCTCTTTCAAAAAGTCACGTAAGTCCTCTTGACTGTGAATTCCAACTGGAGGCACAGGGACGAGAGACCGTAAGGTGTAATAAACAAAGAAAAAAGAAACAGAAGCATCATGTCCACGTCTGTATTGTAGTGTGTACTGTAGGCAGTATATAGTGCTAGTGAACAGCTTTGACCATTGTTGAATACACACCTCTCATGGTTTTCACTGCAACTTTAATGACCTGCCCATTCTCTGGAGTGAAGGCCCCTTCATAGACAGCCCCAAACTCTCCTTCAAGACACACATGTATTTTCAATCAACACAATTATTACACTGTGTGTAATATGTTTCGTATACAATGTGTATTTTTTTGCCTAGATCAAATCGTCATTGTCGGGCAGAATCCAAGTTTCAAATGTGTATGTTTTTTTCGCAAAGTAAAGCCCTGCTTCATCATACAAGACCTGCTTCATCATACAAGGCTTGTCGCAGATCACAAGTGCACCGCGAGGTGTTATGTGCTTGTAGATCGGCTGTTTTCACTAGTTTAAATCATTTCTAAAATGATAAATACAAAACTAACGGTTTTGGACATACAAGGTTTCCACCCGACAACGAGGAAATATTGATTGGGAAGCAGTCAGTGACTGACCCTTTCCCAGCTCCTTGCCCAGGGTGAGCTGGTCTCTCTCCACCAGAACATCCTTCAGACGGTCCAGCAGGCCCTCACTGAAGCCCTCCAGTAACTGGACCACCCCTGCTAGTGGTAGCGCTGAGGAACAAAACATTCAATATTCACAGTGATGACACTGATAAGAGAGTAGATTTGAATAGATTACCTTGATGCCCATGCATGTACATTTACAACACACAACACTGTCAGATGAAAAAATAAAACATTTCATTAGAAAGGATTGAGTGTTCTCAACGGGCCCGAAAATTAAGGCCTGGTCATAACTGGGCCCTAAGGCCCTGTCTGTCTGGCCTTATTAGCATATATTTTAAGTCCTACCCGGCCCGAAAACATCAATATTAACCTGTTTAATCCCACCGGTCACAATAGTGACCGTAATTATATTCTTCATTTATGAGGCTATAAAATGTTATTGAATGATTCATTCATGCATTTCCAGCAATTATTGAAAAGGTTAAAGGGTCCCAATCAAATATGTGCAGTGTCACATGTTAACTTTAAATTGTCACATGACCAGAGCTGTTTACTTGCTGTCTGCACCAAGAGGAGAAATGAAAAGAAAATGTTAGTAAAGTATCTTAACATAAAGATAGGACCATGATTTTTGGTACACGTCTTCTTTAAGATGTCTAGTATTGGTGTATGCCTTTGTAATTACTCAAATGTGTTCAGTGTGGTCATAAAACGAACAAACATATCGACGGCAACAATAGTGACCGGTGGGATAATACATTAGAAACTACTGTAGCTATACACATTCTAATACACATAGCAATTTATTCTCTTTCTGCTGTTTTCTTTTACTAAAATGCCGGCAGTGCACATAAAATGCCGCAACTCAGGCTAGGAGCGAATGGGAGAGCTGGGGCCGGTACCCATGCGTCCGCCTCGGCGGCGCGGAGACAGCCGTGCGTAGAGCGCGGACCCCGCCACTGCAGCCCGCTAAAAAGGCCGTAACTTGCCCCCCGAGCCACCTGACGGTCGCTTATCTCCCAATTATTGAGTCTTACTGGTATGTTGGATGAAAATTTGCTCCCAGACAAGGCATGCAACATTGCAGTGTCTCAAAGTGAGAAAGATGCTGTCCTCAGTGATTGTGATAGTGATGTGTCAGACATGGACTATTAGGGGCAAACCAATCTGAGTTCCCAGAGGTAATTTTTTCCGCCATAGGGGCAAACAGGTTATTAGGGGCAAGCCAGGCTGTTGAATGCACGTGCTGAATTTATGCAAGTAGATGAGTGGACTTACTAGTAAAACGCCTAAGGGCGACAAGCGACCTTGCCATGAAGGGTGAGGTCACGCCATGTCTTGGCCATCTGACCAGTTATGTACGTATATTGGACCAGTTACCCATATATGGAGACCCCTGGTACCCATATATGGAGATCCTTGTACTGTATACCGGAGACGCAGAGAAGGACGTACGGACCAGAATCGGAAAAGCGGCTGGAGTATTCCAACGGCTCAGACCCATTTGGTTGTCCAAGGCCATCACTGCGTCCACAAAACTGCGACTCTACATGTCTGTGGTTATCCCTACAGTGACCTACGCGTGTGAGACGTGGATGAAGACAGCCAGCATCACCAACAAGCTGGATGTCTTCCACCGACGATGCCTCAGATACATCTTAAGAATCTCATGGAGAGACCACATCACCAATGAGGAGGTGATGAGAAGGGCAGGTGTGGCACCACTGTCTGAAATTGTTTCCGACAGGAGAAGGAGATTGGCTGGACACGTACTCCGTCTGCCAAGACAGAGACCAGCAAGTGTGGCTATGGACTGGATGCCAGAAGGTGGAAAGAGGAAGAGAAGAAGGCCAAAAAGGACGTGGAGACAGACAGCCAGCGAAGATCTGAGCGAGATGGGAGTCAGCTGGCATGGAGCACGAAGGGTCACAAGGGACCGGAGTAAATGGAGGGGACTCGTCGCCCAATGTTCCAATAGGAACGGGAGGAACTAAGTCTAAGTAAGTAAGTACTGTATGCGCTGTGAGACCTCAAACATGCTTATACTCAGTTATTTGTTATGTGAAAGTCCTATGACGTCTATGACATCTGACATCATACATACAATCCCTGTTATGCCCATATATGGAGATCCCTGTCTGTAGAACCAGCCACACAGATGGTGGTAGGCAAGTAGTAAGATGAGGGATGCAGTATCGTGGATGGTAAGTACTGTAGGTAATTAGATGATGGATGTGGTATGGTGGTTGGTAGTTAATAGATTTCAGGAGACGATCACTTGGGTTAAGATATACTTTATTGACCAGAATGAAGCAGAAAGCAAGCATCACACAACATGGCATATTGAGCACCCTACTATAGAGACAGCATAGAATCTAAGCCTATATCTAAGCGCATAGTATTGGCAGCCTACCTTAGCTCTACTATAAGACAGCATAGAATCTATAGCCTAAGTTAGCATGGTTTGGCATGGGGTTCTGCCTCGGGCCATGGCTCGCTGAACCCACGATCCTCATGTTACCATGAGCATCGAGGGCATAATCTAATTACAGCGAGCCCTGGCCCGATACCCCCCGAGGGGGATCTAAGGCAGAACCTGAAGGTGGCGCTGGGGTGGTGGCGGGGCAGTGCTATGCAACAAGACTGAGTCCCACCATCTGACTTCCTTAAGAACTATGGGTAAGGGGGGGGGCAGGACCTAGTGACCCACCCCCCTCCGCGCGCGCGCTCCCTTGGGACCGCCCCCTGAACTCGCTTTGATCCTTACGAATCGTCGCACTATTTCAGGAGACGATCACTTGGGTTAAGATATACTTTATTGACCAGAATGAAGCAGAAAGCAAGCATCACACAACATGGCATATTGAGCACCCTACTATAGAGACAGCATAGAATCTAAGCCTATATCTAAGCGCATAGTATTGGCAGCCTACCTTAGCTCTACTATAAGACAGCATAGAATCTATAGCCTAAGTTAGCATGGTTTGGCATGGGGTTCTGCCTCGGGCCATGGCTCGCTGAACCCACGATCCTCATGTTACCATGAGCATCGAGGGCATAATCTAATTACAGCGAGCCCTGGCCCGATACCCCCAAAACTACAAACCCCCAAAGCACGCCAAAATCTCAGAATCCCATGCCAGTGCTAGCCAACTGCGAGGAAGGCAGCTCTGCTGTGACTCTAGCGATTAAGTTATCATAACTGCGGGCAAACTATGAACTGCCTTTCCTGCTAACGCAAAAATAATAATTAAGCATATTAGCATCTGGCAGAGCGAATATTACTAAGGCAAAATACTAAGCAATGATATTGGCAGCTTGCCAAAACGCTATAAGTACTGCTAAAGCAATTTAATAATTAAGAATGTTAGCAGCTGCAGACCGAACCATCGGTGAGGAAGGTGGTACTGCTGACTATAACTATATACTGCAATCTGACTGAAGCCATACTAAAACACCCTAGAGAAAAGCGGGAGCAGCAACATGGACGTATATATATATAGACAGCAGAACCAGAAGCAGCGATGAAACCTTTAATTCATATAACTACAGCGCCATACAGCTTCACATCCTACCTAACTAACACCCCAGCAACCACCTAGCTTTTGCATGATAGAATTTATAACTCGCAGCGATGCAAAATAAAACCCTATGGAACAACCCTGCTAATAGTGCCTGCAGCACTATTAACATCAGCAGCAGAAGAGTTAACTGAAACGCGTCCAACTCCAGCTTGGAACCATTACGCTTCGGTCAGTCCTGTGTTGTGTGTGCTTGATAGCTTGGCGTGCAGGATCTTGAGTTAGCTGAGGGCACCAGAAGTGCTGGTGGTGTGGCTGCTCCGATCCGGAGAGAATGCAGAGTGAAGAGGGGCGGGCCGCAAATCTGGCAGCTCTCTCCGGGGGTCGTGTGACGAGGACGTCGGGCAGACGGCCCGGTGTTCAGCATGGACATGAAAGGACAGAAGGGAGAGTTAGTTCTGCGACTGACACTGGTGTACCTTCCCTGCTTAAACTGCGAGCTGCAATCTTCAGAGGCCATGTGCTAGTCACATCTTAAGCCTGGCCTTGGTGACCGCATGTGCTTGCTGCAGAAATGCAATCTTAGCTTTAGCTGACCATAACAATGAAACCACGCCTAGGGTCGCTGACTTTTAGGATCACAGAGAAATTTTCACAGCCCACGGAGCGCTCTGCTGCAGAGTCTGCTGCTGCACATATGAGAATCTCCACGAGATACCTGTCTTGACCTTTAAAGGCAAGCTATGCAAGCCTAGAGAGCGGCTAAAGCCCAACATCCAGTACAAGTAAGACGCTGCCATGTAACTATGGTTGCCTAAATGCCTATTATTAGCAAGCTTAGAGAGCGGCTGAACGCTCACAGAATCGAACAAGCGAATGCGTTGCTATTTACCTGCTAGAGTGTGGCTCCTCAGGGCATCTGGCTGAGCCCGAGGGCGCCCGGAGCGCCGCCGCTGAAGCTGCTCCGCGCCCGGGGCACCGCTGCCGAAACTGCTCCGCTCCGCAGGGAATGCGGTGTGTAGAGAGATGGCGCGACGCCTTCACTCTGGCCCTCCTCCCTCAGTCTCGCGGCGAACCAGCATGCGTCATGGAACAGAGGGTCGTTGGGGCAGACATCGGGCGGACAGCCTGCTAGAGTCTGGCTCCGCCGTGCTTCCAGGGCAGCCGTCGCTGGCGAGAAAACTGGCTCCCGCCGTTGGCGCTAGAACTGGCGTTCCTTTGCGGCGTGACGGCGGTGTCGGTGTGCCGCTCCCCCCGGAAGATGAGCCTGTGCCCTACGTGCCTCCGTCGTGGGCTCGCGGGCCGCCGGGAAGTCAGGAGGCTGGCGGGCCGGCTGTCCCAAGGCAGCAGCGGAAGCAGCTGTGGCCGTCGCAGCGATACCCTCCGTGGTGCCGACCGACTCCCGACTGGACTCCCAGCCGCACACAGCATTAGACGAAGCTAGAAACATAACCTTCATGACATGATTAGTGGAACCTGCAGCTAACGCTGCCATGATAACCTGCTGTCCTAGCCGTGGGCCTGCAGCCGCGCCGGCCTGAAGCTGGAATAATAGACAGGATGAATAGCAACCAGCAAGTATTAGCTTTAGCATGAGCTGAAGGAAAACAGTACTGAAGCCAAGTGCAGCGGCTACGGAAACACCACTAGAACATACGGTGTGCTATGTGACCCAGTACTATAACCTTAGTTTGCAACAAATATTTGAGTTAAACCCCTTTAACTTCTGAAACACTGGTAGCAGCTTAACATGCAGTAGAAACACCCCGCAGCTGCCGTGCGACGCTGCAAAGACGACCTGCTGTAGCTGTCGCTATGCGTCGGCTTTAGCCCGAAGCTGAAAGATAGACCTGATGTTAGGGTTAGGAAACCTGAAAAATAATCATGATTTTAGGTTAGGAACCTGAAGTTAAAACGTAGACCTGGTGTTAGCCGCGCCCTTATAGCCGCCGCAGCGAGACGCTGTTAAGAAAGTGATTTAGCTGGACCTGTGCCGCTTTAGCCTGGAGCTGCCATACTGGAGCAGTAATGACAACATGTTAGCAGAAAACACTCAACACCCTGGTAACAGCTTGACATGCAGTAGAAACAATAACTTGCTGGTTTTTATAGCATTTAGAATAGCAGTACCGCTGACAACTTAGAACTTATCAACTAAAAGCCTACGATGCGAGGAAAAGCTACAGCTGATGGATGCTGAAACTGAAAGAGAATGTTTAGCTGGATGGGAGGGAGGGAGGGAGGGTGGTCTATCGAGCATTTAGAGTAGACTACGATTCCCTGCATGCACTAGCGAGTTCAACTGGTGACGTCAGGACAGACAGGCACGACTGTGTTAGCGGAAGCAAAACAAGTTCGCACGTAAACTGTATAGCCTGCGGGTTTTCCTCCTCCCAGGAGCTCACACGGAAAACATCCTTAATAGGCTTCTCAAAGAGAGGCGAATACTGTTTTTAATAGTTCCTCCCGCGAGGGCTTCTATGCCACGATAAATGGCAGCAGCCCTACTATGGTCCAAGAAGCGACAGGAACCATTTAGTAGCTGCTAAGGTATAGCAACTAGCACCTCATAAGCAGCAGCTGTTAAGACGGCCAGACAGTGCAAAAAGAGGAAAACATACACATAACCCGAGGCGAGGCAGAAGCAATATAGGCCCCATACTAACTAGATTAAGCACGCTGCGGGCGAAGCTTGCTACTAGCACGACGCCGAGGCTTGGCATGATAGAGAACTACATTTCCCACACGCAGCGCTTAGTATTTGCTGCCGAACGTCATGCCGTAAATCACCGCTTGACGTGACTCGGCTAGCTCAGGAGCTAGGTGAACTCTGCCGTTTACAGACACCTGCAACCTACAAACTGAATCCTCCTAGCGTGATTCATTACCTGCTACGGGGCTGTGTTTTCACGCGGCTCTCGCCGCTCTATGCCTTGACAAGCTAGCACATTGATTTACCAGCTAACAGCATCCTTACCGAAATAGCCGACTAGCAATAGCCACCAGCTAGCTCCTAGCTGACTATACATTAAACCTGTTGTTCCGCGCTAGCCGATACGGCCCGCGCCGTTGCAAAGTACTGACATGGTTATCGACAACCCAACGACTGAGATTACTTTAACTCATGGTAGCCCAGTAAAGGCCCACCAGGGCACAAAATAAGTTAGCATTTAGCCCGTAGCCACAGCCAACTTCTATGATACTGAGTTTACCTTTAGCAACTTTAGCAAGCCTGTAACACCTTTGAAATAGCTTTAGCAACAAACTGAAAGTACAGAAATCAGCTAGGCACCAGCAACGATAGCAAGAAATCTGAACCTTGAAACAGCAGTTTAGAATTCAGCGATTACCAGAATAACAATCTCAAACTTCCCATACAACCTGGCCAAGAACACAGCTTCTTAGTTTGGCAGCTAAGTTTACAGTTTACAGTTTACAGTTTAGGCATTTAGCAGACGCTTTTAATCCAAAGCGATTTACAATAAGCAGATACAACATCGCAATAATAAACAAGATAATAGGTCAGTACATTAACAGCAATATAACAATGTAAATGGATATCTATCTAGAGAAAAACACAATATAATCAAGTTCTAAAGAAACCTAACAAACAAATGTTAACTAGCTTCATGTATGGTCATTGAACATACATGAATTGAGCGATAGAAAAATAGCAGAAACAGACAGAAATACTCAGCCAAGTTAGGCACCCTCTCCAATCGGTGGGCAGCAGCACAGCTACCTGCAAGCAACAAGTGTGGCACTTGTGTGTGTACTGCCGCATGGTAGCAAGCAGCAGTGCTATGCAACAAGACTGAGTCCCACCATCTGACTTCCTTAAGAACTATGGGTAAGGGGGGGGGCAGGACCTAGTGACCCACCCCCCTCCGCGCGCGCGCTCCCTTGGGACCGCCCCCTGAACTCGCTTTGATCCTTACGAATCGTCGCACTATGAAGGACACTGTATGGTGGTAGGTAGGTAGTAGATGAGGGATGCAATATGTTGGTGGGAAGGTACTGTTGTTAGTTAGACTAGAAGCTCGGCCGCCCGAGCGTCTAGTCAGCGACCTGAATGAATTCCCCGCCCTTTAAAGGACAACTTTAGTTTTTTACAACAAGGGTTCATATTTTAGATTGTAATTAAAGAATAAAAAAGATGAGTGTTAAAATTACTTAATTTACTTGTTTCTATTGTTTTAGAGATTCTTATTTCAGTGGTTGGGGGCATGCGTACAAGTGGTTAAATATGTCATTTTACACAGAATAAGCCCATTCCCAAGATACAACGCAACCTTTCATGGTTGGATGTGACTTATGGGGGCTAGAAGTGTTACTGTAAATAGCAACAAAGAAACAGCTGGCATATTGTGTCTAAAAAGGCATATTTAGCCACTTGTACGCATGCCCCCATGCGTACGCATGCCCCACATTTTAGCAAATGGTGGGGGTAAACGCGATAAAACAATAGAACGAAGCAAATGAAAACCTTTTAACACTCACTTTTTCTTTTCTCTTATTACAATCTAAAATATGAACCCTTGTTGTAAAAAAACAAAGTTGTCCTTTAAGCGTTGTATGACAATAATGTCAGTATTGTTTTTGAGCGGTGCTAACCGCTCCTATAGACCGCTTTTTTACCAAAACCATGATGTCACAAATGATGATGACACAAGTCCGTTAGACCAATGAAACACTTCGATTCTGTTGATCTGTCCATGATGTCATAGTCACATAGGCACCCGATTGGTTAACTCTGATTTAGAACGCGCTTAGGCCGCCTAATTACGTCATAAAAAATTATTGAGCGGTGCTAACCTTGAATTGTATTAGATGAATATTCACTTATAAGCGATAACATAACCACACTTTTAGACAGACTGTGGAAAATGTCACAGGTTATAAATGATAGCCAAATAATACAAGTTTAAAATACAAATAAACACAATATCCACTGGGTATCCACTGATTGCCCAGTTCTTCGGGCTCTTCGGGCCTAGCTCTTCTTGAAGGATTCAGTCAAGTCAGTGGTCTTGAACATAGCTGACAGCTGTTGTACTTGGCTCAGGCTGACAGCTGTTGTACTTGGTTGTACAGTTGTTGCTGCAAGGTCTGTGGTTCCAAAAAATTTAAAATACAAATAAACAGCTTTTGGAAAAAAGAATTATGCTGTCACTAATGAGGGTAACATTAGAAAGAGAGAGTGATATCTTCTAAGACAGTTTCTGTATAGCCTTCATAGTGATCTGCTGGAACAGGTTCCAATTCTCTTGTATTCCTCTGTACAGGTGGGTCTCTCCTTAGGTCCTCTGTACAGGTGGGTCTCTCCTTGGGTCCTTGTATAAAGGTAGGCTCTGTTGATGCACTAATATAATGCATCTATTCAATATTCTTCTATGAGTCTCGGTATCTGAATCTATCTCTAGATGTCTCTGTAAATGTGTATACTACTATATTCTTAATTTATAACTAAATATGACGTCATGCCGTGACGTGACGTATCATGCTCGTTTCCTCGACAACACTGCCCCCATGAATCCGATAACATGAGGATTCACAACGTATGTTAGAGGTAACGAATGTTTCTTCTTCACGTCTCCTAGTCCTGTTGCTAGGATCTGATGTGAATTATTCCGTTTGGGACCTTCTAAGTCTATGCTACTTCGCTCTTCCTTGAAGCAGATTATAAGGTTGTGGTGGAGTGGAGCTATGATGGGTCTACTCTATGCTGATGAGATTACATATCTTCAAGACGCTAGAAATATCGTGGTAATGTAGAATTCATCTTTGAGGTCTTGAATGTCATGTTGAACTATGAAGGTTGATAAGTACATCACATTTCCGTATGCTACGTGAACACATCACATTGTGACTGTAGGTAAGCTACAGTATGTAGGTACATTGCGAAGAAAAGGCTTGAAAATCAAAGTTCACAGTATATCATACTCCCTAAATATTTCTGCACCGCTCACTTCGCACGGGTGCGATTTTTACTTACTAGTGGGCTGGGGGGGCTCAGGATGTGTCTGCTCAGGACGACGGTACGCCACACCAGGGTTTAGAGTCAAGAGTTCCAGCTCTTGGTTGTCATTCCTAACAAAAAAGGCAACTTGCATCATTTTCAACATACACCCAAAAAATACCTAAAACACACAAAAAAATAAATAAATAAAATAAACTAAGAAAGTAATGAATTCCATCAAGCGGTATGCTGTTGTATTGAAGTATAAATTATAGCTTCACTTGGACCCATCGGGGGTCCTAAACTCTACACACCCAGACTGTCAAACCACAGCGAAAGAGCTTGACGGCCTAGTATAGAAACACACTGTTGGCTGAACAGTGGTGGAAGAAGTACTCAGATATTTTACTTAAAGGAGTAGTTCACCACTTTTCAACCTGTCTTCATAGGTCCTCACTAATGTTCATAATAAAATAGCACAATTTTTTTCTATTCAGTCTGGGTCTCATAGGAGAGCTGTCAAATCCTTCTACCGGTGACATCATCGTTTGACAAAAAATAATTAAATAATGTCTTTGAAAAAAAATATTTAGATTTTTATTATCACGAGAACAATGGCTTCCACTTTAACATTGCAACTTTTTCAGGAATAGAAAGCCTGCAGTTTCTATTAGCTTGCATTTCCCATTGATGATGTCACCGGTAGAAGGATTTGACCCACCCACAGCTCTCCTATGAGACCCAAGCTGAGTAGAAAAAAAATGAGTAGAAAGAAAATGCAGGCTTTCTATTCCTAAAAAGTTGCAATGTTAAAGTGGAAGCCATTGTTCTCACGATAATAAAAATCTAAATATCTTTTTCAAAAATATTGATTCATAATTTTTTGGGGAAAATTATGATGTCACAAGGCTATGGATTTCTGAACTTCCCACAGCTCTCCTAAGAGACTTGGACCGAGTAGAAAACTAGACCAGGTCAACCTGGTTGTGCCAGACCCCGGTTCTGATGATGTCATCATTTATGACATCATGCCTTTTGTAGGCATGTCATCATCATGTCATCATCATATATACCCTTTATATAGAAAAGGGACAGACCGACATTTGCTTATGTAGGCCTACCCATTTCATGGGTCTGGCAAAAATTGTGCTATCTTATTATGAACATTAGTGGGGACCGAAGATAGGTTGAAAAGTGGCAAAGTCCTCCTTTAAGTACAGTACTGTACTTTGTTACTTTACACCATTAAAGCTGAAACCCATCGTTGAGCCATACTGTATAAAGGAAACAGAGAGTAAAAGCGGATGTCCTTGTCCACCCACCTGAGTACAGTGTGTTTATTACGCTGTCGAGTGCACATCACGGCCAGCAAGATTATAGCCAGTAAGAGCAGCACGGAGCCCAGCACAGCCCCCACTACCATCCACCCAAAGACTCTCACTGCTTCCTGAGGAACTACTTGAGGCTCTTTGGTTTTGGGGACATGGCCGACGGCCGTGGTTTTGGGGACAGGGCCGACGGCCGTGGTTTTGGGGACAGGGCCGACGGCCGTGGTGGTTTTGGGGACAGGGCTGATGGTTATGGTTTTTGGGACAGGGCGGACGGTCACTATCACTGGGATTCTCACTGCAAGACAGTAGACGCGACACACACGCGCACGCACACACGCAAGCACGCACGCACACACACACACACACACACACACACACACACACACACACACACACACACACACACACACACACACACACACACACACACACACACACACACACACACACACACACACACACAAATTAAATAAGATGTAAGTGAAATACTGTAAGGCTGTAAGTAAAGGTCTTTGCACACTGCTGCGTTTTTCGTTGCGAAATGCGTTTTTCAGGGCAAGGAGAGAGAGAGAGAGAGAGAGATAGAGAGAGCAAGGGACCGAGTGGCGCGCGAAACGGGCGGCAGTGTGCAAACGTGACTGACATAACGTGAGGTTGATTTTTTTATTTGCGTGCTCCGAAATTCACTCAGATATTTGGCCCGAAAAACGCAGCAGTGTGCAAAGACCTTTAGTCATGAATCATTATTCATGTGCTCATTATTACGTGCTCTGTCAGTCATGGGATGAGCACATTCTATATAGGGAGTGATTCACTGGTGCCATAAAGAATATTGTAAACTGCCACCAAACATGTCCTTTCATTATTCCCATAGACAAAAATACGTATATCATTTTTTTAAAGCCTAGAATAAAGCCAGCCAAAATCCTGGTGAAGCATGACCATAGAACCTTTGATTCTGTGAAGAGAAAAAAATATATATACATATTTTAATTAAATGTAGTACTGTATATGATATAAAGAAATATTCAAATATATATTTTTCACAGAATCAAAGGTTTTATGATCATGATTCACCACCAGGATCCTGGATGGCTTGATTCTAGGGTTAAAATGATTTATATACATATTTTTGTAAAAGTCTATGGGAAAAATGAATGGCCGACCTTTTAGTGGCACTGGTAAACCACGCAGACTGCTATCATCCAGTCATACTCACACTTCTGGATGGTGACAGTGGACACTGATGAGGACGATGCTGCCCTCTGCTGGACGGATACGTAATTCCAGGCTTGGACAGAGAGACGGTAGTCAGAGTGTGGGTTCACTCCTGACACGCTGACGCTCGTGTTGGTCAGTCCCACTGAGGCGGGCAGAAAGACCACCTCCCTCCCGCATGGCTCCCACCGGCCGGACGCCGACCCCTCCCACGAACACGAACACGTGACATTGTACATCACCTCCTGTCTCCCCCCCAGGTCGTGGGGAGGGTCCCACCACAGGGTCAGCAGGGTGTCGTTGTGGTGGCGGACGGTTACGTTGTTGGGGGCCGACGGGGGCTCTGCGTTAAGATACAGGAGAAGGGGGCGAAGGTATAATTCAACACAGCTGGACCGCAGACTGTAATGTTAATTTGTAGAATCAGAAAAAGGTTAACCCATTTAGGCCTAGGATTATTGACTGCTTTAACTATTGAGAAATAGCAGATATACAAGCTCACAGCGCGGCACTGTGCCACGCTGTGAGCTTGTAGATCTGCTATTTTTGAAAAATCAAGAAAATTTGAATTTTTACCCGATTCTATAAGTGTCTTTTGAATCCTTCTAAGGTTTTAAAAAAAGAAAAAACCTATGTCATCAATCTGGCTAGCCATCGTCAAAGAAAAGATCCTTTTCACTTAACAGTTAACAGCTCAGTTAGTCTGTTCTTGAGAGACTACCATGTGAAGGACCCATGAAGATGAAAAAATATTCATCTCTCAAAATATTATAGTTCCAAGGACCACCCAGAAGCAAATTTTGAGTTACAAACGTTCGCTCTAAAAATACATATATTCAAAGATTTGCTTGCACACATTTTCACGACTTTAAAAAAAATAGCAGATCTACAAGCTCGCAGCGCGGCACTCGGTGCTGCACTGTGAGCTTGTATATCTGCTATTTTTCAACAGTTAAAGCAGTCAATAATTCTAGGCCTTTAATGAAAGATCCTAGACTGAGTATGTTTCACCAAAAAGGATCCCACAGGAGCACTTGACCTGTTCTCAACCTTATCTTCATATGATTGGTCCTCATGTGTTCATTATAAGATGGCACAATTTCCATCAACTGTACTCAATCACTCCATGACTCATTGGTGGGCTATGGACAGTTCAGAAACCTGCCTGCCATCAATGGGGATTTCAAGCTGATAGAAACTACAGGCATCTGGGATGTTAGCATGCTGTAATGGAGGCCATTGTTTTTGCAGTAATACAAATATAAATAATACAAGTTTGAAATCTTGTTTGAAGTGACCAAAATATGGTTTAAGATGATATGCTGTAGGCACTAAGCAGGTATCTGAAGCCTGAACTCCTCTTCTGAGACACAGATCGAGCAGACAGAAATGGTGACATAGTGAGGATCAATTATATGAAGATAGGTTCTAAATGGTCCTTTAAATGCAGAAGTAAAAAGAAAAAAGTTAAAGTGACTAATAGAACAAACAGTAGATGCGACAAATAAAGCAAAATGTATTTTATACAAGCTCATTGATGTTTCAGATTTCAGGAAGCCAGTGGGACATTGACCAACACATTTCAAACAGATGACTAAATACTAGTCTCTTACTTGTGCATCCCATCAGGTTTGGGTCAGCTTGCAGACGGCTGTAACCGTGAAGACAGTCACATTTCTCAGCTCCCTCTATGGAGGTCCTGCTATTGGGTGGGCACTGGACGCATGCCCCAGGCCCACTGGCTGCTTTGTAGTAACTTGTTCGACAGGCTGGTAAAAAAGACCAAGTAGGGTTAATGACACTGAAACAAGAAATTATTATCTTTGGTTTGCAAATGTGAGTGTTATTAAAAGGGAATTTTACTCATTTGTTGCCTCATGCAGTTTATGCCTTAAACCACAATCGTCCTTCCCCAGAATCAACGTGATATTGTCTATTATGACCATAAACTGTATTTAGCACTTACATACTATAGTATAGCTGTAGTGTAGCTACAGTATCTAGAGCAACTTACAAAGTAAAAGTGGGAGTAAGCAGAGTAAGCAGCATGAAGCCAAGTTCATCAACAGGGCGAGAGGCTGAGTAAGAAAACCTGCAAAGTACCTACGATACAAAGTAAACATCGAACCTGGCAACAATACGAAAGCATCTATCAAAGTATACGACAAGGGCAGCCGTGACGATAATAGGTGAGTGCAGCTAGGGAATGACTGACAGAGGGAGGTCAGAGGACATCCCACAGCTTGGGAGACAGCACAGAGAGCAGTCTATAGGCCACCTGGAGGGTTGGCCATGTTGTCATGACTCATGGGGAAGGGCAGGGATAGATCAGTGGTTCTCAAAGTGGGGTGTGGTGACCCCCAACGGTCCTTGAGGGGGTTCCAGGGGGTCCCCAGCGAAGTAAGTTAATATAGCATTAAATTCAGTTTAACCTCTTGAACTCTACAGTATATACAGTACTGTACATCGGCTATTTGAAAATAGCCGATTTACAGTAAAAGTTATTTACAAGCTTTTGGGACATTTTGACCATTATTGAAACATTTTAACGACAGAGATCGTGTTGGGGCAATTTATAGCCCAAGGAATGTTTTTTGTGCAAAACAAATGCTTGCAATGGATTCAGCATCATGACAAACCCGTAGTTAGACCCCTCACATCCTACTTAAATACCCAGAAAAAAAGTGTTTTTCTGGGTATTTTCCTCCTGTATTGAAAGTCGATGGGAGCCCAACTTGATTTGGCCGCTGTGGCGACCCCGAATGTCGCCGACTCGGGCGCCCTAGCTAAATCATAAGAGCATGCCCTGGGCTACATCTGTGCAAAATGTGGCGCTTTTAGACTAATTAGCACCATGTCATCTCCCTAACGCCCCCGACTACTGGCCATGATAGGTATGATACATAAAATATATACACACATTTGGGGGTCCTTGACATGAACAAAAAGTTTGAGAACCACTGGTGTAGACCAGCTGGAGTGTTGGCCATGGCTGACTGTCACAGGGAAGCGAGGGATAGATGACCTGTGTTTGCTGATCAGAGCAGTCTGGATCATTATGCTGCAGGTACAGTAGCAGGGAGCCATGCCCTTGGCTGGCTTGTAGGTCATCACCGGTGTTTTCAACTGAGGGGCATGCCTTTCATCATCATCATCATGACATCAGTCCAAAGTTTCTTTAATGTCTTCAGATTCAGATTACTTTATTAACCATTGTGTCTTCACTCTCCACGTTGCACACAATGCTGCAGCCAAAGTTTTTAACTGATACAAACAGACCAGATTACATCATCCAAATGCATGCTTCTCTTGCCAGTCTCATATTGTTCTCTAATAGGTTTTCAACTGATCACTGATCACAACCCTACGGTTGTGATCAGTGTGGACAACACTTCTCTAAAATGTCTGACCTTAAAAGACACCAGAACATTCACACTGGAGAGAAACCAGATGTCCAAACTTAAAATACATCATAGAATTCACACATGGGAGAAACCATATGGATGTGATCAGTGTGGACACAATCTTTCTGATATGACACACCGAAAAAGACACCAGAGAATTCATACTGGGGATGTGTTTTGAAAAGCCTTTAGACATCCTGAACATTTGGAAGTCCAGTGTTGTTTGTGGTCAGTGTGGAAAGAGTTTTACTACTTCAAGTAGCCGAAAATGTAATGAGCATAACATCGGCACGTCCACATAATTTTGTGTAGCAGGATAATCCATTTTAGTATTTTCATATAAGCAATTGCTATTGATATTCCATTTATTCTCATTCTGATGTGTATTACCTGCTCATTATAAATCGCTTTGGATTAAATGCGTCTGCTAAATGCCTAAACTGTAAACTGGGGTTGGAATCGGTTTAAAGATCTATCCAAACTCTACAAATTGGATAGTGCCGCAGCATAGGAACTTTGGCTGGGGTCATATAACCTTCTTTTAAATGTACTCTTGAAGCCGATATTTACATTTTCTTAAATACTATATTAATTTGTACTTTTTTTTAAGCATTTCTGCTTAATTTCAACAGTGAACAGAGAGACAGGAAAGGCAAAAGTAGGAGAGAGAGAGGAGAGATAAGATAAGGTGATTTGAACCTACGTATGTGGTATGTGACTTTATTTAATGTATCTGCCTGACTAGAGTATGGGTATATATGTCACCCGTTTTCATATATAACCTGTACTTTTATATCTGTTCTAAAGCCATACCCATGTAACTTGCTGGGCGAAACGTTGTTGTTTGGTGGAGAAATAATAAAAGAAAATACAAGAGAGCATTACATCATGTCCCGACATTGCCTTTTTTATTCACCTACTATGTTGTATGTGCTCATACCAGGTAAACCACTGGGACACCCCTAAATTCATTATGTATTCCTTTCCTCAAGTTGATTATTTATTATTTATTGAATCATTAATTATTAAATTAACAGCTTCTTTTGTGTTTTGTGTGTAAAACGAAATACAAACATGACTACATCAATATTACTTAGTGATAATGTAGTGTTGTCATGGACATACCTTTGCAGGCGTTGTCCACTCTCTCACGGCCGGATCCACAGACACACGCCCCTTGCAGGGGACTCCATGTCCCGTCCGCCGTGCACTCCCTGATAGGAGGCGACACCTCCACGGCTCCCTCCACACAGGAGCCCGCCTGGGGCCCCGACCCAGCTCCGGCCTCCTCGAACGCTACCAGATCACTGACGACCCCAGGGCACCGAAACCTCCTGTAGTACACTCTCACAGATGCGATGAACACACAATACCCTGAGTAGGAGAAACCCAGATGGAAGCCCCCCTGTGTGACTTGGCCCAGGTTTAGGGCCAAACTGCGGTTCAGGTAGTCACTTGATATTTCGTCTGTGGAGGCTGAAGATGGGAACTGTCTGGAAACATGGAGATCTAGAACCTTCCCTCCGTTGCGCCACTGTGTGAGCTTTGACTGAAACAAGTGAACCTCTAGTGGAAACGGTATTTCAGACTCCTCTTCCTCTTCCTGGGCAAATGCAATGTCCAGTAGCAGGCGGGAGATCGGTTCACCGTGGTCGAACCACTGGCTCAGCAAAGTTTTGCGGCTTTCGCTGCCTGTGCAAGCTTGGTACGCCGGTACGTTAGTCTCAGAACCCAGCTTCAGATTGGTTATGCTCCACTGATTGAGATATAAATATACAACAATACATTACTACACAGCTATAAGTGAGTCAAACTCTGACACTTGTTCATTGCATGGCTCATCACTATGCTGGCTTGTGGTGGAAATCTTTGTCAAAACCTTACAAAATGAGTGGACAATAATATTACCAGAAACACAGCTAGCCCTGAATGACCATAACAGGACTGTAACTCTCTGAGAGTGTACATTTGTACATTCTGAGAGTTAAGGGGGTCCTACTAGCAAATAAAACCTTTGAGAACCACTAGTGCTAGTGGACTCATAATGTGCTATACATAGTGTCATAGTTAATCAGTGTCATACATATTCAGAAGAAAACCTGGAGACTTGACATTCAGTCATTGGATATCATGATAAAAAATAAGAACATTTATATTGGTGTGTAAAAAAAAGAAAATCTAAAATGTGCCACGGACAAGGCCATGTCTTTGCCACTGACATACAGTATTTGTCCGTGTACAGACATGTTGATGACACCTGGTCATTCGGTGTGTGCATCTGCTTGTGCTTGGTTTGGAGAAGACTTACCTCTATGAGTGGCTTGGCATTCCATTCCCAGTGGGTCTGCTTAACAGAATTGAATAGTTCCACTATACAGAGAGGAAAGATAACATTGTTTACCTGATTCATACATTTCTGAGCAAAACCTTTTCCCCTTAGGTTAGACTTTAGAGGGAATACCACTCCTTTTTTACACTGAAACATGAAAAAAAGCGCTTTCTGTGTGCGTGTATAAAGAGTACACCACCTTCCCTATGTCACTGACCACATGACCCCAACAATAAAACCAGTTCTAGGAAACACAGAAGGGGGAGGGTGGAGACTTTTTTCTTATTTACACATAACAGCTCTAAGGTATAATGGTTACATTTTGAAAATGAGTTGTATTCCCCTTTAAATACTGTAAAGACATCTATAGACATTAAGGTCATTCATTCATCACAGGTCTAACTTGACATATTTGGAGATCACATTTTTCGTAAATAAAATACTTCATCATACAAGAGTGTTGCACAAAAGTAGTGAAATTATCTACAAGCTGAGCTTGTAGATTGTCTTTTTTCACTATTTTAAAATGTTTTTAAATAATAACAAAAAGGAACAACTAATACTTGCTAACAATACAGTCTCACTTGATACAGTCTCACTTGACACAAGGTGTGCATTGTTGTGTGTAAACATCTGGTATACTCACCATCTTCTGAGCTGGACCGGCCAGTGAAACAAAGAAAACATCCACACATCCAAAGTAGTAAGACAGACATTGTAGGAGTAGCTGAACAACTTATCAGTCTTCCAAATTACTGACTTGTTTCTCGAAATAAATCCATGTCAGATCCACTGTGAGCATGTTCTGAGTGACATATCCAGCCATCTAACCAACCTAGAACAACAACAAAGTGGAATGTGTCCTGTTGTAAAGAAACTGCAGTACTTACAACATCCTCCTGACCGCCTCCCTTGCTTGCTACTAGGCCCACGCCCCCCATGCCTCCGCTGTCCCTACTGACTATATGAGCTTATCTCATTTTACTGTGTTCATTGTTAGGCCACCATGAGTTTAGGTCAATGAATAATACTCTTTTCTCTTCTTTTCTCAAACAGACTATTCCCTCTACACACCAGAGATGTGGTGTAGAGGGGAGAAAAGAAAGGGACCTAATATAGAACCCTGGGTCTATACTCTAGGCTACTACATTGAAATCCTAGAGTCTAGCATTTCAATGTAGTAGTCTAGAGAGAACTGGTAACCAACAGGTGGCCCTTAGGTGATAATTTATGGCCCTAATTATTTTGTAAATCAAACTCTCATGTTTAAAAAAAAAAAAAAAAAAACTATCCAAAGGTGTGTTTCACTTAAAGCACTGCAGTCCACACCAACTAGTTAACCCATTAGAATTGGGATTTTTGCAAATATGCTATTTTTTTTTTTATCAGTTTCAGTTTTTAAAACATCTTAAAACTGTGAGAAATACTGATTTAATTGGCCTCAGGTTTTAAGGGGTTAAGGGGTTCTTGCAAACCAGCTGCAGGAAATTGCAGCGGTCTGGATCGACCCGTTGCAGCCAGGTCGGTGCAGATGTTGCAAGTTGTTGCAAGTTGGTACAAGTAGTTGTGATTCATTGGTTTGGACTGGGCTATAAACAAAACACTGTTTCTTTCTTGAACCATGAAAGAGCTCTTAAGTATAAGTATATGACTGTCCCCAGCCAAAATGTCCATTTTATTTCATTTGTATTAACTAAATGTCCTCCAAGCATCTTTTTGTTTTACTTATTTGATTATTTAAAAAGGATTTCAAAATCCAAGTGCAACATTCAAGGATGTAACCTGTTCCTAAATTATCAAATGATTGCTTATCAGTTTAAGAATAGAAATGTGTTCCTGTTGTTAAATTGTTATGATAGATAATCTAATCTTTGTTGATTAAATCACAGACTGTACATCACATCACAGATAGTTCAGTGGTAAGGATAGCTTTTAGGTGAATCTAAACAGCTAGAAAAAGCTACTCTATCAGTCGATTGGTCTGTCTCTCCAAAATTCTCAAGTGCCAACAGAGAGCTGGTCGAGCGATAGCAAAAGCTTGGACAGGAAGACCAAACCATTTTTAGATTCAATGTCAGTCTCGACGTCTTAATTATAGCCTACTGATCACCAGGCTCAGAGAGTTGTGCAAGATTCATAATTCTCACTTCTTCTTTCCACCCTGTAAATGCAGACACATCTATTTCTTTCTTTGTGAGGGGAGGATAAGTACACAAAAAAAAAGAATCACAGAATTACACCATGCTGTTGCACAGTGCCAGTTTTGGGTGTCGGAAACAATATTGATCAATGTGTGTTTTTTTCTGGGGAGGCTAAGCAGTATCACACAGTAAAACAAGTTTACCTGGTTGTCATTTGAGAGACATTTTTTTGTGAGCTTGCCAACCATTTAATGCCCTGGGATTTTAAAGACATTAATCAGCAACTTTTTTTCCTAGCATGCTGGAGGCGGATTACTATTTATATTTCACATAAATATTTTTGGTGGCATTTGTGGTTTATTTTGACATAGACAGTGATCAGAGCAACATGAAGGGCGGGGGGGGGGGGGGGGGGGGGGGGGGGTGACATGCAGTAAAGAGCCTGGGGTGAGATTGGAACTCAGGCCTGCTGCGGGAAGGACCATGCATTCTTACTCTTTGAACATACATACTTTATGCTTTCAGCTGCCAGTTCAGTTTTATTTTTTATTTTAATTTTTTGTTTTATCGTAGCCTAATGTCATTTTATAATTGTGTTGCCTTTGCTTGATGTTTTGTGTAAAGCACATTGAATTGCCTTGCATGCCTTTCAATTTAATGATATGGCCTATGCATTTTTGTAAATGATGGTCCCAGTAATTTGAAAATTGATGATAAAGTGCTTCTTCTGACCCACCCTCGCTGCCCTTTAGTTCCACCCATTAGCATTCGTTTCCGCTTGCTTTTCGGGACTAACTGTGTTAGTAACTGTTAACTGTGTGTAATTTGGAACAAAATGGATACTTAAGTATAGATTTACCTGTAACAATGGAGATTTACTGTGGGGTCAACGTATTGAACCTATTTTAGAATCAAATCTAAAATATTGTTATTTTCTTTCATGGTTTTGTTGTTTCTAAATGGATCAAATTCAGCTTTTGTCATTCCCTACTAAAACAAATATGTAAACAAATGAATATTTATTACACAAGCCATGTATTTTGAAATACAAGGCTTACATGTATGTATTAAATATTCGTTCATCATTTGTTAATGAAATCTATCTTCCAATGTTTTAGCTGTGCCAGATGTTTTTTAACACACCTTGATCTTTTTTAATCTTATCCCTGACAAATAACCCATATTACAAAAAACAACACTAAAACTAATTCAAACTCAACTGAAATTGAAATCCAAAAGTAAAAGAAAACAAACAAATAAAAATTTAAATCCTTTTTGAAAAGTTAAGGTGGTGATAAATCTTGCCCTTTGGTAGTACAGTATGTGAAAGGAGGTGAAATGGAAGATGAGTTAAGAGTGAAAGCAGTAAGAGGGCACTGGAAATGACAAATATACAAGCTCACAATGCTTCGCAGCACATGTTAGTGTATGGACCACTTACATCAGGGTTCCCCAATTAGTTTTCCCCAAGGGCCGAATTATGTCTAGGGTACCAAGCCGAGGGCCACAACATTGCAGGGGGCGACGGTGGCGTTCCTGCTACTCCAGCGACAGTTCAGATATAGTCGTTGTCGGGTGAAAATCTTGTATATCCAAAAACCGTTCGTTTTGCATTTATCATTTTAAAAATGATTTAAACTAGTGAAAACAGCCAATCTACAAGCACACAACGCCTCGCACCGTTGTGTGCGAGGCGTTGTGTGCTTGTGGATCGGCTGTTTTCACTACTTTTGTGCGACGGCCTTGTATGATTTGCGAAAGAACGTACACATTTGGAGATACGAGATTTCCACCCAACAACGACTACTAGTGTTGTTGCTGCTCTTATACCACCATTATTACTGGGGTTGGTGGGGGCCTGACAGTAGCCCCCCGCGGGCCGCAAATGGCCCGCGGGCTGCCTTTTGGGGAACCCTGACTTACATGCTCCTTGTGAGTCGCAAGGGTCCGAGTTCAAATCCGACTCCCGTCATGTACTTCATGGTTTCACTCTGAAATAGGTTTCCTATCTCTCTATCAACTATTTGAATAAAGCAAAAAATAAATAAACAATAATAATCTTAGAATAATGTGTATCGACTGAGTAAAATGAAACAGCAATCAGACGATCAGTTTAAAGACATCTAAAATAGCTTTGTATTTTCCAATCTTTACAAATAGTGCAAATATAACATTAAAACAACAATCGAAACCTTTCCAGAACAGCAATCAGTTACAAAAACACAATCTGTAATAATTTCAAAGGCACAGGTTGAATGTTGCCACCAGCAACAGTATGGCATTGTGATGACGGGGTTTCAGGCTGGAAAATAACCGCAAACTATAAAACACAGAAACCTACCAGACAGCAGAAGTGACGTTCTTGGGCGCACAAATTGCTTTTGTTCGCTGACAAAGCAGGAAATATATCGTCACTGTTAGGAAAAAAACTTCTCCATGATTAATAATTTTTTGTTTTTTCATACTGCCGTATGGCAGTACCACGCACAAGTAGCATAAATAGCCTAATCTACACGCTCACAAGGTGTCACTGTGAGATTCTAGATTTGATTTTTTAACATCAGTAATGACATTCCTATGTGGGTTTGTGGGTTGTGTGCAACCCCACATCACTGTCAGGCAGAAACCTTGTATCTCCAAATTTGTACAATCTTTTCATAAATTAAAGCCCTACTTTATCATACAAACGTGTCGCACAAAATGAGTGAAAATAGCAGATCTACATCACATCACAAGGTTTCCACCCGACAACGACAAAATATTATTTTAAACCAATGAAATGTAGATCTATTGGAACGCAGGTTCTGTTTTCCATGTCCTGTTATTAACCATACACAGAGTCAAATGATTCATTATTTGGGGATGTCTGAAGGCACAAACCTTCAATCTACCTCTTAAAGGACAACTTTGTTTGTTTTTTTATAACAAGGGTTCATATTTTAGATTGTAATTAGAGAAAAGAAAAGACGAGTGCTAAAATGTTTTAATTTACTGCTTATGTTTTCAATTACTGCTTAGCGATTTTAACAATTCTGATTTCAGTGGGTGTAAATAGTAATAAAGAAATCGCCGGCTTATTGTGTCTTTCACTAGTAAAGACCACACCATCAAACAGAGACACACTTGGGTTGTATTTATTAAAATGTATTTGGAGAACATGGAGGCATGGAAATACGTTTGGAGGTAGAATGGGGAAAAGAAGAGGCCAGGGAGGTGCCTCGGGACAGGAAGGTGGCGACAACACCTGCTAAGTAAAGCGGCGACAACGCTTTGGTTAGGTGACAGGAAGGTGGCAACAACACCTGCTAAGTAAAGCGGCGACGACGCTTTGGTTAGGTGACAGGAAGGTAGGCGAGCGCCTTGGCTTAGTCGAGGGGAAGGCGGAACGCCTTTGCTTAGACGAGGGGAAGGCGGAACGCCTTTGCTTGGGTGACAGGGAGAAGGCGGAAACGCCTTTGCTTAGGTGACAGGACGGCGGCGGAACGCCGTGACTGTAGTGAGTGAATGGTTGCTGTTGTGGATGGGGGGATTGGCCGGGTTGGAGAGGAGTGAATGGTTTGATGGATGGTGGAATGAACCCAGTGAGTTAACGGGAGGGATTGTGATGTTTTAGCGAGGACGGGCATTGCTGAGTGGAGCGGAGAAGGCGGGGGGGGCTGAGTGCTCGGGGCACGAGCCCTGGGTAGTTTGGCTCTGGGGCTCTGGACAGCCTGTGTCTGGACGGCTTGTTTCTGGACAGCTTATAGCTGGGCCCGAACAGAGTCCCCCCTTTTGGAACTGGTATCTGTGGAAGGATGCAAATGAATGTTAGTTATCTGAGAAGGATGCGTGAGAAGGTTAGTTACTGTAGATAGGGAGGAGAATGGGGTGGAGGCGGGATGCGAGAAACTGAGCAGGGAAGTGCTGTGAGCACGGCCAGGTTTAAATACAGCGCTTGATTAACCTGGTAGGAGGAGATAAGGGAGGAGGTGTTATCAGTTAGACCTGTAGCAAGCGAGGTGGGGAGGAGAAAAGCAGGTTAGATTGGAGATGATTAGGGAAGAGAGAAGGTGGTTATCCGGTGTGGTCTATTCTCCTGAACCTTTGTTGTTCCAACATCATTTCACTAGTAAAGACCACACCATCAAACAGAGACACACTTGGGTTGTATTTATTAAAATGTATTTGGAGAACATGGAGGCATGGAAATACGTTTGGAGGTAGAATGGGGAAAAGAAGAGGCCAGGGAGGTGCCTCGGGACAGGAAGGTGGCGACAACACCTGCTAAGTAAAGCGGCGACAACGCTTTGGTTAGGTGACAGGAAGGTGGCAACAACACCTGCTAAGTAAAGCGGCGACGACGCTTTGGTTAGGTGACAGGAAGGTAGGCGAGCGCCTTGGCTTAGTCGAGGGGAAGGCGGAACGCCTTTGCTTAGACGAGGGGAAGGCGGAACGCCTTTGCTTGGGTGACAGGGAGAAGGCGGAAACGCCTTTGCTTAGGTGACAGGACGGCGGCGGAACGCCGTGACTGTAGTGAGTGAATGGTTGCTGTTGTGGATGGGGGGATTGGCCGGGTTGGAGAGGAGTGAATGGTTTGATGGATGGTGGAATGAACCCAGTGAGTTAACGGGAGGGATTGTGATGTTTTAGCGAGGACGGGCATTGCTGAGTGGAGCGGAGAAGGCGGGGGGGGCTGAGTGCTCGGGGCACGAGCCCTGGGTAGTTTGGCTCTGGGGCTCTGGACAGCCTGTGTCTGGACGGCTTGTTTCTGGACAGCTTATAGCTGGGCCCGAACAGAGTCCCCAAAAAGGAGCCGTGATTTATGGACGAGCACTGAGTGAGCTTGGCGGAGGTCGTGGGCATTAGAGCGAATGTACGTGTGAATGGGGAGTGAGGAGGAACTGCCTTGTTAATTATCTCTACGGTGGTTTGGTTGACTGAGTGGATGAGGACAGAGCGGCTGGTCCATTCTGAACCCCAAGGGAAGCCGCTACAATGAATAGTGCTCCGTTCGTCGGCTGCTTAAGGGTTTTGGTGGGGTTGTGTGGGGGCATGCGACAAGGGAATGGGCTCCGCCGCAAGAGGAGCACACATGCAACAATTTACATGCGGACGATTTACAGCCCTGGTCATTAAAATTGTTGCACAGCATTTTTGACCCGACGAAGAGCACGGGGCGGCCTCGACGGTCCCTGTCCTGGGAGGAGGCTGGGGAGGTGGTGGGACTTTGGGTTGGGGACCTAGCTGGGGGGGTCATGGGCTGTGGGAATTGTGTGTGGGTCTGTGGTACCTGGTGGGACGATGGCCGGGTGGATGAAGTGGGGGCTGTGGGGCGGGAGGTGGCGAGGACGCAAGCTGAGGTGGGGTGGGCCGGGCAGCTGCACAGTTCGCAGGCGACGGCAGTTCTGCCGGCAAAGAGCCGGCAGTACATCTCGGAGTCCAGTGCGCCCCAGTAGGTCAGCTGGTTTGACTGCTGGAGTCGAGCTGCCGCCGTCGCTGCGAACTGCCTGTGGTAGTGATAAAAGAGGGCCCCCGGGAAGCGTAAGGCTAGGTCGATGATTATCTGCAAATAATCATTCAGCTCCTGCCTGCGGTGGGGGAAAACGGAACAAATGACGTTCCGGTAGAGGGAGAAAGCCAGGGCAAACTCTTTGGGGGAGAGAATGGTGGGGTTAGAGGAGGAATTGAGATCGCGGAGGGTGATGGACACCCCTCCGCAGTCTACGGTCCTGGCCTGGTGGGAAAAAGCAGAGGGTTTGATTAGTGCGGCTAAGTCCACGTCCATACCCTGGAGGATCTGGTGGCGAAGGGTGTTTGACACCGGCATCGGGTTGGCGGAGATGGCCGACGGGGGTACGGGTACAGGCAGGGCTGTGGAGAGAGAATATGTGAATTGAGGTATGGGGGTGTGGACTTGAGCCTGGGCTATGGGTTGGTAGAATGGCTGGGAAGGGAGGGGCAGAGCAGACTGCGTGGGTATGGGAGGAAAGGTGGCTTGGTTATACGTGGAGGGGAGGGGGAGGGGCATTTGGACCTGGGCTTGGTTATACATGGATGGGAGGGGGAGGGGCATTTGGATCTGTGGGTTGAGGTGGGCGGCCTGGTTGGCTGTGGCAGGAAGGCGGAGGATGGGAAATGGAGCCTGTGGTAGGGTGTGTGGGAGCTGATTGGCCGTGGGGGGGGGGGGGGCAGTTAAAGCCTGTTGGAAGCGAGTAGGCTGATTGAACATGGTGGGGGGAGGGGGAACAATTTGGGCCTGGGTGTGGGAAAAAATGAGCTGATTAGCTGTGGGGGGGGGGGGGGGGGCAGTTAAAGCCTGTTGGAAGCGAGTAGGCTGATTGAACATGGTGGGGGGAGGGGGAACAGTTTGGGCCTGGGTGTGGGAAAAAGTGAGCTGATTAGCTGTGGAGGGAGGGAGGACAGATTGGCTTTGGGAAAAAGTGAGCTGATTAGCTGTGGAGGGAGGGAGGACAGATTGGCTTTGGGTCGTTAGACCCGTGGCCTGATTGCGGGGGGGGAGGGGGGGGTGTTTGTGTGTGGCCGAGAATAATGGAAGATTGGACGGGGGTTTGGGTTTGTACAGTCCCCTGTGCATACAAGTTAAGTAAGTGCAACAGTGGGTTGGGATACGTGGATGGGGAAGAGTGAACAGTGGTTGCAGAGACATGAGTAGTGACAGCGGGGGAAATGGCGGGGGAAGCGACGTGACGTGTTTTACGAGCAGCTTTCCTAGGGGGTGGGCGGGACGGGGATTCCCCGGGGATTCCCTCTGACACGCCTGTCGGTCCCGCGTCATCAACGTGCGACGGACCGGGCATGGAGGGATCTCGCATAGCATTACAGTAAAGATCAAACAGAGTGGCTTTAACTGCAACACGGGGAAAAGTTACGTTTAGGCTAATCAGGGCGTTCTGTAAGCCACGTATGGTCCAATCTTTAATGGCAAAGGAGGGAGTGACTGACCTGGCTGATAGCACGGAGGTGACAGAACGACTCCTGGTGTACGGGCCGGTGGCGGAGGCAGCGGAGGGGCGGTGAGTAGAACGCGCCGGTGATAAGTGATGGCTCCGTGCGGGAGTGAGGGAAGGTGGCGGCGTAGTGGTGGTGGAAGTGGAGGTTCTGGTGGCCGCGGTGGTGGTGATGGCGGTGGCGGTGGCTCGCTGCCTGTTCAGGACCAGTCTGAGGTCCGCGGTCGGCGGGATCTCGTCCTCAGACGCGAGCAGGTCCATGGGTTCGTCGTTTTCCATGGCGATGGTTTTTGAAAATGTCGATTAAGACAAACTTTGTCAAAGACAAAAAGGGTTTTTGTACGAGGTACAAGATGCGTGTGTTTCGCGCAATGCGAGAAACTGAGCCATGCGAGAAACTGAGCAGGGAAGTGCTGTGAGCACGGCCAGGTTTAAATACAGCGCTTGATTAACCTGGTAGGAGGAGATAAGGGAGGAGGTGTTATCAGTTAGACCTGTAGCAAGCGAGGTGGGGAGGAGAAAAGCAGGTTAGATTGGAGATGATTAGGGAAGAGAGAAGGTGGTTATCCGGTGTGGTCTATTCTCCTGAACCTTTGTTGTTCCAACATCATAAAAAGACATATTTAGCCCCTTGTACGCATGGCGCATGCCCCCGCCCACTGAAATCAAAATCGCTAAAATGGTAGATGATAGAAAGCAGTAAATGCAATTACAATCTAAAATATGAACCCTTGTTGTAAAAAACAAACGTTGTCCTTTCAATCTCAGAAACATAAACTTTTCCCTCATAAGGAGGGTTGAAATAAGGTTGATTATAAGTTTTTTGGCTTTAGATAGTTAAAAAATAATCACTTCAATAAGAACTATAAAGTGGAAGATGCAAAATACTGTCAATAAAAAATGGTTCTTATTAATTGTTTTCTTTTGAGCTCTGGCTAAAACCCCCAAAAAGAAATACAAAGCATGCAGGTTCTCTGGATGATGCATTCTGAATAAATAACGTAAAACCTTAAATTAATTCAATAACTTAGAATAAGCTTCTTTTTTTGCGTAACATGTACAATTTCTTTGTCAACAATATCACTTCCCATTTTTTGTATCCGTTTTCAAACCTCACCCTCTGTTATCTTGGGTCAACATCCAGTCAACATACACGTCTCACGCAATTTAAACCACACGCTTCAAAAGGACTGTCCAAAGATGGCTTTCTGAATCACCACTCCACATCCACTGTACTGTAAATAGCAGATACATGCAAGTACTTGTACTGTGAGATCAACTGCATGACCATTTATACCGCAATATATCTTACAGTAAGGCAATTATGGTGATGAATTCAGTAACTTTTCAGTAACTTGTATCTACAGTATATTAAAAAAAATCTAACCAACAAGCACACATTTACAACCAGCAAACTTTACATTCAAAACAAAGTGTGTCTGTAACATAACCTAAAAAAAAGAAAATCTGCAAGGAATCCACACTCAAGGCACAAACAAAACAAGGAGTGCTCCCTGGGGTTTCGATGTCTCGGAGACCGAGCATGGTCAACTTGTATTTTTTGGCAGAGGCCCGTTCAATAACACAAGACATAGTATTGCCCATGTAGGGGACACATGAGAGAGACCAGAAGAGAGAGCACGATTTACTGTTCTATATTTACTCTGCAATATTTTGAATTAAGTCAATTAGATATGCTTCTCTAGGTTTAGGCCTAATTCATGCTACGTCTTATGATGCTATCACGCAGCGATAACAACAGCCAATCTACAAGCCCGCAATGCTTTGTATCTTCAACGCATTGTGTTGATGTGCAATGGAGCTTGAACAAAAACAAAAAAATCACCCACTGTTTTACACCAGTAAACCTGTGATGTGACAATAAAGATTCTGATGGGCGCTTTCAGATTGACTATGTGCGTTCCACAACACCATTGCGGCTAACTATAGACAGGGCTTAACTAAGACATCCAAGGGATTTCCCATGACTCACCAAGCTCCTTTCTCCACCCCTCCCTTATCCTTCTGTGCGCATTCATATCCCATCCATGCATGTTATTAACTTGACTTCTTCCCTGGAGTTTGTGCGCTTTCTTGCGTAACAGGCTTCCACAGGCTTGCAAGGACAATTATATGTGTTATTTCTATTACTGTTTTTGCTACGCATCCCTGTGTGTGTGTGTGTGTGTGTGTGTGTGTGTGTGTGTGTGTGTGTGTGTGTGTCTCTCTCTCCCTCTTTGCCCCCCCTCTCTCTCTCAACTCAACCAGTCAAGGCAGTTGGCTGCCCACCTAGAGCCAGATTCTTCTCAAGGTTTCTTTCCTTGCTGCCATCGCCAAGCGCTTGCTCATGGATGAATTGTAAGAGTATGGTGTTGACCTGCCCTACATGTAAAGTGTCACGAGACAACCTTTGCTGTGATTTGGTGCTATATAAAAACAGTTGACTTGACTTGTCTTCTGAGTGTCTCTCTGATCAGTCCAACCCTCTGTCCCCCCCAGGTTCACTGCACCACACAGTCCTTCTGTTGTTTGGAGTATTTCCTCCTCCTCTGCTCCAGACCTCTCTCCAAACGTTCATCCTCCTCCAAGGCCCTGCGCAGGTAAAAAAACATCCATAAAATGAGTTCCTTTTGTTTCACCTTTTTTCTCCTACTTTAGGGCTTAATATTGATGCACTTAAGTAAATGTACTTAGTTACTTTACAACACTGGCGTTTAGTAACTTTTGCCATCACAATAAAAGCTTATCAGCTTCATGACAAGACAGACACACATGGGAAAGTCGGTGGCATTTCACATTGCAAAGGGGTGCAGGAAGAGTGGGCACCTAAATATACTCAATGTTAAATAAATTGGATGAAATAATTGCTGTGTGTTGCTCTATATGGGTTTTGTCAATAATTTTGACAAATAATAATAGCTCGCAGCAACATATTAAAACATTTAAAATTAAAATAAAAAAATAAACATTTTTGGAACCATGAACTTTTAGTTCAAATCTTTGAATGATGAACTTTGAACTGAACTAGTTCATTTTAAAATGTGTGAACTGAACTTTGAACTAGTTCATGTAGAAAGTGAACTTTCCCAACCCTGGCTGTCAACATCAAATATCAAGTGGCCTTGTTGCCTGTAAAATGATGAAATGCCAGGCCAGGTGTGAGATATGATCTACTGGACAACACATTTCAACATGAGATTGATGATAAAGTTGACCACTTCTGTATCTTCTCTCTTTTTAATCTTTTTGTTATCAGCACCCTCCCATAGAGGAGAAGGAAACTGATCAAGATGTCAAATTACACAATATATAATTCGTTGTTAACCTTTTTCTGACCTCTGCCCTGGCATTTGGCTTTTGTGTTCTCAAAAGCTGACAACATCAAATGTCAAGTGGCCTTGTTGCCCGTTAACGTGAGGTTGATGATAAAGTTGACCACTTCTGTATCTTAGTAATTTCTCTCTTTTTAATCTTTTTGTCATCAGCACCCTCCCATAGGGGACGGAAACGGATAAGGGTGTCAAAATGTATTAATTCCATAAGCCTGTGCAGATAATTATAGTTTGGTCTGTACTGTGGAATGTCATGCTGGGCCTGGAGCCCTTTAGTTTTTCAGCAGATTCCTTGCGAGCCAAGATGGAGTTATTTATTTGAGACGAGCGGACCTGTTGTTATTGAGAGTTAAATAAAAGTCTGTGTCACTGTTGGCCCCTACTGGGTGGTCTGGGGAGGGTGTGGAGCTGTGGACCAGTGTTTCTCAACTGTTTGAATTTCAAGGTCTTCCCTTAACTCTGACAGTATACAAATGGAACCAAATGGACCCGTTAGCGTTAATTTGGTTCCGTTTGTATACTGTCAGAGTTACAGACTTGTATGGGTCGAACACAAAAAACTGCATGTGAATCCGAGCTACCGTTCTCGAGTTAGCCTCTGCAGTGTTTAAAAAGTAAGCAAACAGAAAAAGAGTACAGAGAAACGGCTTGTTCCGGCCATAATAATGCGTTACCGGCCCAGTTTCCGGGTTACCGGCCCAGAACAGCAGCACTACCTCTACTGTAGATTACTTATAGATTAATTAAATCAATACAATTCTCTGGTTTCTCTGGCGAAGCGGCCTGGACCAACAGTTTTTTTCTCTGGATTCTCGGGTTGGGACAGTAAATTAGTTAATTGTTTTGAATGTTTTAAGCAAATCAAATCCGTCTCACCCTCGTTCCTTAGCGTCCATGTTGTGGACCAGCTCGTCTCTTTGGTTGACCAGAGACACCAGCTCCTGAAGAAGCAGCTGCTCTCTGTGCTTGTGGGCCTGGGTCTTCTGCCACTCTAGAAATAAATCATGAGAAAAAATAATCAGTGCCAGCGAAAAGTACACCAGTATGTTTTTTTAATGCCGGTTTTCACGTTACTGTATCAAACAGTTGTAATAATGACGTTTGTGAAGGTAGTCTAGTGCAGTGGTTCTCAACCTGTGGGTCGGGACCCCCAGGGGGGTTCCCAGATGATTAACTTAATGTGAAACATTGCTTTCTCTCTCAACAGTAAACAAAGTAACCAGTATAAAGTTTAAGTGTAATAGTGTATAGAGGGTATCTGTACATTTTCTAAAGTGACAATTTAAGGACTTTTTAATACCTCTAAAATGACAAATTAAACAATGGTTGTAGCTGCCATCAGAAACGGACATCATAATTAAAGTTCATTGTTTATATAAATAAGTTAAAAAGGTCAATAAGTTAAGTTCATAATGTTTTTGTTTTGGACAATTTCATGTATCTAGGTTTCTTTCTTTGTTTCACGTGATACTGAGGTGATTTCTGTGTTCTTGATTGGCCCAGGTCACACTGGCCTTTTGATCTTTGATCTGTTAATGAGCAAGGGTGGTTGGCATCACTGTAATTAGCAGAGCTGAGGGGAACCAGTTCATTCTGAACAGAACACTCAGAGGAGACACAAGCACAGCATTGCAGCTGTCTGTATGCTGTTTGAGAGAGAAAGAGTTGCTGTTGGTTAAAAGTCAAGAGTTACAGTATATCAGAAAGAGTACGTTACAGAAGATTTAAGTTTATTTCCCCAGAGTTGATGCGGCCAATGAGGTATGCATTATTTGTTTGAAAGTGAACTGTATTTGTTTTACTGTATGTTTTCTTTGATCATTGTTCTCTGTGAGAATATTGTATTAATGCATATTTGTATTTTGTGTTTGTTTGTTACAGTTCTTACGGCATTTGCTTTGGCATTTTATTTGGCATTAAATGTCTGTCTATAAAAAGATCACCTTGTGTGCGTATCTATCAACCGGAGGGAACTACAGTAAGAACTCAGCCTGCTCGACACGAGGTGAAGGGGCCTGTCTGTGCCTAGGATCAGGGGCCTGTCTGGCTTAGGAAAGGGGCCTGTCTGGCCTAGGAGAAGGGGCCTACCAGCTGATGTCGACCGAGCTTCAAGCAAGTTTCCACCTACAGTAACTCAAGCATTGTACAGATAAGACTGTGTTTACACTGGCATCCCAGCAAGTGGAGTGCGGGAGCTTTTGCGTGGTTAAACCAAGAAGTAATACATTTAAAACAAGTTAAATGTTAATAAGTGGAGTAACCTCGTTAACTGCTTTAAAGGGACTCTATAAGTGCTAAATGGGAAATGTCATGGTGTTATGCACATGTTTTATTTTGATCAAGTTTGATGATTCCACGCAGTCATTTTTCAATTAAGCAAGTTTGAAGTGCAAAAAGGGTAAAAATATTCTATTGTATTTTTTTCCAGTAATTCATTTCATCTTTAAGTGATTCATTTCTAAGAAGTCAAGTGACTAATATATATTACAACTAAGTGTGATATAAGTTAAAAGGTTAAAAGGTGTACTCCAATTCATTGGGTTAATTCATTTTAAGTTCATGTGTATTGTAAAAGAGTTTATGATACATTAAGTCATTCTAACTTTATGCCAATTCATTGCAAGTGAAAACAAGTTCATTTGTTTTGTAAAGGGGTTTTGGTACCTTTTTGAGTTATTCTAAAATGTTTTGGTGAAACTAAAATCCAAGTTCATTGCAATAAGTGTTGTTGCAATTTAAAACCCATAAGTACTATTCAAGTCAAGCCAGTTAATTCAACTGTTGTTTTTTGGTTTTATTTTTTATTTCAAAAGCTACTAATTTAAGAACGCTTACAGTAAATCTTAAGCAAACAAAGATGTCTGAACACGAAGACAATGGAACACATTTAGATAGTACCATTAATGTTGAAGCATTATTTCACCAGTCTCAAAACACTGATAATGCACCTTTAGACACTAACCCACACAAGGACACTGAGGTAATTGAGGTTGAAGAAGAGACCCACGATGAAGCAGGAGGGACCGAAGTTGTTCCAGAGCAATTGCGAAAAAGCCAGAGAACCCGAACGCTTACTCAAAAGGGTCAAGAACTCGAAGACAACAAAATAAGGAGTTTTAAGCATCACTTCACAACTTCCTATGAGAAATGGAAATGTCTTGCCAAGGAGACTAAGAAGGCTTTCAGTGGACCTTTATCCGGTGAGATATTACAGAGCATTATGACCAATATCAACTGTGCTCAGAAGGACGTAACGCATGCTTATGAAGACTTGCGCCGACACATTACTCCTGATAATGAGATCCGCCGCCGAGTCGATACTTGTGTAGAGGTGTCGCAGAAGATCCTTAAGCGTGCTTATAATCGCAAAGACAAAGATTCAGAGGCATTGAGTGAGACAAGCTCAAAGTTCACATTCAGTGCAAGCCAAAGTTCAGTGTCTGCAAGTAAGACAACCATGAGATCAAAACACTCAGCCATGTCCGCTGCAAAGAAACAAGAAGCTGCAGCAGAACTAGCTGCAACTAAAGCCACTTTGGAAGTCATGGACGAAATGGAACACGAGAAGCAACAGCTTGAAATACTTGAAGCTGAAAACAGACAAAGGCTTGCAACCATTGAAGCTGAGAACAAACAAAGGCTTGCAATCATAGAAGCTGAGCTTGCACAACAAGAAGTGGAAAATGCTGCAAGGCAAAGTGCTTTAGAAGAAAAGCGCAGGCAGTTAGAGCGCTTAGAGACAGTTAAGAAAATGAATGCTGCAAAGGCACGACTACAAGTGTATGAACAAGATGTGGGCTCGGATGACGACATATTAGACTTGTTCCAAGACAACAAATCTAAGCAACTGACACCCGCAGTTAAGCCAAGAAGTCTCCCAGTGCAAGGCGTGACTTCACCACAACATGTCTCGCATGCACAAGCGACTCTGATAAACCAAACTACCACAAGCGGCCAGCCTGCTACTAATGCTCAGCAAGATGATAGCGCTACAGCAATCGCTAGAGCAATTGCAGAGTCCATCAATGCAAGCCGACTTCCTGTACCAGAGCCTTCAGTTTTCAGTGGAGACCCCCTAAGGTACAAGGACTGGAAAATGTCATTCGAAACATTAATTGGAAGAAAGAATATTCCAGTAAACGAGAAAGTCTACTACCTTCGCAAGTATGTCGGCGGACCTGCAAAGAAAGCCATAGAGGGTTATTTCCTGTTAGGAACAGAAGCAGCTTATCATTCAGCGTGGGACATACTTGAAGAAAGATATGGAAGCTCATTCGTGATAGCTAAAGCCTTCAGGGATAAACTTACCTCATGGCCAAAGATAGGACCCAAAGACAGTGTTGAACTGAGAGAGTTCGCAGACTTCCTGCAAGGCTGTCAATCAGCGATGTCACAGATTAAAGGCCTAGAAGTCCTGAACGACTGTTCTGAAAACCAAAGAATACTTACCAAGCTTCCTGATTGGTTAACAGCCAGATGGAACAGAAAAGTCATTGAAACTCTGGAACAGTCCCAGGAATTCCCTAAATTCACACAATTTGTTAAGTTTGTCGCAAAAGAAGCCAAGATAGCCTGTAATCCAGTGACCTCTCTTTATGCTTTGAAATCGAGTGATGGAGAGAAGGTGAAGACAGCACCAAAGACTCGAAGTGTTGGTGCTAAGGTGTTTGCAAGCACATCGGAAGAGAAAACAGATGCTAAGTGTGTCTTTTGTGAAAAGACAAACCATGGCATTCACACATGTCGAAAGTTCATGGCTAAGTCAGTAGCAGAACGAGTCAAGTTTGTGCAGACCAACAGATTATGTTTTGGATGCTTGAAATCAGGTCATCATTCAAAGAACTGTGAAAACAAGAGTGTCTGTGACACATGTAAAAGGAAGCATCCTACCTGTTTACATGAGGACCGTTCCAAGGACGACGGAAAGAAAGAACAAAAGGATGACAAACGAAAGGAGAGTGAGAAGCACTCAAAGGACAACAAGGAAAGGTCAAAGGACAAGTCAGAGTCTAAACAGACCGAAGAAACAGCAAATGATGCAACATCTTTTCGAGTAGTTCAGGACAAGAGCAACAGTTTCACATCCACAGTTGTTCCTGTATGGTTATCCACTACAAGTAAACCAGAGAATGAAGTTCTTGTATATGCACTTCTGGACAGTCAAAGTGATTCCACTTTCATTTTGCAAGAGAAAGCTGACACTCTGGACACACAGAAGGTACCGGTGCAGCTAAAACTGGGCACATTGGCATCCAGAGGTACTATCATTTCAAGTCAGAAGTTATTGGGACTGCAGGTCCGAGGGTTCTATTCCTCTAAGAAGATCCCCCTCCCAGTCACCTATACAAGAGAGTTCATTCCTGCCAATTTAAGTCACATTCCTACACCCAAGACAGCAAGAGCATGGCCTCACCTAGAGTACCTTGCTGAAGAGATCGCACCTTTAATCGACTGTGACATTGGTCTGCTTATTGGCTATGATTGTTCTCAGGCCATGTTACCTAGAGAAGTGGTGTCGGGCAAAGACCATGAGCCATTTGCACAAAGAACAGACCTCGGCTGGAGTATAGTCGGTTGTGTCAATCCCTATGTTGACTATGGCGATGAGATTGGAAGCAGCCACAGGATTGTTGTCAAGGAAGTGACGCCAAGCAATCACTCGCCTTCTAATCTAACAAGTGAAGTCCATTACATCTGCCGAACTCAAGTCAAGGAAGTATTCACGCCACCAGATGTGATAAGGGTGCTTGAATCAGACTTCAACGAGAGAACGGTAGAGGATGCACATTTCTCTCAAGAGGACCTACGCTTCATCACAACGATGGAGGATGGCATCAAGATCAAGGATGACGGTCATTGTGAAATGCCGTTGCCATTTAAGGAAGACAGACCGAGTCTACCAGACAATCGAGTATGTGCAAATCACCGTCTCAAGTGCCTGAAAAGGAGATTCGAGAAAGACAAGCAGTATCATAAGGATTACATGGCCTTCATGAGTGAAACGATCGCTCGCGGAGATGCTGAGAAAGTTCCAGCAGAAGAAATGAACAAAAGTCCTGTCTGGTACATCCCTCACCACGGGGTCTATCACCCTCAGAAACCCGGCAAGATAAGGGTTGTGTTCGACTGCTCTGCTAAGTTCCAAGGAGTGTCATTGAATGATTATCTGCTTACCGGACCAGAACTTACGAATACCCTAGTAGGTGTTCTCTGCCGGTTCCGCAAGGGTCCAGTAGCGATCATGTGCGATATTGAACGTATGTTCCATCAATTTCACGTAAGAGCAGAAGACCAAGACTATCTGAGATTTCTCTGGTGGGATGAAGGAGACATTCAATCAGAGCCCTCAGTCTATAGGATGAGAGTGCACCTTTTCGGAGCAGCCTCATCGCCAGGCTGTGCAAACTACGGCCTCAAGCACATTGCTGCACAAGGACAAGGTCGCTTCAGTGAAGCATCCATCTGTTTCATCGAAAGGAACTTTTACGTGGATGACGGCCTGACAAGTGTGGCAACTGTAGATGAAGCAATCCAGTTGGTCAGTGAAGCAAGGCAGATCTGCAGCGCTGGCAAGCTGCGAATCCACAAGTTCATTTCCAACAGTCAGGAGGTTCTTGCATCCATCCCTAAAGAAGAATGTGCTGAAACAGTAAGACATCTGGATCTAGCCTTTGGTGAGCCGCAGCTTGAAAGAGCCCTAGGTGTGAGATGGTGTGTCGTTTCAGACCAGTTCCAATTCAGAGTCGTGGTGAATGAACGCCCACTCTCTAGAAGAGGAGTCCTGTCGACAGTAGCATCCATCTTCGACCCACTTGGCTTCGTAGCACCCTTCATTCTAGTTGGGAAGCAAATACTACAGCAAATGTGCAGAGACAAGATTGGATGGGATGAACCACTCTCTGAAGAGCTTCGTCCAAAATGGGAGTCCTGGCTCTTGGACCTGCAGAACTTAGCTGATGTCAAGATTCAGCGATGTTACCTGCCAGCAAGTTTCAAGGAAGTCAAGAAGTATGAACTCCATCACTTCGCCGACGCAAGTGTCACAGGGTATGGAGAATGTACTTACCTGAGAGCCATCAGTGAATCAGGACAAATCCATTGTTCTCTAGTCATGGGCAAGTCCCGAGTGACACCCACAAAAGTCACCACAGTGCCAAGACTTGAGCTGGCAGCAGCGGTTGTTGCTGTTCGTACAAGTGATCTGCTCAGAAAGGAGTTGGATATAGAAGATGTCCAAGAGTTCTTCTGGACCGACTCAAAGGTCGTCCTAGGTTATGTCAACAATGACGCCAGGCGATTTCATGTATTCGTGGCAAACCGCATTACACGAATCAAGGAAAGCACAAATCCAAGTCAATGGAGACATGTAAGCTCTGAAGAAAATCCCGCAGACCACGCTTCAAGGGGCCTCAAAGCAAAGGACCTCATTGCTTCCAACTGGTTTACGGGTCCAGATTTTCTCTGGTGTGAGGAGCTTCCCAGCAGAGATGTTATGGTGGGAGACTTAGCAGTTGAAGACCCAGAGGTTCGTAAGACAATTGTACACAAGACCCTGGTAACCGAAGTTAAACTGCTCGATCGTTTCCTGAAGTTCTCCAGCTGGACAACTTTAGTCAAAGCCATTGCCAGACTCAAGCGACGTGGCAAGGAGCTTAAAGGTTTGACGTCAAGAACCAATCAAGCCACAAGTCTCGAAGAGAGAAAGGAAGCTGAACTTACCATCATAGGCATTGTCCAAAGAGCAACCTTCTCGGAGGAATTTCAAAGTCTTCAACACAAGAAGGAGATAAGCAAGGATAAGACCTGCAGACTACACCGTCTGAATCCCTTCTTGGATGAGCAAGGTATCCTCAGGGTTGGAGGTCGACTAGAACATGCTGCTCTGCATCCGCACGTCAAGCATCCAGCAATCTTGCCGAAGACCAGCCACATATCAAGGTTACTGATCGACCACTACCATCAAAGGGTGGAACACCAGGGGCGAGGCATAACCTTGAACGAGTTGAGATCCAACGGCATCTGGATCCTTGGATGTAGTCAAGCTGTGTCGTCCTACATCTACAAGTGTGTCAAGTGTAGGAAGTTCAGACGCTGTACAGAAGAACAAAGAATGGCAGATCTACCCCGTGAACGCATGGAAACAACTCCTCCCTTTACCTATTGTGGTATGGACTGCTTCGGCCCGTTCCACGTCAAGGAAGGAAGGAAGGAGCTGAAGCGCTATGGGCTACTATTCACCTGTCTTTGCTCTCGTGCTGTGCACATTGAACTCCTCGATGACATGACTACCGATGCATTTATTAATGCTCTCCGTTCCTTCATTGCCCTACGAGGAAACGTCCGTCAACTCAGATCTGATCAGGGTACCAACTTTGTTGGCGCAAGGCGTGAGCTCCTGGAAGCTGTGAAGGACATGGACCAAGAATCCCTAAAGCAACTAGGCTGTGAGTTTGTCATGAACCCTCCATCCGCAAGCCATATGGGTGGAGCCTGGGAAAGGCAAATCAGAACAATAAGGAGTGTGTTGACATCCATCCTGGATAAGTCATCCCAAAGACTTGATTGTTCATCCTTGCGAACTTACCTCTACGAAGTCATGGCAATCATAAACAGCAGGCCTTTAACGGCACACTTACTCAGTGACCCGGCTGGGCCACAGCCACTTACGCCTAACCATATCCTGACGATGAAGTCTTCAATAGTCTTGCCACCACCTGGAGACTTTGTGAACGAAGACCTTTATCTGCGTAAAAGATGGCGAAGAGTGCAATATCTAGCCAACGAGTTTTGGTGTAGATGGAAGAAAGAGTACCTGTTGAACCTGCAACAGAGGCAGAAATGGCACAAGACCCGCAGAAATGCAAAGATCAACGATGTAGTGATTGTGAAAGATGACACTGCACCACGAAATGAGTGGAAACTAGCCAAGGTCACGGATGTGTACCCTGGTGAAGATGGATATGTGAGGAAGCTACAGTTGCTCATTGGAAATGCAGCAATAGATGACAAAGGAAAGAGACTCACCAAGCCAGTCTACTTAGAGAGGCCTATCCACAAGACGGTTACCCTGCTGGAAGCCGACTAATGCGACCTCTACCTCTTGCATTCCATACACTAGGGCTCATTTGAATACACATGGACGTTGTGATTTAAAAAATGGTTATAAAAAATGTTAAAGTTCATTTAAGAAATCTCAAGTGATTTCGGTGGGAGTGTAGCTGCCATCAGAAACGGACATCATAATTAAAGTTCATTGTTTATATAAATAAGTTAAAAAGGTCAATAAGTTAAGTTCATAATGTTTTTGTTTTGGACAATTTCATGTATCTAGGTTTCTTTCTTTGTTTCACGTGATACTGAGGTGATTTCTGTGTTCTTGATTGGCCCAGGTCACACTGGCCTTTTGATCTTTGATCTGTTAATGAGCAAGGGTGGTTGGCATCACTGTAATTAGCAGAGCTGAGGGGAACCAGTTCATTCTGAACAGAACACTCAGAGGAGACACAAGCACAGCATTGCAGCTGTCTGTATGCTGTTTGAGAGAGAAAGAGTTGCTGTTGGTTAAAAGTCAAGAGTTACAGTATATCAGAAAGAGTACGTTACAGAAGATTTAAGTTTATTTCCCCAGAGTTGATGCGGCCAATGAGGTATGCATTATTTGTTTGAAAGTGAACTGTATTTGTTTTACTGTATGTTTTCTTTGATCATTGTTCTCTGTGAGAATATTGTATTAATGCATATTTGTATTTTGTGTTTGTTTGTTACAGTTCTTACGGCATTTGCTTTGGCATTTTATTTGGCATTAAATGTCTGTCTATAAAAAGATCACCTTGTGTGCGTATCTATCAACCGGAGGGAACTACAATGGTCAAATTGTCAAATATTAGAGGAACACAAACCGTTAAAATAAAGAGATACAATAAGCGTTTCTGCCCCACAACAATGATTTGATATAAGAGCAAAGTATCCACTGTGTGAATACGCATTTGTGGAGTCCACACATTGGCTTCCAAAAGTTTGCAGGAGTGGTCCTTTCTGAGCAAAATGCCTCAAATCATGAACGCAGCTTCCAATTGCTGTGAAACTTCACATTTGGACTATTATAGCACCACCAGGAGTCAGATTCATGCAAGTTATCCAATATCCATTTTTGCTATTGCTCCGACAGATTTTGTCCAAAAATCTGACAAATACACAAGTAAACATTATCTCCATAGTCATGTCATTAAGACGGTCCTGTCCGATTGGCTATGATTGACTTCTATTACTGGCACTCTTGCACCTGGCACTTTAGTCTAGGTGTGCGTGCTTGTGGTTTATGTGGTTTTGTCCTTTACCCAGTTACTTTTCTGCAGAATGTCAAAATCCCCTGAAAATAGAGAAGTTCTTTTCTAGGATGTTTTCCGTGAGTTTCATTATCACTTTCATCTTCCGAATTACAGCTACTTCCTAAAACCATCAGTGACTATTACACATACACCAAGATACACTGAAACAAACAAAAACTAAAACACCACTGAGTCACAGTCATGTGCAGCATGTAAAAATAGATGGAAGTATTATTTGGTCAAATTACACATATTTTAACTCACAGCTTAATGCAGCTTTCCGAACTCAAATTAGGAGTAAATTAGGAGTTGCAAGAAATGTCATTTTGTATTTGAACCGGACCTTTCTGACGCAAATTTCGGTGGTCGGTGACAGTATGGCCTCCACTTGAGCGTGTAGCTGCTGCGCACAGCAGCGAAAGTCACGCACGAAAACAATTAATTAAATAATAAGGTGCCAGGCTTCGGGCCGGGCACCAACGGGCCAGGCAGGGCCTGAATTCCACGGGCCAGGGCCCCACATTTTAGGCCCGTGCAGGGCTCTACTGTGATTGGTCAATTGGTGTCTGTTTGTACTCCCAGGGTCACACTGGTCAAGCTTCACGGGGCGCTTAATGAAATTATGTCATAAATAGCACCGCTCACCTCACACTGGGTGTGATTCTTCTGTGTGGTAATTAAGTCCTACCTTCGACAGCCATCATGTCTCTCAGTTCCTTGTTCAGCAGCTCAAATTTCCTCTCCAAGTCCTGTTCCTCCAGTCTGTAAGTCAGGACACGTTGCGTTAAATCATTTATACTGTGTGGTGTGTTTTTTTATGTGCGGGCTTATGCATATGCATGAATGTGTAATGCATAATGTACAGGGTTGTCTTGTGCTTTGTGTGTGAGTGGGTGTGAGTGTGTGTGAGTGTGTGTGTGTGTGTGTGTGTGTGTGTGTGTGTGTGTGTGTGTGTGCGTGTGTGTGGCCCTACTTCCCGTAACTCCCATGTGTTTGAGTTTACACAACATTCTGTAGTTGCATAATGAACCTTTGTTTGTTATGCCTTATTATTTCTCTGATTCCTTCTATTATGCTTTCAAATGCCTTTTATGTATTTAATATCTTTTCACTCCTTAGGTAAAGAACTTCCGATGGAATGTTTATATAAATAAAAGTACCAACTGTTTTAGTCAGCAGAGGCACCTCTTAATAGGATACGTTACATTTTTTTTTCTTCTTGGTATTGCTTGACATTTATGATGTATGGTGTATGCCTGATACTGTAGTCACGTAATTATTACAAGCTGTTTTTCAATCAACTCTATTTATTATACAAGGTCTGTGACCTGAGACACATAATCCCTTTTTAGGGAACAATTAGCTTTGTACAGTATACTGTGTGTGTGTGTGTGTGTGTGTGTGTGTGTGTGTGTGTGTGTGTGTGTGTGTGTGTGTGTGTGTGTGTGTGTGTGTGTGTGTGTGTGTGTGTGTGTGTGTGTGCATTGTACTACGCATTCTGACAACGCGTCGTCTGCTATTTTCAGCACAGAACCAAGTGTAAAATCAGTCATTACGATGCCATCAATGCCTGCCAAAATACATTTTAGTTGACTAAATCAACTGTAGATTTAGTCGCCTAAAATCTTGGTGATGATGATATTCAGTCAACTAAAACTAGACTAAAACTAAAACTTTTCAGGTGACTAAATTATGACTACAACTAAATGACATTTTATTCAAAAGACTATTACTAAAACTAAATCAAAATGTACTGTCTAAAACAACACTGTTGTTCTGTCGATGTCTTACAGTAACTGCAGGTGGTCCTGTCTCCTGATGAGAGCGTTCTTCTTGTTGACCAAGGTGAACCACTCCTGAATCAGCTTCTCCTCCTCCACCTTGTCACTTCCTGCAACAAGCACAAGCCGTGTACCCTTTTCAATTATACTGTGTGCATAATAACGTGCATAACCTACAAGGCTACAAATCAACCATATTAGAATTAAGGTCGTTGCACACTGCTAAGTTTTTCCGGACGAATATAGGAGCAAATTTCGGAGCACGTAAATAAAGAAATCAACCTCACATTATGTCAAAACCAACGGTCTTCATCAGGGCAAGAACTGTCAGTTCTTTTGAGTGCTCGGATCTCTCCTTCCTTTTTTAACAGTGTTTTACCCACTGATCCTAGCAGCACCACATACTTTTTAAGATGCTTTTATCTCCCTTGAGCACCCGGTTGGTCTCTGTTTTTAGTGTGCAACCAGATTTAGTAAGATGCTTTTTATAAAATGGTGTCTTGAACACATTTCACTTCTCTGTTATATACTCGCAATAAACCATTGCCACACTAGGCTAGCAACGCTGCATCTGTAGTTAGAATTGTGCTCTGGATCTGGTTGCTAATTGCCGAATTGAAACCCATGTTGTAAAATCAATACAGTAATACTGTACACTTGGGAGGCTGTGAGATGTTTCTGGTATGACGTGAGACACAGTGCCTAAGCGCGCATATTTTTATACGAGCATGATGTACCACAGCCTCAAGTGTATTTTTGTGTACATATGAGGTGCAACCATTTATAGCATAGTACATTATATTGACTGAGGAAACACGTCATCGGTTTGGTCTCGCTCTACTTAGTGAAGCCTCCTGTGCGTGTGTGCCATCCCATTTGTAATTATTAACGCACTTAATTATTTACCAGTCTGCACATGACGTTCCTGTGGTGTTAGGGTGTGAATGATTTCATCCTCTATTCCCAATTGGACAAGAGTGAACACATAAAGCAAATATACTGTTGTACATTTGTGGACAATAAAGTTTCTATTCTGTTCTATTTGTTTAAACTCTGAGCGTGTAATAAAACTAAGAGTTTAAAAGCCCCGCTAGCAACCTCTAGAGGCCATGCTGCTTTTTACACCCAACCAGACCTACAGTACACTAAGGGGTTTCAACTGACTGAAACTGGCATCCCATACATATATCAATTTGGGGGTCCATGGCACAAAAAGGTTTGATAGCTGCTGGTTTAGAAGGCATTGTTAGAATGGGCCTCAACCCTCATGTCTTAATGGGGTTACATATGCTTTAACTATAAAAAATAGCAGATATACAAGCTCACAGCGTGGCAGTACCGTGCTGCGAGCTTATACCGGTAGATCTGCTATTTTTGAAATATGAAAATGTGTGCAGGTCTTTGAATATTTTGACCCGATCCTATAAATGTATTCTAAATCCTTCTTCTAAATCAGTGGTTCTCAAACTTCTTCACGTCAAGAACCCCCCAAAATTACATGTATTTGGCTGTGTGGACCCCCATCTTAAAATATGTTGTTCCAGGGACCCCCAGAAACAGATATTTGAGTTACAAAAAAAATAAAAAATAACAGATCTACAAGCTCTCAGCGCGGCACTCTGTACCGCGTTTTGAGCTTGTATATCTTAATGTGTTAATGGGTTAAAGTATGTCTCTCAGTCCAGTGTCTCCATACCTGTCTCCATCAGACTCCTGAGCTTCCTCTCCACCACGTCGGCTCTGTTGTCAACGTGCTTCTGTTCTGCTTCCAGAGCCTCCATCTCACTGAGCACATACTGGTTGGGGTCCTACACACATCCACAATGGAACAAACACACATTATTTAGTTGCACACGGATTGGATTAAAGCAAAATACGATCACAATCACAAATACAATTACTGAAAAAAGTGTCTAAGTAGCGATTTTGTGAGTGTGAAAGGACACACTATACCGCTGTTTCCTAAACAATTAACAGAATACGTAAATGTATTGTTTTAGTAATATAGCTCCTGCTGTTCTACATACTGTACTGCCAATCAGGTGAAGGATTGAGGCCTTTGCTTTTATATGAAATATCCGAGACTATTAAGATTTTATGGAAGATGCTTCTTAACATATTGCTAGTTTGACAACTTCAAATGCTCTACTCTTAAAATAATAACTGGTCTGGAAATAGCCTATCTACAAGCTCTCAATGCATCTCAGACTATTTCCGCTGTGCAACATGATTCCATGCTTCTATGGAATCCAAATCAGTCGTGGCGACAGAGGACTTTAATCCATGCAGGTGTCATGCAACTAAGTTTAAATCACTAATGTGGTTGTGGAAACTTGAACGGACCTGGTTTTCTTCCTCTGGCTTCCTCTCAGCGCTTGCTTCAGCCTCTCTGCCCTCTGCATGACAAACACAGAAATCCATTAAACCAAAACATCCATAAATGTGGTGCACAATTCTGTAATGACAGCAGCAAACAGTCCCTGATGAGTTAATGACTAGTTAACAACAGGAAATCATCATAATGAGTGTGAACATGTGACCACTGTTTGTCCATTGGCACAAACAAAGTTTAAGTTTCACCTCGGATTTGAATACAGGTTTCCTGCGCACAAGCTGAAATTGTTACCACTGAGTTAACACTTATGTTGCAATGATTTTTTCCGGCCAATGTCCCGCGTTGCCATGGTTACCATAGACTTCCATGTAATTGTGCAATTGTGTAAAAAGTGCACGCCCATGCCTAGATGATGCACCACGTGTGTGCAGGCTGTTCACAGCTTTCAAACAAAAAAATCCGCTTGGAAATCCGTTCAGGCATTCATGATTTATGAGCCATTATGTTTTCTTCAGATGTAAACAAACATGGCTGCCATGTTTGAAAGAATGGGTTGGTATGGGGGTTAAACATGCAATTTCGCGATCGCGATCATGCCTAACACATTTCTGGAGGTCCAAAAAAAAAATTTGATTTTTTTTTTTTTTGAAAAACGGCCCAAACTCGGGAAACTCGGGGTTGGCACAGCACTAGTACCAATACAAACTCGGGAAACTCGGGGTTGGCACCAGATGTGTTAATAGAGCCTGCATGCTTGAGACCCTGAGAAATTGAATTATGACCTGTAGCCAGTCATGTCAAACCAGACACAGGATACAAAATGTCTCATTAGAAGAGCAGGGTTACAACCACAATTGTATACGTTATATTGTATTAACATACTATACCATACAGATTGGACAAAATAAAATCTTTTTCCAAGCATTTTTAATTTAGTCCATGCCCTGTTTTAGCTTAGTTTTTACGTGACCCATTAGCCAAGTTAAGTTGGGTCCTATATGCTGATGTCCTATGTGGACTGGTTGCCTACTGTATATGTTGTTTTGTTTGCTGTTTATATATGCTGTTTTTTCTTTGCCTTGTTTTATAGTTTTCTGCTTTGTAGCACTGAGATTCGCAAGAATGCAAAGCCCGCTATAAATAAAATGTATTATTATTATTATTTTTCACAAAGAAAAAAGCTAGTTACAAGTAAAAACTAGTGTCTGTGCTCAGATTGTTAGCTAATGCATAACAAAATGAAAAAAAAAGAAAAAAGACAAAACATTACATTGTTATGAAAAGCCAACCTGTTTCTGATTTCCTCCGGGCAGCAGTGATTTCTTCTATCCCGGCAGTAGCCTGTAGAGACCCAATATAAGTAATCATTTAGGCTCCATACAGTACATAGAGAAAACCGTGTGTGTAAAAACAACATAATAGGCCTCTTACCGCTGATGGATCTCCTTCGTCCATACTTCTGCGCTGTGACCTACGCTTTTTCACCAGATCAGCATCTTTCACGTGCGAGAAACCAGTCTTGGACAGGAAGTGAGTCCTAGGCGGCGCCACGGGCGCCTGAGCGCCACCCGCCGCGCCACGTTTGGCTCTGGGAGGCGGGACCATGTCCCCAGTGGTTTTGGCGGCCTTGTCGCTCCCGTTCTCCTCTGCCGCCGCACTCCCGTTGGTCTCCAGAGTGATGCCCTCCTCCTGTAGCCTCTGAGCGCAGTAGCGGACGGCGGCCTCGGGGTCGGCGTCCTCTCGGCTCTCCCGGGACGCCGCCAGGCCGTAGCTGGACTCGCTGCTGTCCTTCTCGATCTGCAGCACGCTCAGCTCCTGGCCCATGAAGTGAGTGCGGATCTGGTTGAGGTAGGTCATGACGATGAGGCGGTCGGGCACGGTTTCCATGCACATGTCGGAGGGCCCCATCAGCCTAGAGATACCCAGTTCGGCAAAACCATCAAAGGCCTGTCGGGAACAGAATGAACAGACATGTGATTAGATTATCAGGCATTAGTGTTTTGTGGTTTTTACAATAGATCAGTCTGGGGACCCCCAAGGGTCCTTGGCGGGTTCCAGGGGGTTAAATTATTGATATTTACTGTAGGAACCAAAAGGACCCTTACAGGTTTGTAACTATAACACAATTAGGAACCCGTAAGGGTTTACAGCGTAGATTGGTTTCCCAGAGATGAAAATCATATCAAACTGGTGTTTAAAAAGTTTGAGAATCACTTCAATAGATTATTGTCATTCAAATGTTGTTAATATTATGATGATAAATTATGAGGGCAATCACCTTTTTGTTGTTGCGTTTGATATCATAAGGGTCCAGCGACTCATAGTCACTGTGCATAGAAGAAAGAAGATATACAAAATATAATAAATTAGGCAATGTAGACAGTTTGACAACATAGCATTTTGTATGTAAGCAGAATGCAAAAATAAAATAAAATAATGAAATATATGTCATACATCTTCTCTGGGTAAAAGTGGTGCAGGATGGCACAGAAGGCCAGGCCATTCCTCCAGGAAGTGCCAAAGTTGGTGATCCGGAGCCCCTTGTGGCTCTTTGTCACTTCTTGACACCACTCCAGCAGAGACTGGCTGGAGGTTACCAGACCTGGACTGGCCATCATACCCTGACAGGGACGTGCAGAGAATGTTAGAGACAGGGTTCCCACACATCTTTACCAATTCATTTCCAAAACTTTTCTAGAATATTTAACCCGATTTCCAGGACTATATAACAATAATTCAGCTCAATAACGAGTCGTTTACTCCTATGCGCAATGCCCAAAGACAGGTAGTGTATGCCAGTGGTTCTCAACCCCCGAAATAATCATATTTGAACCCTGACGATCACTAAGAGTAGAGGGATTTTGTATAACACGGTTTTATTGTGAAAATAGCCAATCTACATGCTCACAATGCCTCGCAAGGCGAGGCGTTGTGAGCATGTAGATCTGCTATTTTCACAATTTCTGACTCTAATATTTGACAATTTAGCCAATGTTGAATTTGTAATTTCAGAGGTATTAACAAAATCAATAACCAAAGACAATGCATAGCTATTTTTTCCAGGACCCTTGATCAATTCCAAAACTTTTCCAGTACTGGAATTTTTTTTTCTAATTTTAAAATATTTCCAGGAATTTCATGGGAACCCTGTAGAGAGGCAGGGGCTGACATTTCTAAAAGGGCCTTTTGGTGATAATATCGAAAAATAGCAGACCTCCAAGCTCACAATGGGTTGTGAGCTTGGAGGTCGGCTATTTTCAGTTCTTGATACCACACTGAACTATAGCATAATCAAGTCAATACTAGAGATGTGCCGTAACAGATTTCTACACAGAGAGGGCAATTCTTTCAACATAAGACGCTGCATTCAAGTTCAGGAGAGTTTGGACAAGGCGATATTCTCTTGAATGCTGCCTTCAGGTATATGGCATGGAAAGGAGGGCATTTGTATTTATTTCAGTAAAAACTGCATTCATGGTCTGGAGAGGGCACTTTTTACAGGCGGATAAAAGGGCAGGGGCTCAAGCCCCCTTTCACGTCTATGTGTGCACGTTCCTGTACTCTGACACAACAAGACACAATTGCAAAAAAATCATTGTTTTTGAAAAAATCATTGTCATTGTTTTCAGACAAAGAAACCATATCCAAACTATGAAATGACTCAAGAGTTGAGTGATTTGGTGCCTCATATGAACTGAACGCCGAGCAGACTACTGTTGACGTACTTCTGGGGAGGCAGCGCTGTCGTCCGCAGGTCTTTTCTGAGGCGTCGTCGGCTCGTTGGCAGAACAGACGCCGGCTGCTTGTGATTGGCTGTCGTCTGGGTACGAGCCACTCAAGCGCTTCTTTCCACGAGGCACTGGGACAGGCCGACCGGAGGAGTCCTCTGCTGCACCCTTCTGCCTGGAAAGGGAAACACACAGCAAAGTGATGGGTGAGTTGTTGTTTGATCCATTAAGACCTGAGGCCTATAAAGGCTTAGAAAATGCCTTCTAAATCGGTAGTTCTCAAACCTTTTCGTGCCAAGGACCCCCAAATTGATGTATACAGGTATTTGGCAATACTGTATATACTGTATATATAATATATACAGTGCCATATATTGTGCCAGAGATTTGTGTTAAAATATTAAGGTTTTGTGTTAGCAGATTTACAAGCTCGCTGTGAGCTTGTAAATCTGCTATTTTTGAATAACCAACTATTTAGCTAAAATCTAAAATGATACAGATGCTTTCCCGGTTTTGCGAATGTGTTCTTTCAAACACCAATTCTGCAAGTGGAACTAATTTAGTTCACTGACATTGTTAATAGAAATACATTAGAAATGTCATGAAAATGTCTAATTCTGGTACCTGGTATCATGAATGGGAATAATGCAAAATCACAGACATGTCATAGTTTGAGACTTGTGTACCAGTGCCACCAAGTACACTTACCTCTCTTCCTCTAAACCACCAGCAGCTACATCTACTGACACAAAGTCAAAGTCCACCTCTTCAACCCCTGTTCTTTTACTCAAGCTTGGCTCCATGGGTTCCGTGTCTTTATCACCCACAGGTTCCATGGGTTCTGTGTCTTTATCACCCACTGGCTCCATAGGTTCCGTGTCTTTATCACCCACAGGTTCCATGGGTTCTGTGTCTTTATCACCCACTGGCTCCATAGGTTCCATGTCTTTATCACCCACAGGTTCCATGGGTTCAGTGTGTTTATCACCCTCTGGCTCCATAGGTTCAGTGTCCTTATCACCCACTAAATCCAACCAGTCGTCCTGAGTTGTGACAGTGGGAGCGGTGTCAGACTCTATTTCCGTGTGAGTGTGGTCGGGCATTGCTGCTGCAGCTTGCACAATGTCTTCTGTAGCAACAGATTTGTCTGTAAAGGTCCAGCCTTCTTCCTCTTCCAGTGCCTTCACGTCTAGAGTAACTTCTGTAGTGTCTGGCTGACAAAACTCTGTTTCAGCCAATACTTGTTCTATCTCTAATGCAATATCGTCTGCTCCAGCAACTGTAACAAATCCTTCCTCAGAGATCATACTTGATTCCAGCAACACCGTGTCTTCTTTTGCATCTTGACTGTCAGGAGGTGTAACCTCTGAATTCAACAATGACTTGACCTCTGAGGATTCCATTTCTGTAGGTATCTGTGTAACCTCTGAAGTCGACACTGACTTGACCTCTGAGGATTCCATTTCTGTAGGTATCTGCGTAATCTCTGAAGTCAACAATGACTTGACCTCTGAGGATTCTATTTCTGTAGGTATCTGAGGTGTAACCTCCAAAGTCAATGCTGACTCGCCCTCTGAGGATTCGGTTTCTATAGGTATCTGCGTAACCTCTGAAGTCGACACTGACTTGACTTCCGAGGATTCCATTTCTGTAGGTATCTGAGGTGTAACCTCCAAAGTCAACGCTGACTCGCCCTCTGGGGATTCGGTTTCTGTAGGTATCTGCGTAACCTCTGAAGTCGACACTGACTTGACTTCCGAGGATTCCATTTCTGTAGGTATCTGAGGTGTAACCTCCAAAGTCAACGCTGACTCGCCCTCTGGGGATTCGGTTTCTGTAGGTATCTGAGGTGTAACCTCCAAAGTCAACGCTGACTCGCCCTCTGAGGATTCAGTTTCTGTAGGTATCTGAGCAGGTGGGGTGCTGTCTGGGAAGGTGGCACTGAGACATTTCTTGGGGCGAGGCATTGGGACAGGCACGTTTCTTTGTTCACCCTGTTGCCCCAATTCATGGTCTGAGACATCAGCTGTTGGAGATGGTGAACTAGGCGGTGTAAAGTCGTCCGGGAATGAGCCACTCAAGCATTTCTTCCCCCTTGGTTTTGGAACGGGTAAGTTTGAGGGTGCAAGCATCAGCTCTGAACTGTCCTCGACTTTATCTTTAACTCTGCTTTTTCTTCTACGCAAAGGCACTACTGCTTCACGACTGCTACTCCTTGATTTGCGCTGGGGTGCCACTGGTTTAGTGTCTGTTGAACCAACAGGTGACCGTCCTCTCTGGCAAACTGGTGGAGCTTCCTCTCTACAGGGGTCACAGTTGGGTGTAATAATATCTGATTGGACAGGAGAGGTTCCCTCCGTGGGTGCAAAGTCATCTGAGAAGGAGCCACTGAGGCGTTTCTTTACACGGGGCATTGGGATTGGAGAAGACGCTGGCTGGTCCTCTTTCTGTATTTCCGGTGTCGATTCGTCTGCTTTTGGAGAAGATGTGATTTCCATATGTTGAACAGATGTTTCCTCTAACATCTGTGACTGCTTTGGGTCCTCTCTAACCTTGTCAACAACATCACTCAGTATGTTCTCTGTCTGGGCTAGAGCAGCACATTCCCTGTTTGCTGCATTCAATTCATCTATTGTAACTGTCTCATCATCTACCTTTGTGTCAGGTTTGACTGTAAGAAGTTTCTTGCTGTGTCTTGGTGGTGCTATTTTTCTGATGATTGATAGAGGGGTGGTCTGTCCAATACCAAAATCATTTACTGTCTCTAGTTCTGATTCTGGCTTTGGGGGGATACTGTCCTTTACCTCTGTTTCCAGCGGAGGAATTATCTCAGAAGGTGCCTGGACAGATGTGTCGTCAGGCTTTTCACTTTTGTCTTGGGATACCAGTTCTACATCCATCTGTGGTGGTTTGCTCTCAGCTGTGACATCCGTTTTCTGACCTTGTTCTTTGTTGAAACTTTCTTTTCTTCTTACAGGCCGTAGAGGCTTCGATACAGTTACTGTCTGGCTGGGGTCCTCACTGGTTTGTAAAGTCTCATCGGCAGCAGCAGCAGGAATTTTGGATCTCCTCTTAGAGGGCTGTGGAGGGACTGGTTCAGTGGTTAAAGGAGCAGATGCAACCATGGCATCCAAATCCTGTTGGTTATCAGTTGTTGGAACAGAAGTCTCTATAGTGTCTTTTCTTCTGCGAGGTTTGTGGGGCAGTTCAGGCGTGGGTAGGGATACATTCTCTGTTGCTTGTGGAGCTTCAGGTGGCAGACTACTATCTCTTCTTTTCACACGCCGAGGAGGGACAGGATCTTTGGGTACCTGCACAGCTGTGCTTTCAGCTTCTTTTATATGTTCACCTCTTTGCACGTGTTCAGGTGGTAGACTATTATCTTGTTTCATTACAGTCTCACTGTCTGGGGTATGAACTCTATTAGGAACCTCGGGTGGCAGGCTACTGTCTTGTTTCTTTCTGCGTGGAGGAACGAGGTCAGGGGATGTCTGTGCAGGACTAATCTTAGCAGTTGCATCTTTGCAGTCAATCTTCGGTAGACTTTCAGAGGGAAGGCTGCGGTCTCTTTTCTTTGTACGCTGGGGAGGGACAACTTCTGTTTGCTTCTGGACAGATACGGCTTCCGGTTTGTATTTGCGGTCTGGCGTTAGACTATCTTTCCTCCTCAATGGCCGTAGTGGAACAACTGGTGCATTGTCCTTATCTCTATCACCCTCTTTCTGTTTAGGGTCTGGCGGAAGTTCTCGCGTGATGGTTCTGCCTCGCTGAGGGGTCTGTGCTTCTGTTTGTGGTACAACTGGAGTAATGTTTTCATCATGTGATGGTACATCCAGGAGGGTCTCTTCCTTTTGTGATGTGTCATCCACCACAAACTTATCTGGGACAGACTGTATGGCAGTAGCAGGAATTTCTCCCGAGCTTGTATGTTGTTGTCTTAAGGATAAAAAGGACAATGTTTGAGAATTTGCTATTCTTCATACAGGTAATTACACAGTTATAACAGGAAATGATATCAAGCAGGTCATCACCCATGGTCTCACATTCCATAAGCTGTCACACATAGCTGTCTTGTTTACATAACAAGTACCGGTATGTAAATATGTTTTAGTATAATACTAAAAACAAACTTCCAAAAAGCCATTCAATTGTGCCACCAATAATACCACACCAAAGCCATAGTTTTCAACATTCTGTCACTTTTAAAACATGCGTTTTGTCAAAACACCATTTCTTGTCTACAAAACTAAATATCCTGAGGTGAAAAACAAACTTCAAGAAAGCCATCCAATTGTGCCACCAATAATAACACACCAAAGTCTATAGTTTTCAACACTCTGTCAATTTTAAAACATGCGTTTTGACACAACACTATCACAGCAGAACATAAAGGACAGACTGACAACGCTGTTTATTGCAATTGTGCCACAGATGTCTCCATTCAATTTACTCTTAAGCAAGCACTGATGAGCAGAACCAAAGACACCGTTATAACTGCAAATCCAGCATATTTACGATTACACACCGTGCAACTAAAATCGCTTGGGATGGGATGCAGTCCCTTGCCACTCACCCGTTGTCCAGGAGCATGGTAGTTATCACTGTTCTAATCTCCTCCTGTCCTGTTTCATCCTGCTCCCCTGCTAACAAAACTTCAGCAGACCCTGATGATTGCACCGAATCTTTCTCTGGGGATGCTCTCTCCTCCAATTGCCACGAATCAATCGAGGCCCTCTCTTCTTGAGCTCCCCAGAGCTCTTCCTTAGAGATTTCAGTGATATCGGCTTCTGTCAACGGTGGCCATTTCCTCATTATATTTGGTCCCGCAACTCCTACAAACCCATTCTCACTGTCTGTTGGTGATGGTGATGATGACCGTTCATCTGCTAGGTTAAACATGTAGGGCTCTGCACTTATTGGTACTTCAATTACGTATTCAGTTTGAACTGAACACTCAAACTGGGGCTCATCTACAGGTGCTATTGTTTGAACGAGAGCGGTGTCATCTTGAGGAGCTACAGAAGAAGATACTGATGGGATGACAATATCTTCAGGATCCACAGAGGAGGAGAGAAACGTGGGGAATCTTTCAGCTGGTGTAGAGGCAGTAGGACCCAACATGGATGCTACAGTTTCATAACTATGAGAAGGAGATACCACAGTAAGTGACTGTAACTGCAGGCCAAACTCAAACAACGGTTTCAATTCACACCAAGATTAGTAAACCATAAATAGTTTGAGATTAAATTAATTTAATGTACGTAGGTGATTCCATGCAAAGTTAGTTTTTAATTAAATTTGCAACTATAGGGGTACAACGCAGCAGTCTTTAATTTACACTACAGCATAAATGGAATGCATCTTTCTAGTCTGACTTGAGGTTAGGTGATCATGAACTGCAGCTTGCTGCTCTAGCTGACTCTAATCACATACAGTTGACTAGTCTAATCATGAGCATGTTTCAGTTAAAGCATTACATCCCGCATGCGCACACAGCCAGTAATGTTTGTCAAATAGAAACCTGCCTATATTGATTTCCAAAGGTTTGGACAGAAAATGAATGGCTTGCAAATATTTAGATGAATCCAGCACACTTTGCATTTTAAGACTACTAGCTGTAAGAATCTTATTTCCTTTTTTTATTACTAAATTCTTCCACAAAATATAACATGCAATGCAGTGGTTTCACACCATCCACCACTTACCCTCTGTGGAAAGCGCCCACAAGAGCATGTACTAATCCTGAGGGCTCTTCTGACAAAGAGGACTCTGCCTTCTCTGTCAGAGTTCCCTCTGCCTCCAGTACTTCCCAACCTAAAACTACCTCCGGCTCTGGTACTTCCAGAGGCTTCTCCACAGTTTGGACTTCCTCTGCTGCTAGCCTCTCTATTGGTACGCTGCTGAAGACCAGAGACAAAAGATTTAAGACTGCAAGGATACTCAATTCATGCCAAACACAACAGAAAGGTCACACCCATGTGAAGTGAGCGGTGCAAGCTGCTCAACAGCAACACTGGGTGGCTGCAGCTGGTGTTGCCGTACATACATACAGTACATAGATACGGACATACTCATACGGACACACATACACAAGTTGGAGCGGCAGGCACCGCTCAAAAACTATCTTCCCGGCAACAGGCTTCAAAGAAGCCTTCCGTGCACTCTACAGATACGTTACCAGCTCTGCTTATTAGACACTGCAAGCCATGTTAGAATATAGAATTACACCACATTTCTTTAACTTTCATATCAATCCATGCAGAACGCACTGGGTTCATACACTTACCCACTATTTACTGCAACCTCTACTCTTTCTCCTACATCCCTTTTCAATGTCTCTTCTGTTATAAAAATAAACATATTAAAATACAGTTTGTACAATAAAGCGTGGTACCACTTAAATATGGATACTGAACACTACACAATACATCTCTCTCACCATATACTGTTGCTGTGGCTGGACTGCTAACAGGTACAGGGGAGATTTCAAGAATGCTTGCTTCTTTGGGACATGGCTGAATTGGCTGTACATGAGGTACGTCTTGTGATTTAGATTCTTCGATAGAAGACAGCAATGTGGCAGCTGTTGTTTGTTCTTGTACTGGGTTTAGTTGTGGGATCGTAGGGAAGCCAGGAATTTGGCTCAAATGTGGACATGATGGAGCCATTGCCACCATATGTTTAATCTCATCTTTATTTTCCGCAAAACTACTTGCAAGAACAACTTTCTTCTCCTGTTTTGGCTTCTCAAAGAGTGGCTTGGTATGTGTTTTCCAATCCTGTGCCTCTTCAACTGTACAACTAAGCATCCTTGCTGATGGAAATCCGGGAACACTTGAAACACATGGTGCAGAAGCACATAAGCTAACCATGTTTGGTTGTCTGTTTTGAACTGGAGCAGAAGGGAACCCAGGCATGCGAGCCTCTTTTGGACAAGTTGTCAGAATTTCAGCCATACTTTTCACATTGTAACTATATGGACGGTCAGGACCAGGAAGAGGCATGATCATCTCTTTCTTCTGAGGCTTTACCCATAAAGGCTTTGGTTCAATCAACCAGCCTATGCTTGAGACTTCGGTCATGGATGCGAAACCTCTGAGACTTGAAGCTTTGGGGCAATAAGGCACCAGACTCATCATATTAGGATTCACGGTTGATTTGGGTCGTGGTGCTGAGGGGAACCCAGGAATCCTGGATGCTTCTGGGCAAGATGGTAACATGGCCAACATTGCTTTCATTATTTCTCTGTCTTGTCTTGGACTGTCTATTGCAAAAACAGTCCTCTTCTGAAGTGTATCCCATAAAGGCTTAGGATCAACCAGCCACTGCAGTGTTGTGCCTCCTTCAGTAGATACACATCCAGGGAAACTGGACAGTTTGGGACATACTGATACAAGACTCAACATATTGCATCTAGGAGCAGAGGGGAAACCTGGAATTGTTGCTGCTGCGGGGCAAGACGGTGTCATGGAAAACATGTTCTTAGCGTTGTCCACTTCCATTGGTGAAGTATCAATCATCACTTGATGCTTCATTGGACGTTTTAGTAATGAATCCTGTTCAGCCACCCACCCAACCCCCTTGCCCACTTCGATTGAAGGAAATCCAGGTATTTTGGAAACCTCTGGGCACAAAGGGAGCAGGTTAACTATGTTTGGGGCATAATACATAACCTTCGGATCTGGAAGAGATGGGAAACCAGGAATACTAGCTACTTTTGGACACGAAGGAACCAAATAAACCATATTCTTTGTGTTCTTATTGACAACAGGTTGGCCAAATTTAACTTCTTCCTTCTTTAGTGGCCTCTTCACCAAAGAACCCCTTTGAGCAATCCAGTTTACTTTTGTATCTCCCTCTATAGATGGGATACCTGGTATACTGGAGACCTGTGGGCACAATGGGAGGATGTTGACCATATTTGGTCCATAATACACAGTTGTTGGGTTTGGAACTGATGGGAATCCTGGGGTCCGGGCTTCTTTTGGACAGGACGGTACCAAGGAAAGCATTGTCTCCATTGCCCTCTTAACCTTTTCAGATGTGTCAGTCAATGCGACTTCCTTCACTTTAGTTTTCCTTTCCCATAATGGCTCTTTGCTCACTGTCCACTCCTTCCCCATCATATCGAGAGATGTGAAACCTGGTATATTGGAGACTTGTGGGCACAATGGGAGGATGTTGACCATATTTGGTCCATAATACACAGTTTTTGGGTTTGGAACTGATGGGAATCCTGGGGTCTGAGCTTCTTTTGGACAGGACGGTACCAAGGAAAGCATTGTCTCCATTGCCCTCTTAACCTTTTCAGATGTGTCAGTCAATGAGACTTCCTTCACTTTAGTTTTCCTTTCCCATAATGGCTCTTTGCTCACTGTCCAGTCCTTCCCCATCATATCGAGAGATGTGAAACCTGGTATACTGGAGCCTTGTGGGCACAATGGGAGGATGTCGACCATATTTGGTCCATAATACACAGTTGTTGGGTTGGGAACTGATGGGAATCCTGGGGTCTGAGCTTCTTTTGGACAGGACGGTACCAAGGAAAGCATTGTCTCCATTGCCCTCTTAACCTTTTCAGATGTGTCAGTCAATGAGACTTCCTTCACTTTAGTTTTCCTTTCCCATAATGGCTCTTTGCTCACTGTCCAGTCCTTCCCCATCATATCGAGAGATGTGAAACCTGGTATACTGGAGACTTGTGGGCACAATGGGAGGATGTCGACCATATTTGGTCCATAATACACAGTTGTTGGGTTTGGAACTGATGGGAATCCTGGGGTGCGTGTCTCTTTTGGGCAGGATGGTACCAAGGAAACCATTAATTTCAATTCTCTCTTGTCTGTTTCAGATGTGTCAGTCAATGAGACTTCCTTCACTTTAGGTATCCTTTCCCATAATGGCTTTTTTGTCATTGTCCACTCTTTGCACTCCATATCAAGAGTTGATGGGAAACCTGGTATTCTTGAAACCTTCGGGCATATATTTGACAGATTCACCATACTTGGTTTTGTCCAGAAATAAATCTCTCTGGGTTGTGGCACAGATGGGAAGCCAGGTATCCGGGGTTCTTTGGGACAACTAGGGACAAGTGAGACCATTCCTGTTGTTTCTTTTCCTATTTCAAAGTTGTCAGGTAATAATACATTCCTCTTCTTGACTGGCATCTCCCACAATGGCTGATGATCAGTGTTCCAGTCTTTGCTATCAGGTTTTTGAGTGGAAGCAAAACCAGCCACACTAGAGACAGCAGGGCAAGACGGAAGAAGGTTGACCATGCTAGGTCCATAATAGACAACTTTAGGTTGAGGCACAGAGGGGAATCCTGCAATTTTAGCTTCTTTTGGACATGATGGGACAAGCGCTAACATTCCTTTCATTCCCTCTTTATCTGATGTATCTTCAATCCTGACCGTCCTATTTTGGCTCAGCTTTTTCAATAAAGGCTTGTGATCTATTGTCCAGTTTTTAACCTCCAATAGTGATGGGAAACCTAAGATACGGGAGACCTCTGGACAAGTAGGTAAGAGGTTTACCATAAGTGGCCAGTAAGATAATAATCTTGGCTGTGGAACTGAAGGGAAACCAGGAATGCAAGAGTCTTTTGGACAAGTTGGTACTAAGGCTACCATTTTTTTCATTTCACTTCTCTTTTGTTGCGATATGTCTGAAAAAACAGGTTTTGTCAACTTTTTAGTCACAAAAAAGGGTTCATGATCAGATGTCCAAGGTGTATAATAATTAGTTATATCAATAGATGGTAAACCTGGTATCTTGGATACTCTTGGGCAAGATGGCAGAAGATCTACCATGTTTGGTCCATGATCAACTACGCTGGGTTGTGGCACAGGGGTTTCTTTTGGACAAGTTGTTATAATCGGAACCATTCCTTTCACATTCTCTTTTGTTTCTTCCGCCCACTGCTGTGGCTCATCCGTGAGCCAATCTTTTTCTTCTTCAATGGGCAGTCTTGAATCCTCGGTAATACTCATTACACTAGGACCAGTTTGTTGAGTGCATGGTGTCTGCTCAATTTCAGGTCTCTTTGAAGATGGGAAACCTGGGATGCTTGCCACTGTGGGGCAGGCTGGCTCCATAGCCATCATATGTTTGGTTAGCTCTGTATCTAGTAGTAGTGTATCCAAATGAGGAGAAGATTCAATAGTTAGAATAGCTGTAGATGTTTTCTCCCATATGACGGAATTGTCAACTGAGCAATCATCTATAAGGTTTTCAAGGGAAGGATATCCCTGTATACCTGATATTCTTGGGCAGGTTGATGACAGCTCTACCATGGTTGGTTCCTTCTCTGTCTTTATGCCATCAGCTTTAGTCTTTCTAGAAGGGAAGCCCAGGACGGTGGCAGCATTAGGGCAAGACTGAATCATATTAACTGCTCCACTCATTCTCTCTTCTTCTCCTTCTGATGTGTCCATACTGAGTGTTGTGATCGCCTTCGATTGCTTCTCCCAAAGTTCGCTTCTGTCTGTATGATATTCCTCTAGCTTCTGCTCTGCAGTGAGTATCTGGGTGGATGGGAACCCTGGTACACTGGCAACAGCTGGGCATGATGGCAGCAGTGAAACCATGCTTTCATGTCTATAAAGAGAGTGGAATCAAAGTCACTCTCGTTATGTTTAAGGAAGGCGCATGTTTGAAAATGTGATAAGGCCATAATAGGACCAAAGTTTACCAGAACTTAAAGCTCCTCTCTTATACATGAATAAAACACAGTGGTATATTCCCTTGAAAGGACACTATCACAGTTATCAATAGTTATGCGACTAATATTCTATGAGACATAAACATTAGCTGTCTTTTATATCTCTGCGAAATGCCACTGAAGTTGTGCTGAAAAGTTTATATCTCGGCGAAATGCCACTGAAGTTGTGCTGAAAAGTTTAACCCAGTGATGGATATTAATGTAATATATGTTTTGTTTATCTTCTCTCAGTGGCTGGGACATGTTGTCCTTGTTCACTGTGCTTATTGCAAAATAGCGATCTTGAGAAATCAAAAAATGTGAATCAGGTGGTGGCCAAAGATGTAGATGTGCTGTTGCTTTATTTGCATGCCAGGTCCATGATTGTGCACAAAATGCATCATGGGAATTGTAGAAAAACGACTTTTACGTCAAAATGGATTATATAATAAATATTGTTGTCTCTGTAGACTATGATAACATGATCAATCAACTGAAATGCATTCCAACAACATGATAGTGTCCCTTTAAGTTAATTTACTACTACTTTACCAGCCAATACTCTTGTGATGGTATTATGTGCTACAAATAAATATGTAATAATAATAATAATATAGAATACTTCAAATGTAATTGTCATAGTTTCAAAGTCTGAAATATAATAATAATAATGCCATGAAATGATCAAAGAGACGGTGGAAATGCACTTCAACCACTTCAACAGCTACAATATAAAGAGATATACAACACAGACGTGACATCATGCACAGACAACGGTGAGGCCAAGTACAGGACTCTCACACTTACCCACTATCAGAGTGTCTTATAGCATTCACTGGGTCCACTGAGTCAGAATAGACCTCCGTCTGTCTATTGGCAGAAGCACCATCCATCATGGTGGCTGACTCTGAAATACTCTCTATTGCAGGTTTTCTGCATGACTCCTCTAGGGGTACTAAGACATGTTCTTTAGCAATGGTTTCAATATATGCTTCTTTGTCAACAGATGCTCCCAGATCATATAGTGATGTCTGTCTTTCTTGAGTGGGAGATTGGCCAGAGAGGCTAAAAGGATGACAGGGAACAATAGGGAAAAAATAACCAACATAATTGAGGTGGACCATAATCATACATCACGCAAAGAATACAAGAATAACTATAGTAGAGTCAGTCAGATGTGGATGGGATGGTGCAAAAGCGTTACTGCATAAGCAAAACAGCCCAACAACAGCTTCAATTCCCATGCAGACTACGTCTACATTAGCACCACCCACCTCTCTTTAACACTCAAGAATAATGGCATGTCAGGAATGGAGTGCCACATTCTGCAATGCAAGTGGCTGAAAACAGAAAGGCAGGCTATTCAGACACCATTCCACTGAGATCACAGAGAAAAATGCAACACTTTCAAATGCACTCAGCATTGCAGGTACTGTATATAATCTTCTCCCACACACTCACCCTTTTTCTAGAATGCCCACTTCTTGAGTGTCTTTCTGTGTCCAAAAGTTCCATTCCTCCTTTTGCCCCTCCAACACTGTGACACCTTCAGATTTTACTTCTTCACTTAGTTTCATTTGGTTGACATTGTACATTACTTTCTCAGACTCATTGGATTGATCTACTTGTTGTGAGTTCATTGCTACATCCCCTGGAGAATGTGGGCTAGGCAATGTAAACTGTTCTGATCTCTCTCCGAGTGTCTTCTTCCACAACGATTCCTCTTCCAATGCCATATATTGAATGTCTTTGTCTTCTTTCTCTGAGATTGGAATGCCCTGAACGTTTGAATCCATTGGGCATGCTGGCACGGTCACAGTCATATTTGCTTCTATCTGATCTTCTTCATGGTATGACACTGATGAAAAACTGGTCACCTTAACATCTGTTGATGGAGATGGTTCTATGGCCATGAAAGAATTTGGATCATCTGACCTAGTGACCGCTTTATCTTCATGCCCTGTAATCTCTCTCTCAGTCTTTTCCCTGATTGATTCAATACCAACAACCCTTTCTTGTGCTGAAACATCATCTACCAAGCCAGAACCTTGCAAAACAACTGCAGTGGACAATTTGATTGTGGAAGTTGGAGATTGCTTGGGTTGTGGGTGGGAAGGAAAACCAGGAATTGTTGCCTTGTTGGGACATGTTGGTTTTAAGGCCACGCCACTCCAATCACTACTTCTGATATCTACCGAGGTAGCCAAAAGTGTAATTCTCTCCTTTGACGATCTCACTAACAGTGGCTCCTTATCACTTGACCAGTCCTGCTCTGAATGATGTGTAATTATCGATGGAACCCCTAGAATTGGGGATTTCTTTGGACAAGATGGCACAATACTTGCCATACTTGGAAGTATTTCTACTTTACGCTGTGGAAGCGATGGAAAGCCAGGGCTGAGAGCAATGGCTGGACAAGACGGTACCAGAGAAACCATTTCCTTAATTTCATCATTTTCTATAGAATCATAATAGACCTGAATCGGGCTGCATTCTCTAAACTGTTCTATCCTGTCTATTGGCTTCTCCCAGAGCACAGTAGCAGTATCTACAGTTGACCAGCCCTTTGCACTAGTATCAACAATAACTGAACATCTTGAGGGGAAACCAATAATTAAAGACTTTCTTGGGCAAGTTGGCAGCAGATGTGCCATGTCTGGCTCTTTCTCTAGCATGACATCCACAGCTTGTGGTTGTGGAGCCGAAGGAAAGCCAGGAATGGTGGCTTGTTGAGGGCAAGATGGCTGCATACTCAGCATTGTTTTTCTGTCTCTCAAAGACATTTCCGGTACAGTGTAATCTAGGTAAGCATGTCCCTGTCTTCTACTCAACAGGTTCTCATTAAATGACTCCCAAGCAACATTCCAGTCATTGTGTCCAGACATGAGATGTCTTGCTGGTAGACCTGGAACTTTTGTGTGCTCTGGGAGAGTAGGTAACATTTTTTGCATGCTTAAGGTACCTTTCACTGTAACTGTTGGCTGCCGGTGCCAAAGTGACTTAGAGGGAATTCCCACAATAGAAGATTTCTTGGGACATGGTGGCAACATTGACACCATAATTATAGACATTGCTTTGGTATTGTGTAACCTTTGGCCATGTATAATGCTATGTCTTTTTGGTTTACCTGATTTCCTCTCCCAGAATGTCCTTTTATTCATATGCCAAATGTCTGACTCGATGGGACACCTGGAAGGTACACCAGGAACTGTAGAACGCTTTGGACAAGTAGGCAGAAGACTGACCATACTTGGTGTATCAGCCACCAGTACCTTATGTGGTGCTGATGGAAAACCTGGCAAACGTGACTTTGTTGGGCAGGATGGCAATATGGATACCATATCTCTGACCTTTTCACTATCAAAGTAGAGGGAGTCAACATCCTCTAAATGTAACATAGCTTCAGTTCTCTGTCTAGGGAATAACAGTGATGTCCTATCCAATGGCCATTCGGCTGCTTTAGTATGTTCTAATAGTGGCATTCCCGGCACTGCAGATATCCTTGGACAAGCAGGCAGTAAATTCACCATACTGGGGACGTTAGCCAATAACTGCCTTGGAGCAGAAGGAAAGCCTGCTATAATGGCCTTCTCTGGGCAAGTGGGCGACATTGCAACCATACTTTCATCGATGTTCTTATCAAGAACGAAAGGAACATTTATAATGTGTACCTTTTTCTTCAATGGTCTTTGCCACAATGAACATTTTCCTTCAACCCATTCATCGTCCGTCAGACAGACTATTTTGGAAGGCAAACCAGGCATGCTACTATGTCTGGGGCACGAGGGCATGAAATTAACCATAGAGGGTTCTTGTCTGGGAGCAGAAGGAAAGCCAGGACTTGTGGCTTTTGGGGGGCAAGATGGCAACATATCTACCATGCCTTTCAGGAATTGTTGTTCTTTTGAAACCCACTGCATTATACAAGTTTGTCTGTTCATCAACGGTCTTTCCTCAACTGATGTCTTCAGAGCCTGCCAATGTGTGTCCTCAAAATGAATTAGATGTATAGATGGTATGCCAGAAACCTGTGCTTTTTTAGGGCATGTTGGCACAAGCCTTGTCATACTTGGCGCAAGTTTCCGGGGTGCTGAGGGGAAACCTGGCATAGCAGTCTTTTCAGGACATGAAGGTAACATAGCTACTGAATTTAATATTTCTCCTTCGTTGTAACCCTGAGGAATAACTGGGAAAACATTTTGCAACAAGTTGTCAATTTTTCTCAAGGGTTTCTCCTTCAATAAAATCTGTTTGGTCACATCCAAATCTCTACCTTGAGAATTAACTGGCTCTCTGGAAGGCAAACCTGAAACTCTGCTTTGTCTTGGGCAAGTAGGACGAATGTTAACAATGCTGGGATCATGTCTTGGTGCAGATGGAAAACCTGCCATGCTGGCCTTTCTGGGGCAAGATGGCATCATGGTTGCCATGACTTTCAGCATGAGAGGGTCCTTGCGGGCAATTTCTTGATAATGACCAATGTGTAAATAAAGCCCTTCTCTATTCCTCAATGGTCTGTGCCAGAGGGGTCTTCTACCCACATCCCAGTCCTCTTCTCTATGTGTAAAACACATTTTAGAAGGTAAACCTAAAGCTCTGGCTACTCTGGGGCATGTAGGCATAATGTTAACCATGCTAGGATCTTTCCTTGGTGCGGAGGGGAAACCTGGCATACTAGCTTGTCTTGGGCAAGACGGCATCATTGTTGCCATGACTTTCAGCATTTCAGGATCCTTATACGTGATTTCCTGAGAATTAGCAATCCATGTGCCAAGTCCTTCTCTCTCCCTCAATGGCTTTTGCCACAGAATACTTCTATCAACACTCCAGCCTTCTTCTCCAAGTAAAACAGACAACTTAGAAGGTAACCCTGCAATGCTGGCTACTCTGGGGCATGTAGGCAGAATCTTGTCCATTTCAGGCTCTTTTCTAGGTGCCGAAGGGAAACCAGGGATTGTTGCATTATGTGGGCAAGATGGACTCATGGCTGCCATGTTCAACAATTCTTTATCGCTACCCTGACTGAAAGGAATTGCCTGAATCAACACAAAATCTTTCCTTAGTGGCTTCTCCCATAATGGATGTTCATTAACAATCCAGACGTCACCTCTGAATGGTTCTTTAGAAGGTAACCCAGAGACTCTGGTTTGTCTAGGGAATGTAGGCATAATGTTAACCATGCTAGGATCTTTCCTTGGTGCAGAGGGGAAACCTGGCATACCGTGTCTTGGGCAAGATGGTGTCATTGTTACCATGGCTTTCAACATTTCAGGATCCTTGTAAGTGGTTTCCTGAGAATTAGCAATCCATCTACCAGGTCCTTCTCTCTCCCTCAATGGCTTCTGCCACAGTAGACTTCTATCCACACTCCAGCCAAGTGAAACAGACAATTTAGAAGGTAACCCTGCAATGCTGGCTACTCTGGGGCATGTAGGCAGTAGGTTAGCCATAATGGGCTCTTTTCTAGGTGCAGAGGGGAAGCCAGGGATGGTGGCCTTCCTTGGACAAGATGGTAGCATATCTACCATATCCCTTTGATGTTGTTTATCCTTGTGTGACCTTTCCTGAACCAGACAGGTATGTGTTCGCAATGGTCTGTCAACAGGCAATCTGCTCAATGAGTGCCAGTTGTCATTGTGTGTGTTCAATATTTGTCTAGATGGTATGCCTGTAATAATGGTCTGTTTGGGGCATGTAGGGAGAAGGCTGACCATACTTGGTGCATGTGCAACCTTCTGTAATGATGCAGAAGGAAACCCCCATATGCTGGTGCTTCTAGGACATGTTGGCAACATTGCCACCATGACATTCCTCATTTCAGCACCACTCACTGTATGCTCCTGAACAAAAGAGATTTCTGAAATGCTTCCCTCTCTTATCTGCAATGGTTTCCTCCAGATAGAACATCTGTCCACATCCCAGGTCTGAGATGTAATCACTGCTCCCCCAGAGGGTAAACCTTGAATCCTGGCAACTCTGGGACAGGTTGGTAGAAGGTTAGCCATATTTGGCGCTTTCCTTGGGGCAGAAGGGAATCCAGGAATACTGGCAGATCTGGGACAGGACGGTGTCATGTCCACCATCTTTGCAATCATTGCACTGTCTCCATAATGTGCACTATTATAATCCAGAGGCCAGACCAGTCTATTACAAAGAGATTTCTCCAAAAGTAATCTCTTATCAACAGACACAGACACAGCTACAACTTGTGACTGCTCAAGAGATGGCAAACCACAATTGATGGAATGAAGTGGGCATGTTGGATATAGTTTAGTCATACACGGGCCTCTATCTTTTTTTACGTCAAGTTTAGGCTCTAATGTAGATGTTAAGCCAGAAGTAGAGCTTTCCTTCACACAAAATGGGACAACTTCCAGAGAAGTTTTATACTTTTCTTCAATACTATCAACAGAGCTTGGTGTTAAAACCAGTAAAAAGTCTCTCTGCCCAGCACTTTCCCAGAGTGCTTTCTCATCTTCACATGAAACCACAGCTTCAGTTTCCTCTGTCGTCACTAAATCTTTAGAAGCCAAATCAGGTACACTGGAAGCAACTGGTGTGCAAGAGAGTGCAAGGTTCATATCAGATTGTAATACATGTGTCTCCAGTCTGTCCATGCTAGACTCTGAGGATTCTGAGGGGAGCCTGAGATCAGCGGTTACTCTTGGAATGCTTGGCACAGAGGCAGCCAGACTTTCCATCTGTGTTTTGCTGACTATTTCTTTTTGAATAGTAGGGATGATTTCTTGGCCTTCTTGTTTTGGCTTCTCGCACTGTGGGCTTTTATTAGCCACAAACCATTCTCCAGATTGACCTTCAGAGGTCTTGCTCATCGATGCAGAACTGACCCCTCTGGAATGAGCCGGTGCCAAGCTAGCCAAGCTCTCATTTCTGAAGGGACAAGGGACACCAAAGAATGGATTTCAGACCAAAAAGGCTAAGTTTCTCCAAAATCATGAGTTTTGTGAGCAAGACTACAAACAATGAATTTTGATTTTAATATTCAAAATAACATATTTACTTATAGAACTCATGTGATAACACCAATAGGTAGTGTGTGCAATGACTAATCACCACACTTACCCCGCATCCATAGGTGCAGCTTCATACCCCCCTTTGACAGGGGAAACATCTTTCTTATCCACTCCAATTTTTTTGCCCTTTTCAAGGATTTGAGATATTTTGGGCGAGTGTGCCAAGATGGGTTTAAGCTCTTGTCTGGAAGTTATCGTGGTGTTGGTGGGAGAGACAACCATCGTACTTTGCTGTGTAGTAACAACAGTCGTACTGTGAACAGGCTCTGATTGGGCTATAGGAGTCCCTAACTTTATGGACATCTTGGCCAAGTGACTCTTCGATTTGACCAAAGGCGGATGGGCTGAAGTAGACACGGTCTCAGGAAAAACAGGCCTTTGCTCGGGTGCAGGGGGCAGTGGCCGGGATGTTGGTGGGACTTTAGGGAGAGCTCTTGTCGGCTTTGTCTCTGCCTGATGCCTCTTGGGGTTTGGCATCTCAAAATACTGGGGCCCCGGGGCTGAAGGTGCTCTGGGACTAAAGGACAGAAGAGAGGTCAAGCTCTCAGGGCTGGCGTTCAAACAAATTGAATTGGTCACAATTACGACGGATCGACGGAGGATATCGAATCTATGCAACACTAAGCAGTCCAAATCCAGATCATGACCCCCCAACTCTCAGCCAAAGTGTCTCATAGAGCTCCATACAATGACTCACATGCATATGAGTAGTGTGGAAAGGAGCCTACGTCATTTCAAGGGCCAACTAACACTACTGGTAGCTAAGCTCACTTCAGACAAAACTGTCAATCAAACAAGCATGTAGTCAAGTAGTCGAGTGCCACATAATGGGGGGGAAGAATCACCGTTCTTGGCCAAGCATGGCAGTAATCTTCCAACATTGCAACAGCATAACAAGCTCACACGCCACCACTCACCACTAACCACAGGAAACAGATGCATTATTTTTTGTTGATACATTTGGCATACAATCCTTTATGATGAAATGCCTTGTTTGATATAAGTCATGGCCATTTTTCAAGCAGCCATGCAACCGTTTAGTGAGTTCAAGTCACATATCGCCAACAAGGCCCAACATACGATACCCGGCCTATAGTCATGAGTCTGTACGCAAAAACTTCAGAAATGTGTCTAACCTTCAATTAAATAAATGTAAAGGCGATTCAGTGATATTCACCATAAAACACCATAAAAATAGGAGTCAATGAACCTCATATAATCTACAGTATCTGGTATAGAATTAAATTATACTAGTTACACCAAAATACAATTATGTTGAAAATAACAAGAAATAACAGACACATTTTTACAGAGGTATTTAATCATCATGTGGCATGTTTGTGTTATGAATTATGAATTTAAAGTCAGTCTACTACATTATGATTAGATGGTTACAAGTAGTGGTTTAGCAGTGGTTTAACAAGACTGTGTTAGTGTTCAATGGAGATGATGCGATTAATCCACCACTCCAAGCATGAAAGACATCCGCCATCAACAATAGAGAACCGAAGTCTGGCGTGATTTACACATCCTACCTGGGTCATGTTTTTCCCCCATTATGAAATCAAATATATATATTTTTTAATATTGCGTCAAATAGGAACTGTGTTCCAAAAATAAACAAGTGATCCCGACGGTTTGACTCATATAGATATGAAGAATCAACTGACGGCGAGAACATGCTAATGTTACCGCTGCCGAATTAGTTAAATCTTCGCCAGAAACCGACTGTATCAAACATGAGTGACTAATTATAGAGCCATCTCCCTGACAATATCGCAAAGACAGTTTGTTTATTTTTGGACCACTGTGCTAATATGAGATGATTTTAAGATGACCCGATGTTATTCTCCATAGAGAAAAACCTCTGCAACCCAGGGGATGAACGAGTAATGTCAGGACTTGGGTACTCTACAGCATTCATCTGTTTTTATTCACTTACCTTGCAGTTGATCTCATGCTCCTCTTCTCATAAGGCCTCTGACTGCTGACCATTCCAGTGGGTCCGGGATCAGTGGCTGGAAAGTGCAACATTTAGAGATCCACTGAGTCCAGCGTTCATTTCCTCGACTAAAGGGCGGACAGTACTGCCTCCGACCACCACACCTTTGTGCAGCTTTCCGAACTCTAATTCGGGCTAATGCTTTTCAGAAGTAGCAAGTCACGTCATTTTGTAGTTGAACCGGACCTTTCAGAAGAAAAGTTTGGTGGTTGGAGACAGTATGGACAGCCCTTGAAACTGGTTGTTGAGTATTGGTTGACTACCCTTTTTCACTGACAAAACTAAATAAGAACTAAACAAAACCTAAGCTATGATGGCTAAAACTAAGACTAAATATATTGACAATTATGTCACCAAATAAACACTAGACAAAAATGTTAAAGACTAGGGATCCAGTAGAACTAAGACATTTTATGCTTGGTTGTGTGCAGGTGTCACTCTCCGAAAATAGCCGATCTACAAGCTCACAACGTGTTGCAAGCTTGCAGACAGCTTGTAGATCTGGTATTTTCGGCACACAGCTCAGTATAAATCAGGCATTTCGACACCAAACAATCACGACATTTAGTCGATTAAATCAACAGTAGATTTAGCCTACAAAAATCTTATGGTATTTAGTCAACTAAAACGAAAACATTTCAGATGACTCAAATATGACATTCAAAAGACTATGACTAATACTAAATACAAATTTGCTTTCAAAATCAACACTGATTGAATAAAAAATAATCATAATATTCAAAACATCATTTATGTAATACCTTAGTTACAAAATAAATGACATAATTGAATACATAACATAGCACAACATTGTAGCAAATACAATCAAATGTGGCCATAAATACTGTACAAAGGGAAAGGTTGAAACACAAATATTCTCACTTGTGGTTGAGGGGTAATCCTCCTCTGTCAGTGTGCTTAGCAGCCTCTGATATTCTAAGGAAAGAGAAAACATAACATTCATTTAAATCCATTGAACACACAGAAGAGCAGAACATCTTTGACTTAGAACAGTCTGTCACGGTTCAACTGCTTTAATGAAAGCTACCAGCTGGGGGAGCCATGTGCTGGGGTCACTGTCAGCACAAAGCATCAGTCATTTGCATTCCCTGAAACTAATCAAGAAGGAACAGGCTGGACGTTTGTTCCTTTTTTTTTTTACGTTGTACCTGCATCTTGTTCAGAGAGGGAAGGTATGGCCGATGCTCTGGGAGGAACTGGGGGAACAGGGGGCATTTGAGCCTGGGCAGGAGGGGGCACAGAACAGGGGCTGAGAGGAGCAGGTGTTGGGGTCTCCGCTGGAGGAGAGGTGACCCGGGGTCTCCAGGAGGGGACATGTCCATGGGACCTCTTGTGTGTCTGGTCCAAGGACATGCCCATAGGACCGACTGAGGCAGGCAGGGGGAAAACATGGAAAGGCGATGGGAGGATAGGAAGGCGGGAAAAAAGAAACAAAGGTAAGGACAGTGAGGGAATGGAGAGGGGATAATTCAAAGAGTGAAAACGAAAGTATAACTTAAAAAAACTATTCAGCCGACATTGTTTTCCATGCTTTTGGCAGACGCCAATCATAAAGTAGGGCAGTGGTTCCCAAACTGTTTAGCTTGTGACCCAAAAGAGAGACTAGACGTTTGCCTGGGACCCAAACTAGTGAAAACAGCAGATCTACAAGCTCACATGTGAGCTTGTAGATCGGCTATTTTCACTACTTCTTAAACATTTGTTTTCTAATTTATGGGATTAATTACTGAAAGAATCTTTGAATTTAGTTTAATTCATGAAAAAAAAAACTTTTTTGGAAAAGTTTATTGAGAACCATTAAAATAAAAAATGTAGGAAACCAATAATTAAGGGACCCATAAAAATGATTCCGTGACCCACAAATGGGTCGCGACCTACTGTTTGGGAAACAGTGTAGTAGAGTGTACCTGACTGCATGGCAGGCGGCAGAGAGGGAGGTTCAACGCAGGGAGCTGGGCCAGCTTCAGCGATAGAGAGAGGCGAAGAGACAGAACAAGAGGCAGGGGAGCTGCTGGATGAAGCGGGGAGGGGAGGAGTAGGGCAACGGGAGGGGGAGGAGGAGCGATGGGGGGCAGTGAGGGGGGGCATACATCCAGCGTCTGGGACAGAATCAGAGCTGGAAGATATTAGGGAGTCAGACACGAGGGGGGCGACACAAGGGGTCTTGGAGGATTTAGCTACAAGGGAGGGAGAGTGCTGCTCAGCAGATTCAGCGAGCGACGAGGCCATGCTTGGGTCGGACTCGGACAAAGCGGCATTACATTTCGTCTCTATGCCCGGCTCTGTCCGCAAGGCCACGGGCTGCCCAGGGTCAGGGGGACAGGGGCGCAAAAACTTGGGGGATAGTTCAGGCTGGGCTAGAGGGGCCTGACATTTAGGAGGCCTCCATTCGCTTTGCCAGGGAGCTATAGGAAAGAGAGAGTAGACAGAACAGAATGGAGGGATACAGGGAAATGAAGAGAGTGAAGCATTAAGAACATACAGTAGAAGCCATGGAAGCAGACAGGTCAGAAAATAAAGGTATGCATGGACACGTGCACACAGATTATCCAGTGGTTTCATAGGTTAGTAAATTATGGAAAAGTAGTCAAGTTAGGGAGAAAAGAGAGGAAAAAAAAGAGAGAAAACAGTCAAAAAAGAATAATAATTCAACTTAATTCAACTTAAATACTGGAAAACAATTAATTTTGAAACAGAAATCTATGCACAGATATTTAAGTAATATATATATATTTTGCAGAAATGAACATAATGGAAATGTTTTGTTATGATCGTGTCATGATCTGACAGCCATTAAGAAAAATTCCCTGCTACACAGTAAAATCATAGTAAAACAACTAACAAGCAGTGATAAGGAAATAAGGAAGGCTAGGGGGTGAGGTGAAATCTGGAGAGGTGTTTTGATGGCAGCTTTAAATGGGGAGTGAGTTTTTACATGTTCAGATATAAATCTACCACATGAACCCTAGCATCCCTATTCTGGGCATGTCATATACTGTAGGCAAACATTCAGCCAAATCTACAAGGTCACAACATGTTACTACACATTGTGGGCCTGTATATCAGCTTTTGAGTTTTGGAGTAAAACAAAAGAGACCAAGTACACTACAGATCCCTGGGTTATGTACCCCCAGTCAACAAAGTATTTAGGGTCTTAGGTTGTTTGTTAACACTCTGGATTTTACTGCGTTGTCAGTGGTCTCTACATAACACAGCATCTCCCACCACTGTGGCTCTACGCAGGTACCTGTGTCCGGGGCAGACGGCAGGCTGGTGGGCCTGGTGCGTTTGGAGGCCAGCTCCGCACCCTGGGAAGTGGGCGGAGCTGTGGCTCGACTGGGAATGGGGGGAGGCTGAGAGGTGGGAGGCGGGGCGGACAGAGGGGATGAAACGGGGTGGGAGGAAGAGGAGGTGTGAGATCTCCAGGCGCTCGATCGAGCTGCAGCGTAAGTGGCTTGGAGAGAGGAGGATGGACAAAGAGAAGGAAGTAATAAAATGAAAATGAATAAAAGTAAAGTGAGTCAAAACAGGAGAACAGGTGAAGACAGTGTGCATCTTTAACCAGGGGGATTAGCCAATAGGAAACAAAACAACCCTCTACAATCAAGAGGCATTTTATTTATACTGAAGCAGAGCCATTCTGCTCCGGTATACCCGTAAATAAGCTGAATAGTCGAAGCTCTGAGCGTCAGCCATTCAGGTGTTTTGTTTTGTTTTGCCCCTGGAGACAGAAACTGGCAAAGAAATAAAAAAAGATCTAGTACCTGATTCTGGGATGTCAGAGATGGAGACGGTGGGAGGGGGGAGTGGTGGGACAGGAGGAGCAGGAGCAGCAGGGGCAGCAGGGGGAGAGGATAAGGCAAAGGTGGTGAGCTCAGGGAAGGAGCCAGAGAGGCCTTTGGGAGCGAGAGCGGCGAAGGGGGGAAGAGCATGGGGGCCCTGGCCCTCGATGGGAGAGGAGTCGCTGTGGAAGTGGAAGCTATGTGGTCTCCGAGGGAGAGAGGCAGCCACTGAGGAGACCATGCGGGACAGAAAGGGACACACACAGTGGTCGGAGAATGTGACGTATAAAAAGCACAAGAGCAATGCACAGGGACAGCAAGTCAGCATCACAGTTTACCATTCCTAACATGAAAACAAGGATTACAGCTTGGGATTTGGGATTTTACATCAGTCCTCTCTACGCATATCAGGAATATATGTCCTGTTTTAATTGTTCTTTCTTTCTCTATTCTTCTTCCCTTTCCTGAAAACGGCAAATGCTGGGAGCTTATACGAAAAAGGAATTCACACCCCGTTTTTTACAGCTGTAAACATGATGTGAGGTGACAATAAAGCAGTTGTGTTGAAGTTGAAAAAGAATATTCCACTGTTTCTCAATAACGGGTCCGACTACCAGGGGTCCAAATTTACCTTTACAGGTCAGTTTGGTTCCATTTGTACACTCTCAGGGTTAAACTAACGCTGAGCATTTTACAGGGTAGATTGCAGTCCCAGAGATAAAAAAATATATATGATAATAATGGTATAAAATGGGAGCTTGCTTGTTGCCCAGTGCATATTAAACTAGGGGTCTGTGAAATGACAAAGATTCAGAATCACTGTTCAACCTGACCTCACTTCCTCTACACAGGCATATTTTTACTCTTTCAGAGTTAAATTATTTTACTGTGTAGCAAGTTAACAACAGCCCTGACAGGATGTGGATGGAGCGGGGGCCAAGTGCCATAAATATGCCACTGCACAGATGAGCACATTCACTGGCAGGCTGGACCTGCGCTATGGAAACGAGGGCAATTACTCTCCAAAACCTGGTAATAAATGTCAAACCGATAGGAGTGGAGAATGTGATTATGCTGGGCCATTCTGTTCATTCCTCTGTCTGCACTCTGCCATGGGCTTACTTATTAAAACAGCAGAGGGTGGTCTAAGACCTATGAAAGATGAATATAGTATTACATAACTCCAAATCATCAGCCTTCAGAGCCGAGCCTGTCCAACAACCTCTTTGGAGAGGGGAACCACCGGTATTAAAGCAGCAAATCAATTTGTTTGAAGACCGCCTCCACTAGCGTTTTTCAGCTGTTTAATGTTCTCCACTGCCAACCTATCGTGGTATACATTGATTCCAGAGGCACCAGAACATTTCAGAATCTGACTAGCACACTTTTTTCAACTCCTCCTGGTATTTGTCTGAAAGCGACGTTATCCGACCAGATCGCATCGTCCGGAAGGGAGGGTCAAACTGAGTCCGGCCAGCAGGTTATCAATACTGTAGGCTCAATTGGTTTGGATTTAACTTCATGTTATAGAGGTGGAGGTAAAGGGAAAATATCTTTCATCTCAAAACTACACTCTGAGACATCGCAGTGCTCATTCTCATTTTAACTTTAAAATTAAATTGCCTTCCACAAGAATCAACCAAGTCCTCCTGGTTGCCATAGCGACTAGATGTATGTAGTTTGGTATGGAAGACAATTGGGGGAAAGTAAGTAAAGTTGCCTGGATGCCAGGGGCTTTAAGAGTTGGGGCACCCGCTGCTCTACTGGTCCAGGCGCATACCATATAGGCTCAGTGTGGCCTGACAGCGTGTCGCTGGTTCGATTCCCAATCCCGACTACCTTTGCTGCGTGTCACTCCCATCTCTCTCCCCATTTCCTGTCAGTCTAACTGTCCTATCAATAAAGGCATAAAAGCCCAAAAACGTATCTTAAAAATGTACAGCTACAGTATGTACCGGTATGTGTAGTGCCTGAACAAATCACATACTATTTCAGTTACGATTATAAAGCCATCTGGATTCACAGCAATATCCTGGGTGTTATTTTAGCACTGAATGTGTAAAGCCATAGTGTTAAATGAACACTTTCTGATAATGACTGGGCCATATACAAATCTATGCACAAAGTACAAAGGATTGTGAACAAATACAGACATAACCACATCAAATCCCATGAGACCAAAAGGGAACGGCAATGGTCTTTCAGCCAATACCTGAGCCTGCGCCAGGCTGGAAGATTCTAGGCAGGGCAGGTGGGTGAGCCCGGGTAAAGGCTGGCAATGAGTAGGCATAGACAGAGGGCCGTGCCTGTTGGCTGGCATCGCTGAGCCTGGTGCGGTGGAGAGATGTGACCGGGGCAGAGGGGTTTAGGGGTAATGGGGGTACGGGTAGTGGTGGGCGGGACAGCACAGGGATGGTGGTGCCACCAGAGCTACTTCTAGCCATCTCTGAGCGACAGGTGAGAGGAGGGGATGGAGTGATATGGAAGAAAAGAAAAGAGGAAGGAAGGAGTAGAGAAAAGCCATCAAAGGAATTAAATTATGAGTTACAGAGACAAATAGAGAAAGGCAAGGCAGAGGAAGAGAATAAGTGGAAAATAATGAAGATATGTAGGAATGGACAGGGATAGTACTACTCAGATACTCATCCAGAACTATTAAACTAGGAATCTTATTCAGTGGCTTCATACCAGAGCTGAAAATAAGTGGAAAACAACAAATCTCTTTCATTCTGTTCTTATACTGTAATAGCTGGAAATAATCTGGCCAAAATAGAATTGGCTGAAATATGCGACCATTCGGTGAAAATAGCTCACAATAGATCGCAAATGCGACGCATTGATGTTTGTTTGATTGACTGATTGGTTGAATACTTTATTAACACTTTGCAAAAGGTACAGTTATACAATAAAGCTAAAAGGATAACACAAAAAGCCCTGAGGGCTTGTTTCCATTGTGGTCCTGTAACAAAGTATAATGGGTTTAAGTGATTATAATTTAGGCCTAGAATTATTGAATGCTTTAACCAGTGAAAAATAGCAGATATACAAGCTCACAGGCTGCGAGCTTGTAGATCTGCCATTTTTGAAAAAGTCATGAAAATGTGTGCAAATCTTTGAATATGTATTTTCAAAGCGAACGTTTTAACTCAAATTCTGCTTCTGGGTGGTCCCTGGAACTAAATATTTTGATATGGGGGTCCGTGGCCAAATACATATAATTTTGGGGGTCCTTCACATGAAAAGGTTTGAGAACCACTGACATACAGTAGTAGTCTCTCAAGAACAGACTAACTGAGCTCCATTTAAGTGAAAGGGACCTTTTCTTTGACGATGGCTAGCCAGATTGCTGACATAGAAACATAGGGTTTTTCAAAAAATGGATTCAAAAGACACTTATAGAATCGGGTCAAAATTCTAATTTTCACGATTTTTCAAAAATAGCAGATCTACAAGCTCGCAGCGCGGCACTCGGTGCCGCGTTGTGAGCTTGTATATCTGCTATTTTTCAATAGTTAAAGCATAAAATAATGATACACAATAATGTGTACCCGTTTTAAATGGGTTAAATAAAGTTGAGGAGAGTATCTGATGTACAACATGAGAATGCATGGAGGTTTAAACTACCTGGTTTGAAACCTTGACGACCAATATTCATCAGGACTGACCAAATGTTTCTCATCAAACTATAATTATTTTCAGTGCTATAAAGAACTGAAAAGCTCTCACTGACAAGAATGACAGTAGTAAGGCAATGTATAGTTTGACAGAAAACATTTTAGTCACGTGAATATCATTTGAAATAAATGCCATGATTTAGGGCTAAAGATGGAATGCTATGTGATTTGGACCAATCAGGAATCAGGATTAGGGGAGAGTAAAGGTCTTTGCACACTGCTGCGTTTTTCGGGCCGAATATCGGAGTGAATTTCGGAGCGCGCAAATAAAGAAATCAACCTCACGTTATGTCAGTCACGTTTGCACACTGCCGCCCGTTTCGCGCCCCACTCGGTCCCTTGCTCTCTCTATCTCTCTCTCTCTCTCCTTGCCCTGAAAAACGCATTTCGCAACGAAAAACGCAGCAGTGTGCAAAGACCTTCACAGGTGGAAACAAGAAGTTACCTGTGGGGCCAGAGTCAAACAGAGGCCTCCAAGCCAGGTCCTGTACCCTCGCCGTAGGAGGGCCAGGGCCTTCCAGAGGACAGGCAGCAAGGGGGAAAGGAACAGGAAGAAGAAATCACAGAGAAAACATATTTAAAATAGCAGAAAAGGAAAGAGGAACCAGCAGTTTAGATAGCACAGTTCAAAGCAAGCGTCATAAGGCTAAGGAGGTGAAAGGTGACTCCAATGCCTTGCACCCCAGCTGAGACTGGAGAAGGGTCTGCAAAACACCTCACCATGTGGCTGAGTTGTGCAATCATTTCCAGAATCAAACCCTCGATTTAGACTGTCACATGATGCAGTGTGACACCACACCGTGGCAGAGACACATCCAATGGCAGCTTTGTATACAAGTGTTTTTGTGTGTTACCACCACGTACCCTGCATGTGTTCTTGCACTTAATCCATAGACAGGTAATACCTCAGCATACCTCTAAGTGATAATACCTCAGCGTCTCTGGGCCACGAGCCCTTAGCTGACCAGGAATCAAATGTCATTACTGTCACTAGAGCCTATATACTTAGTTGGGTGCCAGAGTAGCACCCCAAAAATAGCAGATTTACAGCCCCTCAACGGGAGTCTCCAGACGTCAAAACGGATGACGACAGCCTCATGTGTCACATCAAGCATATGAATTCAATTCACTGTCTCTCTGCCAGCTTCCTAAAAGATGAAGATGACTTTATTGTCAACGTACAACAGGAAATTTTAATATGTTTTCGCATATCCCTCCTGGTTGGACATACACACAGATCCCCCATGAATATGTAATTCATCAGAGAGGTCAGAGTGCAGTGCCCCCTGGAGCAGTTTGGGGGTTCAGTGCCTTGCTCATGGGCACTTAGTTAGAAATGGTGGGCGCCGAAGATGTATTACCAGCCACCAGCTCAGAACTGGAACGCTCCCTCTTGTCGGTACCGGAGACTGAAACAGTGACCTTTGGTTTACTGGCTGGCCACTTCACTTGTAGGCCACACTGCCTCCAAATAAAGACAAACTAGAATGGGGACTTGACATTCCTCTCTCCTTTAAAAGACAAAACCGTCTTTTGTTTTTGTAAGTTCACGAGTATATCCGAGTACAGCGGCAGAAGAGTATACCCATGGTAACTTCTTTTTATATGCTCCTGTTAGGGGGGGTTGTTTTTGTGGTAATAATTACTAAGGACGCTGAGCGTCTGTGTGAAACATGAGGTGCAGGCATGGGCAGGCATGGGCAGTGAGATATTCACCGGTAACAGGAATAGAGTGTCCAACTCCGACGTGGGCCCTCCTGTCCTCGCCGCCTTCCTCGTCGCTGTCGTTGAAATCATCCAGGTTTCCGATGTCACTTTGCTTCAAGCTCATCAGACTGGCTAAGCTCTGCATATCCTCATCTCTATGGGAAAAGAGAACAGAAATATTTTTATTATCTTCAGGTGTTTCCACTTTATCATTTTGCTAAGTGGAAGGAGACAGTAAAGAGGCGATGACACAGGTCCTGGGCTATAATCAAACCCCTGATTGTATGTAGTTCACAGGCTAACTGGTAACCAATCCATAATTGGCCCATTAAGATCAATACACATTTCAGAACAGCCTAACAATGACACATTTTGCTGTGTTACATTATGAGTTATTTGAAATGTGGCAGAGCGGTGGGTGACTTACGTGGCTTTGCCTTCTTTGAGGAACACACAGGACAGGGTCAGTTTCAGCGTGGCCTCAACTACTTTCACTGAGAGTGGCTTGAGCTTCAGTGTAAGGTCATACTGGGCTGGTGTCGCACTGGCAAACTTCTTCATATTAACGTCAACGGACGCCAACACCTTCCTACGACCCTTCGACTCCTGGTGAGTAGAGAACAGAGGTTATCGCATCTCTACTGATTAAGCATCCTTGATGACCTAACACCTTTGAACATTCAGTAGATTCTCAATGTTTTTGACCTTTTGATTTTAAGAGGTCAATGGGGAAGGGGGATAACTTCCCCAATGGGAATCTACTGAATGTTCAAAGGTGTTTACATTAAGCAACATAAACAAATGGAGAATGCTAGGAGGGAGACGTGAGGAGTGGAATGCTCCCCGTTTTTTGCAATAGGTTCATGCCCCCCAATGGGAATGCATTGTAAAGGAGCGGTGGAGATGACAGAGGCGTGCCGTCTCAGCCACCTTGAGCCACGTGAGACAACGCCGAGCGAGCGGTAGCAAGCGAGTCGCTGTGTCGACTCGAGCGATGTGAATGTCGCCTGAGCCGACTCAGCGCCGTTAAGACGTTGTAAACCAGGGGACGAGAATAGTAAATCTTCGTCCCCTCCAAATTTGGCACTTCCGGTGCTCCCAATCACAAGCCACGGCAAACCACGTTGGCGTGAACCTTTTGCAAAAACAGGGGAGCATTCCACTCCTCGCGAGGGAGACAGTTTCAGAGGACTCACATTTTCAATGACAAAAGTCCAATCTTTGTCTTCAAACTCTTCTGCAGCAGGGTCCTGTTAAAAAGAAAACAAAGGAAAAAGAAAGTAAGAGTACAACAAGTATATGATCCATACAGTACTTCCAGTTCAGATAAAAAACTAATTTATCGGAGTCACAATTGTGTCGGGAATCGGGAGTGGAGATTGTACCTTGAAAAGTGTGACGGTGATGTCCACGCTCTCTGGCACCGACCACACCACCATGCCTCTGTAGGGGTTCTTGATACCCGGCTGCCAGCCATGGAGCTGGACAAAGTTATAAAATAACGAGGGGATTAATACTGGGAACTCTCTTTAAAAGATTGTCTAATTCAGTAGGTTTGAAGTGAACCACGGTTCTGAACTTCTGCTGATTCTACAGATCCATCTTTAAACTCTGAGTTAGATTATTAACACTTGTTTCTGTGTAGCTGTCAGGCACATTCAAACATACTGTACGTACTGTAGGTCACTAGGTGAGTGTACTGTACCTAATTAACTACCTGGTCAAATAGAAAACTAGCGATGGATCGATTGGATCACCGGCTTAAGAGTCCCTGGGCTTTCCCCACTGCAGTGCAGTTCAATTTATAGTTTGCAAAAAATCAGTGAAATAAATCTACTGCTATTTCCTACAGTATCTGTCCTTAGCTCAGTTTTTCAAGGATTCATCTTGAGCTATTAATGCGATATTCCTCTCGGTCTTCTCCTCCCTGCAGCAGTACCTTGGTGCAGTGCCGTCTGTTCCTCCTGATCCATACCACTCTCAGTTTGTCTGGTTGCCTGGAATTAGAGCAGAGCACATACCGTAAGGAGTGAGCATGCAGTTAACAGGCTGCCAAAAATGCTTGTGGATTCATGTCATGTAGTTTGCAATCACCTGCAGTGTCACATTGCTCTTTTACCCATTTTACAAGTGTGATACATTGGGGTGCCTGGTGGCCAGTTAATGAACAGACCATATTGTTGCTGTCGAGCAGAAACCTGGTATCTTCATATTTCATTGTTTTAAGCTTTTGAGCAGTGCTAACCGCTCCTACCTCTGTCTTTGTCTGTACTGTATGTACGTATGAGCCGCCCCATCCCACATTGGCCCAGCTTCGCGGGACGCTTAATGAAATTAACTCATAAATAGCACAGCTCACTTCACACTAGGTGTGATTTTTTCATAAATTAATACTATATTTAATTATCTGACATTGACGTGGAACAACAGCCAATTTATAAAGCTCACAACCAGTCGCAATTGTTATTACGACCGTCGGGTCGCAGTTACTATGAGAGCCTCCAGGTCTGTCCGTCCATCAGGGTGTCACGCAAGATGGAGGCAGGCTCAATAACAACTTCTCTCGACCTCCTGTGACTTTGGAACCGTTTGTCCAAAAGACAAAATGTACTGTATTTAAAAGCTCTGACGGTTGCTTACACAACCATAGGGAGTGTTACTTGTTGACTATTTCAAATATATTATTTTGTTATAAATATTCACAGTTTGAAAAACTAGACATAGCTATAGGACATAGGAAACGTTATTTTATATTGTGAAAACAACTACCCGGAAAAACCTGTTTGTTTACAAAAATTCAGTATAGTACAGTATGTAGAAATCCGACAGACTGTGGCTCTGAACTTGGGTTTCCTATGAACTTGAGGTAACGGAAGTACTAATTGTCTTGACTGTGCCTGAACACTTTATCCATGGTGTGATTTCATGGGGACTCACAAGTGTGCAATGACATGGAAATCCTACTTAATTTATGGACTCCATGTCTTAAGCCCAGCGGAATTGAAGACTCAAAGTTCAGATCAGTTTTGATCACAGTATCACAGTTGCAATATAAAATGGTATAGAAAGATGTATTTACAGCGCTGTAACATTCACACATCAGACATGTTGCTTCAGCAAGGCAAAAAGATGGACTGCCTTGCCCTCCTCTCACAGTTCATTCTTTAATTGGCTAAAACAAAACATCACACATCCTCCTCAGAGCTTGTAAAAAGCCAAGAACATTATCTCTTTCTCACAGCCATAAAACAAGGGAGGCCACTAATGTGGCAGCTATGACCTCCTTACCTATCCTCCCTCATCCCTATCAGCAGCAGCAGCTGTGTCTCAGGGTCATGCAACACAATCATGCAATCATCAAAATATAATATTTAATTCACCTCAGCGACTCTTCCGTTCATTGACGGAGTGTCGCTGGACAGAGAAAGGTTTGTTTGTTTGTTCCCAATCTGGCTAGCCATCGTGAAAGAAAAGTTTGGTTGCTCTTTTCACTTGAAGCACTGAGGAAGTTGCAATGTTTATGCTTTACAGTACCTTTTACTTAAGCCTTATGTTTCAATATTCATGTCTGTGTTTATTTATACTTTAACAGTTTGACGTTGGATGGTTTGTGGCTGCATGAGTTGCATAATAAATCCCAATATGAGAAAGAACAAGCTGATTTGTTTTTTTGGATCACTGAAGGGAGTGAGACCGTCGGACGGACAGACGCACAAATGCACGCACGCACGCAAGCATGCACGCACGCACACACAGTCACACACTATTGTGACTTCCAATTCATTCATGTGTCTTGAGAGTCCCCACCTCTGATACTACAAGACCCTGCCTTTAACATTTAGCTAGATCAGAAGTTTCCTTTAGTTTGGGACTACAAGCTGTCATAGTGGAAATATTAAGTACTGTATGAGATTTGGGACAGTGACACATGAAACATCAGGTCAGGAGGGCGGCCAGCACTGCAGTAGCGCAGTGGTTCACAATGTTCTCAATGTGTCCCAAAGGTCTTTCTGGGTCCAGGGCGTCCCCAGCTAAATTATTGATAGTCAAGAACTACATGGACCTTTGTGGGTCTGTAGCTCAGTGGATCTCCAAATGGAACCAAATGGAGTCAAACTAGACTGCATTCTGTTGAGGTGCCAACTTAGGGCTTGTGCACTCGTAACCAAATATGGCGTACTTGTGCGCCAGCAGAGCGTACAAGTAGGGTCATGAGTGCTGTTTGTGTTGTCAAGATTAAGATGAACTGTCTGCTCCCTCATTGGCTAATTGTTGCCAACCCTGCTCCATCATTGGCTATTGCTGCTACATACATACAGGTTGAGTTCAAAGGCCCTGCTCCCTCATTGGCTAATTGATGCCTACACTGCTCCCTCATTGGCTACTTGATGCCAACGCTGCTCCCTCATTGGCTAATTGGTGCCACACACAAACAGATTGAGTTCAAAGGCTCTGCTCCCTCATTGGCTAATTGGTGCCAACGCTACGCCATCATTGGTTCATTTGTTCCACATACAGACAGCACTCATCATCACCCTACTTGCACACTCTGCTGGTGCAAGTAATTACGACTGACGATCGCCACTGATTTTTTGGGGGGGTAGGTTGGGGTCTCAGAAACATTGTATCAAATGGGGGGGTGGGGGTTTGTGGCCTAATGCATATGAAACTGGGGATCCTTGACATTGCAAAGGTTGAGAACCACTGCAGTATAAGTAGGGGACTTTTAAACAACAAGGGAGTTGCTGATACAAGCTGCAGAATAAACAGGCCCAAAAAACATCTGCCTGCTCTCAGAACAGCAGAGGGGCTGTGAGCAGGATGTTAGTCCTCAGCCAGGAGAAAATCAACATCTTATGACTCCGTAGCGACAAGGACATGCCTGATGAAGATAAACATCTCTTTCTGTGTGTGTGTGTGTGTGTGTGTGTGCGTGCGTGCGTGCGTGCGTGCGTGCGAAAGAGGTAGGTGAGAAAAAAATATTACTAGATGGCACTGGAATGCCATTAAATCAGATTTGTTCCCATAAAGGTTTGAATATAACGGAGGTAAACATATATGTCCTCACAGTGGACATATATGTGAGTTTCTGGTAGCAATACGGATGCACATGGAGATTGAATTAGTATCAGGAAATGCCTGACTAAATGTCAGTCATTCAGTGATGTCATTACGTGCGCAATGCGCATCCCGCATCAAAAACTCATTCAAGTCACCCAGGGACTCATTCATGTCATGGTCCTGGGGTCTCGGGGATGCGCCTCCATTGGAGTCCATGTTAAAATAATTTACCGCGTCGCGGTAAAAGAAAAAAAAAAAGAATTTCCACAGACACCACCATTGTTCATGGTTGAAAGCATCCTACTTTACCCTACGTTAACACAAATAAAGTCCACGTAGAAAGTCTTAAACAGGCGATAGAAACGTCAATGTTTTGATTCCACCGACGTCCGACGCCATTTTGCGCGCGTAAACTTTATATTGAGGACTCTTTCTGGGACCCATTTGAATGGGTCATTTGGTGGGTCATTGAAAACCTAGTAACATCACTGGTCATTATTTAAATCTTGTGTGTATGTATAGCACAGAAACACGATTTGGTTCATGTAGTGAAATCATGAATTATCGCTGTATGTCAAAAACTAACAAACAAGAAAGAATTACCTGTATTATATTATTTTGTCACAACAAGCTCTTGTTAATACTTGGTTAATGGTATTAAGTAATTATAATAACCACAAACAGGCTCCATGTTCAACCTAGGGTCCTTATTTTGGGCATATATCAGTAGACATTCAGGATGCAGCACGTTGTGAGCTTGTAGATCGACTATTGTTTTATACTTTGAACACAATATGACAAAGTATGAAATAGGGTATTCATTTAAATATACATAATATGAAATATGGAGATGCAATGTTTCTTCTTTCGGTAAGAGCGACAAAATATAGACAGGGAGAGAGTAAGTGAGAGAGAGAGAACTGACAGAGAATGAGGTTGAGAGAGAGAGTTGTATGTGTGTCACCGACACCGTTAACACATAATAAGCAGGTTTGTTTTCTTTTCTACTGGTGTGTTTACTCCCCACAGGGTCGAGTCAATGGAGGGCGTGGTTTGGCCACACACAGCGACACTCATACATTCATCACGTCTTGTCTGTCTGTACCCGTACATCACACTGGACAGACACTTCCTGTCCCTTATCTCACTTCGTCAGCTATATTTCCGTCCATGTCTTTTACCCCATAAACTCTTTTGCCATGTTTTACTATTTTGAAAAACACATTAAAATACTTAAAATAGCCAATCTACATCGACATGTTGTGAGCTTGTAGATCAGCTATTTGAAACATTTAAAAGTGTTTTTTTTTTTTTTTTATAGTAAAAAATGGCAAAAGAGTTTATGGATAAGGGGATAATGGACAAAAATATGGCCCTATATCTCAATTTAACACTCACAGAGTTGAACTGAACAAGATGATTTTGCTGTGTTTTTACCGATCACATAAAAGCCAACAACATCATACTCATAAAATACTGATACAGAAATGGAATAGATCACGGTCAAACTAAATAATGGCTACATAACATAAGAGCATGTCTATTACAGTTCAACAAGCGATTTAAAAGGTGACATTGACCTTGCTGGCCTAAGCTCTTCTCGAGACAGGTCTTTCCGCAGACTTAATCCTTTCTATTCACTTCATTCATCAGTCATCACGATTTGAGTCACTCTTTTTAGTTGTGAGATTGAGATCGCCAAGCCCCTTCAGATGAGTCAATGAAAGCATTGCGTGCAGTGATTTTCAACAAGATTACATTAGAACTCAAGCACAAGTTGCAAAACCAAATCCAAAACACATTAATAATTATAATACACCTGTCAAATGGCATTGATTCGCATCATGGAGTGTTTTATTAGATCATTAAGGGGAGGTTCTGCTTTAGTGCACAGGACAGTGACTATGAGCCTCAACAAGCCAGCGCATCATAGATTAGGGACCGAGCTGTCTATGTGTATGTGTGTGTGTGCGTGCGTGTGTGTGTGAGTGTGTCTCTGTCTGATCTCACACTGGACCAATCAGCAGTTCAGCACGAAATGTATTGGGCTCACTGCAAGTAGGCCACATCCCTGAATATTCTTCACGTAATTACCTCCGCCAGCGCCAGCCCACTGATTGCGTTTTTGACCCCTGTGATTCTGTCTGTCTGTGAGCAGCAGCTAATCTCGGCCACCACTGGATTGATCTGCGTGAAACTTACATGCACAGTCCCAGTAGGCCAAGAAAGAACCTCCACCGATTTTTCAAATCGGAGCCTATGGCAAGCACCTTAACCACTTAACCAATCAGCTGAGCCCTGGGTAGCCAACCTGGCCTGGCAGAGACCTCACCTCTTCAGACTCCACCTAAACCCTTAGCACTACAGAAAATCAATGACCATACATGAAGATAGTTAGCATTTGTTTTTAGTTTTTTTTTTAGAACTTTGATTATATTGTGTTTTTTTTTCTAGATAGATATCCATTTGCACTTGTTATATTGCTGTTGATGTACTGACATATTACAGTATCTTGTGATGTTTTGTATCTGCTTATTGTAAGTCGCTTTGGATTAAAAGCGTCTGCTAAATGCCTAAACTGTAAACTGTAAACCTGTGCACAATGGAGTGCACTTGTTTTATGCTTTTTGTTTTTTAAACTTTAAAAAACAGTAAAACGCCCTAAGGGAGAGAAGCGAGTCGCCCACATGGGCGTGTGCACATGGGCGTGTGCACATGGGCGTGTGCACGAATCTGCCTGGGTGACAGCAGACTGCTGGGCGAGAGCTGGTGCTTTGGCATGGGATCAACTTTGACCCAATAAATGCACAGACCTGGTTGGTTGGACAAAATGTGGCCATATTTTACCCAAATATGGAGATGACTGACGTCTGACATCATAGATGTTTGACGTCATAGACCACATGAGACTGACACAATATATCCATATATGGGCATTCCCAGATATGGGCTTAATATTGATGACATCAGGGATCTCCATATATGGGCATAAAAGGGATTGTATGATTGTATGACGTCATAGATGTCATAGGCCTATGATGTCAGACAAGGATGGAATTCATTTGTAACATCATTGTGTTGTCGGAACAGGTCAGCTATATCCTTCTGCTGACGCCAACACAGGATTTGGGGGTTGTTAGTAAATGCAACCTACGGTCAAACTTATACTGGAAGTCAATGGAGAGGAGTCAACCTTCATATTTGGAAGTCAATATGACGTCACAGCGTGACAAATGTAACCAAATGGCCTTACGGGTCTCAGTTAAATGAGCACTCAGGATTTTACAGTGTATACTGAGGGAAGGGTGTGGACACTCACTCTGGGACTTCTCATGTTGCATTCATGACACTTATAGCAACTGTGGGGATTGTGGAGAAAGGCCAGTGTGAGAGAGCGACAACACAGAAATAGAGAATGGCGGAGTCACTGAACGACCAGCCAACCAGTCACTAGAAGCTTAACGGCAACCCTACACCTGTTGCTCTACTGAAGAGGTTACTGTGTTGTTATGAAGCCTGAAGTCAATTAAGGGTGGCCAAGGTTACAGTTGAACTCCATTAGGCGACCTGTGACAGTTGACCATTAACGATTATAGGTTACATACTGTATTGATATTATCTGCTACTGTGGTGTTTGGACCTACGAGTCATATATAAGGTGCCGTGTATATGGTGCCAATACCAATAAGCTGGTCAAATACATGGAGAATCATGAAGGTCACATGCCCCGAAACAATTATAAACCAGGACTACGGTTTGAAAATATAATATTAGCTTCAGGATATTGTGCATGGAAAACACCACACGCATGCACGCACGTACACAACACACACATACACTCTCTCTCTCTTTCTGTCTCTCCATTAGGCTTCCTACTCGATCAGTTATCTTTTGACAAGGGGTAACAGTCAAGATGATCCACATTTCACACATTCCTCTACAGAGGAAACATAAACAACAAGCGTTTATCCACTCTATGCGGCATATCCAACATGCAGTCTGCACTGAGGGGAGAACTAGGCCATAAACTGCTTTGACATAACTGGCATGACAATGTTGGCCTCAGCTCTTCAACCCCTGGGAAATGAAAGGTGTCAGGGTTGACGGGGTAGAATCATAGAGTTATAATCAGGTGGAATATAGCTATTATAGAGACTGTCCCGTGACTGTAACCTACAGTATGTAAACAGGTCTAAATCCCACAATAGCTGAGGCAAGTCCATCCACAGCCAACACACTCAAGCAAGGCACTGAACTTGCTGCTCTCTTGCGTCAGCATGAGAGCATAGCCAATTAGCTCAAATAGATGTTAAAAATGGATTTGCATCCGGCCGACGTCTTCGCACATCAGTGTGTGACTGTGTACGGATCAGAAATGTGCTGTAATTATGAGCGCTACACAATGCATAGGAAGCCCACACTTCCTTCACACAGGTTGGGCTCTGCCCCTGATGTGGTCTGTGGTTTTCGTTGCATCACATGATCATCCTGTGAAGAAATTTACAAACATGTAGAGGCCTAGCTCTCCTGACACACGCCGATTCAGATCAAGACAAACATGTGTTGCTCTGCGTAGTGTCTGCATGCGAGAAAAACAACCTGTTACTGGTTAGATATTTAAGACATCAAGCAAGCATTTCACCAAACTGTCATTTGGCAGTTATGTAATTCCAACCACTACTAGTAAATTACCAATTAAACACTTTAATTTAACCTACACTAGACTGAACCGTGAGCCACCGAAGAATCGGTCACCAGATGTTCTGGAGTGGAAGATTCCCACAGATAAAATAATATTTCATATGCTTGATTTGACCGGCCCAAAAATCAATAAATACATAATTATAATTATGTTTTGTCAAGTAAACTGTTTCCAAGGGAGAGTTCATATCAACACACAGAAGCAAAACCTGTTGCTACATGGCCTGTGTGTAATGCAGCTGAAGGCTACATAAACACACTGACAGCAGGGCAGGCCGGCTCTACAAGCCAGGTCTGGGAGATTGGAGGCACATGTTTGAATGCGACATGAGCAACTCTAATGGAATTAATGGAACTCCTCTGGTGCCAAGACTGACCGAGTAAGTACAGCCACTCAGCCAGTAGTGAAAAGGAACTACCTAGCTACGCTGGCACTTAGGCAAGACAAGGAACGTTTATTTGCATAGCCACATTTCAACGACAAGGCAATGTGTTTTCCACAAAACATTAAAAGCATTATAAGACAAAGTGCAAAAGAAACACAAAATAGTAAAAATGAATTTCAATACAGTTAAAAGATAGTTATTACAGAATAGAAAATGAAAATAAAATACAAGAATAAAGTTACAGTGCAGTTCAAGAAATTAATCATTTTAACAAACTGAGAATTTTAGAAGACTAAAAACTGAACCATGAGTCTCTCCACATTTGGTTTTGACTCTGTGGATAGCAGAAGAAGCAGAAGATTTCAAATATATGTGGGCCCTAAACCATTGAATGCTTTATAAAGCAATAGCAGTATTTTGAAATAAATTCTTTGACATACAGGGGGGCAATGTAATTTAAGAGCTGGAGTGATAGGATCCACTTTCTTGGTATTAGTGAGGACACAAGCAGCAATGTTCTGAATCAGCTGCAGCTGTCTGATATACATACATTCTTTAATCCTTGATATATTCTTAATATGATAGTACTTTGTAATGATCTAATGTGGCAGGTCTGAGTGTATGACTACACCAAGACCTCTGGACTTGGGTTGTGGTTTTTAACATGAGTAACAACTTTAAATCTGTCTTCTTTGGCTCCAAAAACAATTACTTCAGTTTTGTCTTTGTTTATTTGAGAAATACTCTAGCACATCCGGTCATAGATGTCTTTCAATGCAATGCTTGTATTGGACCAAAGTCCCAAAGCAGGGGAATGACACCACAAGCAGTCTGGCCAGCCGGGAGTCAAACCGGGGACAGGCTGAAAAGGGCATTTTGCACCCTAACCATTCGGCTTTAGGGTCACCCTAGTTCCCATACATTTGATACATTTATGTACATTTGGGTGTGCTCTGCATAATTATGGTAACATACTGTAAAGATATGTCATTGTTTCATTGTACGAGTTTAAAAAAGGACCCCAATTGAAACAAGCTCAAAAGCTTTCTTATAGTGTTTATCCTTTGGGTTGACCTTGTAACAGTGAACTGTACTGTCCTGTACCTTTCCTATGCAAACTTCTGATAAAGTCTTCAATCAATCAATCAATCAATCAATAAATCAATCAATCAATCTATCAATTGTTACTGTATGTTTTCCTTAATCTGAGCCTGTCTGAAGCTGATCTTCACGTAATACTGTTTGTACTAACTACGGTAAGGAACCTTCATGTACAAAACTGACTTTTCAGAAATGGAAAAAATAACCTGTGTTCCAATGGATCCAATGTAGTTATTATTTAGTCACAAGCTCTTGTTAATACACTTCATTGGTTCAATATTTATAAAACACACCTTTGAGCTTGTAGATCGGATGTGTTGGTACTTTTATTTGACGCTTTTCCTGACAAAAGCATATGAATATATTCAAATGCAATAACATAGTGAGATCAGATCCAGTCACCAATGTTATTATAGCCAATATGGAGGAGATCTTGAACAGTAAGTAGCAGTGTCAGTCAGCAGAGTCACATGGAGTTTGGAAGTTGGTGCTTCACTGAATCCCAGTGCAACAAGGCAGCAGCGGAATTCAGCCTCACACCATACTTATGTCCACACTGCACAATCAATTACTTTATCAAATTAACTCTGAGGTCAGCCGGAAAAGAAACACTCTGGGAAAAAAATGTCCGAAAGCCCAAGAAGACCAAAGGACACGCAGGCACCCCCTTACTTAACCGACCTTATGCCACACCAATGACACCATGTGTGTCAAGATTCATATGGCCCTGCCAGGACAGGGGGCCCTGTAAATATAGCTAGCAGTCAATAGGGCTTGTTGTGGTCACAGAGCCCAAATTCCAAGGAACGCTTGTATACAGGGGTAGAGCGTGGAGAATGGAGTTGAAGAAAGCACAAGGGTTTTTCAAGCAAGCAGCCTTACCAGAGTGAGAGTGGGATAACATTCCTGTAGAGATATCTGTCTAGAATATACAATAGTAGGTCTCACTTCATTTCCCCTTGGACCCCAACTTATTGACCTATAATGAGGATGCAAAAAAATCTCTGAAACACAATATTCCACCTATTAAAGTTGTTCTTTGTCTTAACATTGTCATAACATGCCGAAGCCTGCTTTCTTGGGTGTCAACAGTTTACATAGATGATAGATGACATCAAGATGAGATTATGGTAGTATATTATTAAACTACAGACTACACCCTAAGCTTTAGATCGGTGCCACCGTCTGCCACGTTTATGTGATGCTATAGGGACACTGATGAAAAGCTGTAATTGTGCCACCTTGTCCACAGACAAATGCACAAAAGGACCATGGAATTCAACACCTGCAGGTAGCCTTAAATCAAGACTATAATAGATGTATTTTATGGAGTCTGACTTTTACTTTCGTATCTATCATAGATGTGAAAGTAGAAGTCAGACTCCATAAAATAGCCTACACCAATAGGCTACACCATAGTTGTTCTTGACTTTGTTACTATTCTATGGTCAATACTTGTTACTCTATGATAGTTTGATAGTATGTGACCCAATTGAGCAACCAGCCAAATAGAAATTGTGTCTGAATGAAACATACAGGGGAATGTCTCCCTTGTGTCAGCAAAACAGTCTCTGACATCATCACTTTGTACACCTGTTCATCATGTAGACCAGAGCCCCTCCCTCAGACACTGCTGCGATCATTTCACTTTGACACCTTTACTACAGTACCTACGCCCACTGTCGCCCAGCGGCCCAGTGTTGTGCTAACTGTCAGTCTGTCTACTGCACACTTTAATAGCATATTATGATACCACATCATGACAGCTATTATAAGAAAACAGCATTGCAGACGCGGAAGTAATGTTAGTTTTGGGGCGTGTGCTCCCTCATATGTAACCATAGATGTATGTGTAATGAGAGTTGACTTCTTCAGACACATTGTAAAGACAACTATGACGCTATATAATATGTCATTATGCATTCGCACGCTTACAGAATAATACACCATATGGTAAAACTGGCGAATAGGAAAACGTAGGTAAACCATGTATTTAATAACCATTTGCAGAAGTGAATGTGAAAGTGCTTATAGGCTATACTATTATTTAACATTTTGTCAGACCACTTGACAAGGGAACAGCATCAGAATAGCGTTGCCAAACATTAAAACACATTCCTATACCAGTACAATGTATGGTGTTATTGTACATTAATGTGTTATACACGATCGACATTATAAGGATATACTTACCATTTCTTAGAGCATTCTATCATCAGTTCTTGGTAGGAGGCGGCGAACTGAAATTTGGAGGCTCTCTTCCCGACCCGCTGGAGTCTCTTCCAAACTGAAGTCATGTTGTTCCAGTTTGTCAAATAATGTCCGATAAAAAGACATTGATATTACCGGTTAAAATGAAATAAAAAATATACATTATGTCTCCTCCTGGCTACTCCTCGGTAAAAACGTGTATCCTCTGCTGCTCTCCAGGGCTTGCAGGTTAGTTGTGATCCTGGTGGCTCGCCTCAGTTCACATGTTCTGAGTGTCACACACTGCGTACAGCGCAGAGCAGAGGCTGCAGAGAGCAGAGCAGGCGACAGATGAAATCACAAATAAACGCACGCTGCATGAGTTGAGAACCTATTAGTTCCCATCGCCCGGAGGGACGACCGGTCAGCATACGCTGCGATTGGCTACTTGTCAGGCCAATGAATCACTGGCTTGAGAATTAAATTATGATTATTAATATTCATAATAATAAATAACATCCACCTCTTCAAAATCCAAATGAGTCAGAGAAAAGATTTAGCATAAAAGAAACAGGCTGCCTCAGCAAAACAGTAAACTGTCCCTCAGGGCTATGGGATTTAGACAACTGAAAGTCTGTATTGAAATATTCATGAGCGCCTATCAAAAACAACAACAATAATAATAATAACAATGATTATTATCATCATTATTATTATTAGTAGTAGTATTGTAGTGTGATGATTCACATGTAGTTCATTTGTAGAGTAACTGGCTGGGGAAGTGGGGATGTATAGCTAATTTAATTAGTAGACACTGACAGCCTATATGTAGCAATATGCTCTAGTAGTTGTTTGTGGTTTTCACCATGCCTGCATTTGACTATACCGCAGATGGCTGTTGGCCACTGCCATGCAAAGGATGTGGGCCTAGCAATTAGCAACGCCCATACAAACACTCTTTAAGCGGAGGCCAAACAGTTATTATGAAAGTTCCCATTCAATTATTATGAGATACCTTCAACAGGTGATGAATACAAAATAAAAATTACCAGCGGGTCACTGAGAGAGTTTTTACCCGAGTAATGTTTATCTTTGAACAACTTGCACAAACCCCTTCATTTCAAGCCAGCTAAATGAGTGTCCCTCAGTGACAGACAGGGAATTTTCCAGTTTAGCCCCCCCACCACCCTGTCTATTTATAATCAGTGGCCAACATACAGCAGCTGGGAATATAACCACTGAGCTCTGACAACTGAAATAAACTGTTATTCACCTACATGTGATTGAATGTAATATTATCTGCACAACTAAGTTAGGCCAGTGGTCTTCAACGTTTTTCAAGTTCCCTCTAGCTGAGAGCGAGATCCCCACTTATTGTAGCCTCTTTAAAATTGTTTTACAGATTAAACCTTTTCATATTTCATAGATAGTTTCATAGACTTGTATGACTGCACTATCATCTGTTGTATTCTTGTTAATGTGTATTTTCAGATATTTAACCACTTGCCTACTTCGTAAACTTGACCTTTCATTGACCTTTTTTCCCTAGTCTGCACAAAACCACTTTGCTGAAATAGCGAGGCGCTGTGAGCCTGTAGATTGGCTATTTTGGGCTACATTTCTCCTCAGAATAGGTATCTAGAGTTCAAGTAGTTAAATTACAAATAAATCGTATTACACAAAGATTTGGCGGCCCCTGTAGTACCACAAGGGGTCCAGGGCCCTCCTGTTCAAGACCCTTGACTTAGGCCTACTACTGCATTCATTTTGTTCAAGTAGCAGAACAAGATTGGGCCAATGCACTTTGGTTTCTAATAATGTTGTGCTGTGTTGCCTCAGGTCAAAGTAGAGCAACAGGCAAGTCTCCAGGGATAATGTCCTCATTCACAACATTCATCCCAGGAAATCAATCAGTCAATCTAATTTTATACAGAGCAGAGTTCATACCACAAAGAAATCTAGTGTTTCACAAACAAAGGTGTTCTGTGGTATAACAGATGTTCACATAATATGGACAGTTTGGACACAAAGTGACAGAACATTTTAGATGTAAGTATGGTGTCAAAGTATCAAGTGCAACTAAACCATGCAAATAACCTCACCTTGTGCTTTTATTTTCTCTGAATTAAAACTGAACATGTCAGTGTTTTGTGAGATCAGCTGGGAGGTTGTTCCAGAGAGACAGAGAGTATAGAAGCTAAACACTGACTCCTTATCACTGCACGGTGAAAAGACCAACTTGAGATGACCTTTAAGACCTCACATTTGCTCATATGGAACAAATATATGAGATAAATGAGTATAGGCAGCGGATTGTTACAAGATTTAAAATCAGGAAGGAAAGAGGCCTATTTTCACGGGTGAACATTCAGTCAGCATATAGATCTTGTCAAAACCAGGGGCGTCAATTGGGTATGGCAGGGGTATGCAGCTGCCATACCCTGGGTTCAGGAGGGGAAATAAAAGTTACTTTTAAATAACAAAACTTTAACAAGGTATTATAATTATATTCTCCACACGGGGGGAAAATAAAATGTATTTCTTAAAATAAATGTATCATGCCTGTTGCTAAGGCATGGCAACATGACTGGTGTCTTGCAAGACACCAGTCATGTTGCCATACCTTAGCTTTTTCTGAACTGACGCCACTGGTCAAAACACAAAGCCAAAGCACAAATGAATGGTTTTTATTAGTAAGATTTTTATGTTCTTTAGGATATGCTTGGCCATTACATAACAATTTAAGTTTGTAGATAAACAGTCCACTACTAATACATTAATGTGTCAGGGAGTGTATATTGTACTCTAGTCGAGTTCCCCAAGCCTTGCTGAGTGACGTGTCCAGCAGCTCCCAGCCCATTCCTTAGGGTCTTTTCTGATATTTGCTCAGCCATATATGCTGGGAAACAGCTGGATTTGGGTGGGTAAAAATAAAGGAAGACATAAGGAAGAATGTAGCGATGTCAGTACACAGGGGAATGGCAGACCCTTTATAGCTGGTCTTTCGCCAAAGCTCCATTATGGTGAGGTTATGTTTATCTGAGAAACTATTCTGGGAATTGTATTTCCTGGTCCCACTGTAACCACTGCCACTAGCACAACTTAATTTGGAAATGGATGTCTGTTGTATCAAGATCACTTTATCATATAGAACAGTAATAGGCCTACTGGAGCCCTTCTCTTAGACATTTTACATAAACAAGGGGATACTCTACCACTTGAAGGATATTATACTATCACATCAATTTTGAAAACGGATAAATTCTTCTCTTATTTACATGGCAATTTAAGAGGGAAATAAGCCGCTGCCAACTAAAAGTAATCGGATCATGATACTGAGTTTGAATTAGAGTTAATCATTATCAAGTAGATCAACTTAGATTAAATAGATTTTAAAGTAAAACAATTATTTTTGGTTAAACTCATTCTGGGACCGATGGACCAATCGAAAGCCACTGTGTCTGTTCTGTTTGGCTAACATATGACATCATGGTCAGAGGAGCTTTTGATTGGTCCGTGCTAATGTTTGTGTTAAAACGAAGTGAAACATAGGGGCGGTTTGCACCGCTCAAAAATACAACACACACACACTCAGCAATATGCACTGGAAAAGTAATGAGTGTTCTTTATGCTATTTGGTCTGACCCAGAGTAGCTGCTGCTCCGTCCTCTTCTCCTTGACTATAACCACCACTATATCACAACTAATCTAAGACTTATTCTTTATTGAAACAATATATTGTTATATAGTGCTCCAAACTATATTTTTGTCTGGCACAGGAGGGCCACAAAATAAGGCCTTGTGTCCTGGTATCATGAAGAGGTCAAGTACTGTAAGATAAATTAAACAAAGGAAGATTCAAGCAGAGAGACCTCCCCATTTATCAAAGAGAGGACCTCTCAAGGAAGGAACACATACACCTACTCTAGCCATGGCATTCCTTCCATGTACTCCACAAACACATTGTTTCTCCTGACACGGGAGAAACTAAATGATTTGCTACTCAGAGGGAGGTGACTCTAAGGTTGACAGTTTCCTAAATAATCTGCTTCCTGTCTGCAGGGAGCCCACCAGTTGGCGAGCATCCTGTTTTGATGTCCGATGATGATGTATACCACCTGACCTGACTCACAGGATAGACAGATGAAGGAAATGGCACACGGGACAATTGTGTCGCTTTCCTTTGTCTCCACCATTATGAGTCTGGAACAGGGACGTGCTGGGCCCCTGATTCAGCCCGGGAAAGAGTTGGAGAGGCCCTCATTGCACACTATAGAGAGAGATCTCTCTCTATAGCGCTGCTGCTACTCAAATATTTGCCATTTCAGATCATGACAAGTGACAAGCCAGTGGGCCAATTATATGAGTTATATTTCGTCGTTGTCGGGTGGAAACCTTGTATGTCCAAAACCGTTTGTTTTATATTTATCATTTTAAAAATGATTTAAACTAGTGAAAACAGATCTGCTGTTTTCACTACTTTTGTGCGGCGGCCTTGTATGATGAAGCAGGGCTTTGCTTTGCGGAAAAATGTACAAATTTGAAACTTGGAGATTTCTGCCCGACAGTGGCGATTTACTTTGTTGGCCGCCCAGCCCCCAAAATGGAACGAGCCGAGATTTTATTTTAATTTTTTTCCCTAATGGCCGGCCTGGACCGGCAGGGAATGAGCCGGCCGTTCGGGAGTTGTCCCGCTTTTCCCAATGGCCAGCATGTCCCTGCTGGAACCTATTCAATCTCTCCCCACCTCAGCACAAAACAAACCTTTTAGATGTCTGCCTCTTCAGTGCCTTGTTATGTAAGGCTGCTTTTCTTGGCTGGCATTTTGTCTCAGTCTTCCATAGTAGTTAGCTGAGCGCCATCAATGCTTAAAGGGACAATGCCACTGTTTTTGGCATGTGGTTGCTCCCGTGTCGTATTCCAGTAGGCCTACTGAGGCAATGGGTCTCCAGTAAATGCAGAGTCATCACCGTCGGCCAACCAGGCTTCCAGAGGATTTCCACAAGTGCACCCCCAAACTTTAAAATCTTCAGTTAAAAATGGGCTTCTAACATTTTGAATCACCATATTCATTTATTTTCTATTATCAAGTTCATTAGAAAGGTAATAGGGCAGAAATGAATCAGCATTTAATCTCGAAAATGTTTTAGCTCAAATGCATGTCACATTATAAATCATATGTAGACCTACATGATTACACAGTTTGATTTGATTATCACTTCTTAATCACAGAGAATATTTAACGTTGAGATGACATTGCTAAAATGATTTTCTTTTCCCGGTTACCAACAATGTTTACAGGAGATTTACAAGCGGATGAATCAAAGCCATTGGAGTGTTCTACACCACAGTTCCCAAAGTCCCCAGGCGTGAACTTGATAAATATAGCCAACACCTGTCACCTGTCCCTCAGAAGCAAAGGCAGGCTGACACTCAGTGAGTGCACAGAGGCACACTGTAAAAAAGTAACAATGCAATGGCAGACCTTAGTTGAAGGGCAGTGTATATCATTAAAGTGGAAATGTGTCCACTTTTATATAGGCTATGCATTAGCTTCATGATATTGCATACTTTTTCTATTATATTATTATTATCGTTATTATTATTTTACAATTACATTTATATTACAAGGGAAGATTAACTAGTTGTATTCCACCTGGAGGTCATTCATGACATATCTACTGTAGACAGGCCTATATTCATTGTAGACCTATGTACATGTATTTCTGTGTGTACCCTTTCTTTTACTAAATGTTTTACATTGCAATATAAAGTTATATATTTTTTTCAGAATAACTGAACAATGTTCCTGTGTGTGAACCTGAATTGTATGGAGTCAGGTCTTAGCCTGTCTGAACCAACAACTATTATTATTATTTGTACAAGCAGAGCGCACAAGTACTGTAATCGGCTAGGTATGTATGTAGGTGTCTCCCTTTTTTGAACACTGTAGCCCAAACGGCTGGGATTCTGGGAATGTATGTATGTCGAGTTTGGTATATAAGAGCGTTCTTGGTAATGTCTTCATTAACAGCCAATGAGGCCAGCAGCTCACACCTTGTGGCACACTCTGCTTGCACACAAGTAGGCCATGTGTGGCCTGCTTGTACGTAAAGCGCAAGTTGGCACCTCAACAGAGTGCAGTTCTAGTTATTATTATTATTACCAGTAAGACTCCCTAATCGGGAGATAAGCGACCGCCAGGTCACAGCGTGATTTTAGGCCAAAATGTGTAGGAGCAGTGTCCAAAAATGTGTTTGAAAAAATCGGCCTGAAGGTGGCGCTAAATAGGACAGATCCATGTTGATGACATGAGTGTAGACATACTGTGTACCGATTTGCGTCATTTTAGGGCAAAAACTTTAGGAGCAGTGTCCAAAAATGTGTTTTGCAAGAATCAGCCTCATAGTGGTGCTAGAAGAGGGGAATGTGAGAATTGTGGGTTGGCAGGCAAGGAGTGTGTGTGCAAAATTTGGCATGGATCGGGGCAACGGTTGCGGAGATATGAGCAAGGCAAAAGTGTGACGTGGGACGTGTGACAGACTGACTGACGGACTGACAGAATGACAGCTGGTCGAGGTTTTGATAGTAACTGCGACCTGACGGTCGCAATTATTATTATGTTGTCTTTTACATGCTGTATCTGAATACATGAGTTTCTCATGACTGTCGTTTGGGAACTACAAAGAAATTAATACAAATGAACAAACATTGCTGCCATCACGAGTGCACAAGGTCTACAATCACATGAGAATGGAGGGCATATGATACACAACGCATGAGGATGATCATGTTCTGCATACTAAGCCCATGCTATAGCATCTAAAATTATCCTTGTGTCTACCTATGGCCTTTGGAATGGTATTCAGACACTCCAGCCATGCTTCATTCATGTCTCTTCCATTACTACATTGAATTACTGTCTACATTTTAAAATAAATAAACATATTTATTTTCTGAGCAAGGCTCTTGAACTTGGCGTTTGAACCTGATGCCTTGCTCAGATTTATTTTCTTTGCAAGTCTGCAGTCCACACCTTTTGGAGTTTAGCAGTACTTCTTTGAAAAACTTCACCTGTCTCCTGGAGCAGTGGTTCTCAACCTTTTCAGGACGTGACCCCCCAAATAATCATATTTGAACTGGGGACCCCCCACCCTGACAAGCACTAAGAGTTGAGGAATTACATTTTACACAGTTCTATTGTGAAAATAGCCGGGCTACGTGCAGCATGTAGATCGGCTATTTTCACAATTTCTGCCAAGGTTCTGGCCTAGGTTTAATTTGTCATTTTAGAGGTATTAAATTGTCACGTTAGAAATGTGCAGATACCCTAGATTCACTTAAACTTTAGGTTGGTTTGTTTACAGTTGAGTGAGAAAACATTGTTGCACATTAAGTTAATCATCTGGGGACCGCCCAAAATAATTTGGAGACCCTCCTGGGGGTCCCGACCCACAGGTTGTTAGAACCACTGTCCTAGAGAGCCAACTGATCCCTGCAGCGTGTCTTTTTCTCTTTTTATAATAAATAAGACCTATAACTTAATATATTTGAATACTGCAATGCATCATATTCACAGTTGCCATCTTGCTCTACATGACCACCCTCCACCCTCTAAGTACAGTATGACTACTCTGGAATGATGCAAGTTGGGAGCAATTCTTCCCTCACAGAGTTATGCAATAGCTGTTGTACCCATCTGTTTGTGACCCTTTTATGCCCATTTATGGATATTTATGTATCTATCTGCCTGTGTCCCTTCAATCAGGAAATCTGGAGTTCCGTGTCAGGCATGCCCAAATAAGGAGTCCAGGTCGGTCTATGAAGTCAGTAGCATGACGTCATATTGACGACATCAGGGTATTCAGTGGGAATTTGCGTCTGGCTTTGTGTGTAGGAGCACAGAATGAGTACAGAACTCCATATATGGAGATGACAAATGTCACGGACAGAATGGCCCATACAAGTAGATATGCACGACACGTGTGTCTCTAGTTATGGTTCATGTATTTTGATATTTTGGGGAGATCCACTGATCAGACTTGACTTCCCACTGGGTGCATCTCTCCCTCGAGTCCTCAGCAACACCCATGCCAAATGAAGTCAATTGTTCACATATATGGACAGAGACTTCACGCATAATATATAGCCTAACCCTAGTGGGATCTAAGAGAAACATATTTCTCATAGAGTAAAATGAATTAAAGGCCTATCTTGTAAAGTAAAATGAAAAATGTCTAGTAGAGTTAACACAAATGTAAGAAACACTTATCATTTGATAGCCCAATATAACCCAAATACAAACCTATACCGCTAATCCGTAGCTATGCCACACGTCCCTATAAGATAGCAGTTCATATCCCACAACACGTGGCGGCAATAATCATAATCATGCGACCTGGGAAACCCCTATTCTGTCAGTGTGACATATTGAGCAGCTGGCTCTGTGGGTGGCAGTTCTGACATGCCAAACAGGACCAATGCTGACAACAGATCACAAGGCTGTAGTGGTCATCTGCCCACCACCTGACAGGGTCTCACACTGGACAAGCAGCCCACAAACCAGTGACTCAGCTTATAGGACAAAACTATTTTGTCAATGGATTTGTCATTTTCTGGGGCACGTCATACGTTTTCAACAGGTGGGTCATATCCATTGTAATTTTACATTACAGTTTATAAACCTGGGATGCAGACAGTAGAGAGTGAGAACCTCACTGAAAGATGTTGACCTCAGATCAGCTAAGGGTATTCGCCCAGAAGCAGAGGTCTTAAAACTAGAATCTTAAATTATTCCTGATTATAAACATAGAAGAAAGACTGAAGTTCAACCAATTACAATAGCATGTAGTACTAGTCACACACTCATTATGAATGATTATGAATGACATTATGAATGACGTTAATAAATGATGTGTGACTTCAGTATGAATCCAAACGAAAAACCTCAGTCAGTAAACACGCAAACCAAAACTACAACAGATTGACCTATATAAGAACATGACTGATCTAATACAAAGACAAGGCTCAGAGAGAGAGTGTGTCTTTAGGGAGTGACCAGGGCTGCCAGTACTGGGCACATTCTCTGAGTCATGAGAGGCCTGCTCTGTCTCTCACGCTTTACAAACACAGCCATAGCTGGAGATCACAGAGTGACAGAGAATAGGCCTCTGTCCATGGGCTGTTGCAGGCTTATTAAGGCTTAAAGAAAAGCTTTTTTTATACGACACAAAACGTCTGACACTTTGGGGTTTTCTGGAGGCCTTTTTTTATACGACACAAAACGTCTGACACTTTGGGGTTTTCTGGAGGCCTTTGCTGCTGGAGAACGAGCTGAACTCAATGGGATTCAGTCCTAATCCGACCCTATCAGAGTAACAACAATGATGGACAGTGTTAATCTACACGATCTCTGAACGTTTTACATAATTTAAATCCCTCACTGAAACCCGTTTCATATTTGAAATGCCTTCCTGGAACCCATGTTTAAAGTTATGTGGTGTCATTTACAGTAGCTTTAGCATTTTGACTGTCACATATTTTATGCTTCTGGCTTTTTGCTGATAATGGTTTTTAATAAATGTTATCGTTGTATAATGTTGGCTTTTATTTGATTGTTGAAGCACCGCTACACAAGTACTAACACTTTCTCTTATAAGAAATGGGGGAATGTGTTAAGTAACATTCATCAAAGAATAAAACCACTCCTCGTCTTGTGAGCAGGCAGATGGGCCTGGTTTGCGCCATACAACGATAAGACTGACTCAATATCACAGTTCTTTATCTTCACAAACTATGCCATGGCAGACATAGTAAGCCAGTGAAATGCATTGTACAGCTCTTATCTTGACGTTCATCAAATCTGATGAAAAACACAAAAGTTATACAGAAAGTTCAAGTACACACCTTTGCCCACATAATACCCAGTGATCATACAATTGCTGTGAATGAACAGTGTCCTGTACTGTAGTTTGCTGTAACACCTAGTGGTCATGTGTAGCTATTACAGATCATAAACAACCTTTCATAATATCCACCTGTTTCTGTGAGAATTTACTGTAGAATTATGTGTGGGACACATCCGGAGTACAGCAGACATACAAGCTCACGTCGCAGATGCAACCGCTGTGAGCTTGTAGATCACTCTCGGCTGCGATGCCAGAACTGCCGCACACCTTCTGCGCAATGCACGATGGGATGTTGGAAACTTAGCCAATGTAAGGATAGGATAATGAAACCCAGTCTGTCTCTGTCCAGGTATTTAGGCCTACCTTTCAAGAGGTTGGAGTTGGGGCTGGGAGTGTAGGAACGGGGGTTTGTGTTTCGGGGTCTGATATATTGTCTGGTCTTGTGGGGGTGATGATGGTGGTGGTGGTGGTGGTGGGAGCAGGCCCGGAGGTCAGCACTGTTTGGAGCACTGGGGGAGTGGGCTCGTCAGGAGAATGGAGGAGCACTGGGGGAGTGGGCTCCTCAGGAGAGGGGAGCGTGGGGTCCAGGCGAAAGGAGAAGATGGTGGAGATGGGGAGAGAGTATTGTGGTTCGTCCTCTGGGATCCATCCTCCCAACATTTCGTTTATTCGAGTACCTTTCAGCTCAAAATCGTGTTGGCCGGCGAACAGACGGAAAACAGCCTGGACCTCACGGAGCTCCATGGCCGTCTCCCTGAACAGCATGACCACGACCAGGCCTGTCATCAGGTAGCCTGTGGTGTGGAGAGAGGAAAAACCCTAAATATTCTGACACAGCAGGATTTCAACCATTGATAATGAAACTCGATAATCACACAGTGGTTCTCAACCCTCTTTATGTCAAGGTCCATGATTTATTGGGCATTTGAGCTACAGACCACCATTTGATGAGATTTAGCCTCCCAGACCAAAAACGTATGAATATTTATGTTGTTGATGAATACGATTTTGTTCACAATTACATGCTGTATTGATGTGGTACCATAGGAGAGATAACAGGCCAAATGTTGCTCATATAAAAAAAAAAAAAAGTGTTAGTTTTTTGTTAAAATTCTCAATTAGACTTCTTGTAAATTAAGTAATGCAGATGTTTAACAATAATTTCGTTACCAATCTACATAATTTAGCTGGGACCACCTGGAACCCCCTCAAGGACCACTGGTAAGCCACTAATAAATCCTTGTTTTGAGTGGTCTTGTTTAATATTGTAATATTTTGAAATATGCACTTTTGATATTCATGAGCTGTATGCCATAAAAATTCAAAATCTTAACAAAAAGGTTTTGGAATAATTCACTGCATGTGCAATGTATCTAAAACATATGAAAGTTTTAAGTATATGAAAGTTTCAAGAAAATTTTCTTTTACACAATTTGTAATCTGTATATTCTGGTCTTACAGGTGGTGAGGAGTTTGAGTGTCTCCCTGGCTCCTTGGTCCCAGGTCCTCCCCAGGGAGTAGCCTCCCTGGCCGATGGTGCTCAGCGTGACGAAGCAGAAGAAGAGAGCGTCCAGGAAGCTCCACTCGGGCTCCACGAAGGAGAACACGAGCGCCGGGAGCACGAGGAGCAGCGCCACGGCCACCGCCCAGAGGAGGCCGGCGTGCAGTAGGGCAGCGCGGGCGTAGGGCACGCCCCAGCGGGTGTGGAGGTGGTGCACGGGAGCGTGGGTGACGATGGGCAGGAGGAGGTCACACAGCAGCGAGAGGAGGAACAACGTGAGGGGGACGCCCAGCGTGCAGTAGAAGATGCAGAACAGCTTGGCCCCCTCGGATATGGGCGTGAAGTAGTCGTAGCCTGGTGAGGACACGAGAACAACATACGGCGTGCGGAGGAAATATGCTGTTGATATACACATTCTACAGCAGTGTTTCTCAAACTTTCAAATTTCAAGGTCTCACCTCAACTCTGACAGTGTACAAATGACAGTTTAATTTGGTTCCATTTGTGCACTGACAGAGTTACAGATTTGTATGGGTCAATTTAGACCGCCATAAAGGAACCTAGAGAATCCCTGCCTGAAATCCACTTTGAGAACCACTGGTCTACAGTACATGCCCTTTAGGATTTCTGGAGTTTAGCTGAGGTTTGAAAATAAAAATAGATTTCAGAATTTTGTCATTTTCATGCGGCAGCATGAAGTTATCGGCATAGGAGCCATCAAGGTAGGCACACAGCAACATCTAAATGAAATACACCTACAGTGAATGTTGCTGCATTTACTCATCAGATTTTGCTTTTAAAAAGGCCTATTGTGCAAATCTGTTTTCATTGGGAGTTGAAAGGATGTTCAAATGGTAACACATTCCAAAGCATGTACAAAGCTAATTTGCCAGCAACTAAAATGAACGGAGAAGTTGTCAGCAAAAAGTAGTATTTCTCAGGTTTCTGTGTTTGCGCACTGTCAGTGGTCAGAAATAAACACAGGGAATGCGAATCTAGCAATCCTTATGATCCAATTGGAAAAGTTTCTATGCACTGATAAGATAAAAACAGTATCAGAGCAATATTAAAGCAATGCAGCACTATGGAACAACAATAATATTGTACTGTATTTTTCAGCCCATGTTTTCTCCATCACACAGCTAGCTCACCGGTGGTGGTCAGAGTGACGATGACAAAGTACAGGGACGAGGTGAAGTCGTAGTGGCGCTCGTCGCTGTTGGCCTTCAGCACGGCCACGTCCCTCTCGTCGGTGTCCAGGGCTTTCCTGAGGAGCTCGTCCAGCCGGTCCTCCTCTATGCAGGGACACTCGCGCAGGAAGGCCTCCCGGAGCGCCATGACCTGCGCCCGGAGGGTCCTCTCCACCGGCATCTCTATGGTGGTGAACACCAGGCCTCCAAGGATGATGAAGAGGACGTAGCCCACCACCAGACAGGCAAACGCATTGGCACGGCAGAAGCCCCGCAAGGCCGCCAGACCCTGGCCCATTGTTGTTGTTTTGGCCGCTCTGCGCTCTGTGCAGGGCAGGCATCCGCGGGCTGTAACCGAATGCTCGAGGCTCGCAGGAGCTAGTCAAATTGTAAATATTTAAACGGGGTAGAGGCAGGTAACACACACACACACACACACACTCACACCAATTGCAGATAAACAATTAGGAAAACTGCTGTCCTTCCGTCAAATAATGGATTTCATTTTAATAGGCAAAAGGAATTAAACGGTTTTGTATTCTATGAAATAGACAGCTATTTGTATCAAATATCAAAATATTCTCAGAGGCATCGGAAATGGTGTCCTTAGCGGCAGACGCAGTAAGAAGAAACTATCCCTCCAATAAGACGGTGTCCATTCCACCACATAGTCCAACTGCATATTTACAATATGGAGGCAAGTCCGCATCATTTGGGCTCAAGTCTCAGGTGACAGGCATCTCCTTTCTAGAGTTCTGGGGGGGGGGGGGGGGGGGGCTCCACCAAGTCAGGGTCCAATGTACTTAGATAACATGTATGTATGTTTACATGTCCACAGTATCCAGAATACAGACTTGTACGCCAGTTACAGTGCTAGCTGTTTTATATGCATGTGTACTAATGCACTTACAAATGTCACTCTTCTGTAGCTAGCGCTAGTTACAAGATGTTGGTTCAAGTGGTAACTTTCTTGATCCTTTTGACCGTGGAAAATAAGTGTTGACATAGGATAGATAGTTGACCCAGTGATGATTATTGCTATGGATATCATCATACAAACACATCTTCATAAGGAACACACGTGTCACAGAGCCTCCCATGGACTGATAACTTCCTCTTCCATGTTTGACATGGAAGCACAACATCCATCCTATACATTTATTTTATGCTTTTGACAATCTAATCTAATCTAACAATTGGTCCAGCTGTTACCAGGCATTGAAAAGGCAGGGCAATAGGATGGAGCAATACTTTGTGTCTACATCATCACAGACATAACATTCTACATACATGATTCTGATTTATCATTGAGACAAAGGTTATGCGAGAAATTGGGTTCATGTGCACAAGCCCATAAACTTGTAAATCCCAGCTATTAAGGGAATATTGTGAATGTAAACATAGCCATTATTCCATTCTCCTCTCTGTGTTGTTCCTAATCCATGATCCTGTGGCTGTGACCCATCATTGTCACTGCTGAGGAAAAAAACAGTGGTTTAAAGTCTGTCCCGTTTCTCCAGATGTCTCTTCTTTCAGAGGGGTAAGTGAAGGGAATAGTGGGAACACGCCCAGCGTCTTACAGGCTTGCCCACCCTGCCAATGACCGGCAGTTTGTGGGCGTAGGCACGGGGCGGGACAGAGGACAGCGGCGGAGTCGGGGCAAAATTGGTCTGGAAAGGACGTCGCCCCTGGCAACGCCGGCCCATCTGCCTGCCGCCGATGAGGAAGGAGAATGCGGGTGGGCCGGTCTGTGGGGAGGTGAAGCGGGCTTTGGGGAAGACATCGCGGGATGGGCCAGCCGACCGCTGGCCTGAGCGAGAGGATGACGATCTTGAACGTTGGGCAGAGGAAGAGGAGGAGGAAGAGCGAGCCACAGACCTAAAACAAAGAGACAAAGCATGAGATGTAGAAAGCTCTAAGCTCTAACGGCTTCTTCCCACATTGCTGAACCACCTACCAGCACTGGATTATAGAACACTCAAGGCTCCCCTGCAAGCCACTGATTGGTCCAGGTCCTGACCGTGCTTGCTGGGTCAAAATTGCGTTTTGGTCGCGCATGCTCCAGATATTTAATCTGTGACCTCAAAATACAATAAATGATTATTGTGCGAAATATGAGAATAATTAATTTCTCATTTGAAATGGATGACCTGAACTAAAAATAAAAATCAGCTCCTGACGCTCTGAGCTGCTGACAATCCCATGATCCTTTGCAGGAATCATACCGATTCTGATAATAAACACGCACTCAAAGCATATACAGTATATCATCAACATGATTGCACAAGAAAATGCTTAAGATATCATAGATATGCTATCTATGAGGAAACCATGACAACATTGCTAACATCAAGGGATTAAATAACTTGGTCGCTTTACTGTACCTCCCCGGGGCTGTGGCAGCCAGGCTGGGTGGAGCTGGCTCCGTGCGAGGACTCCCATCCTGCCTGGGGCTGATGTTGAGGTTAGCCGTGAGCTGGGGCATCTTCCTGGTGGTGTCCGAGTTGGTGGCGGGGCCGGGGGGCTCCTTCCTCGTGTCGTTGGCCTGGGACGGGACGCAGGGGACACAGCCTCCAAACTCTGGTCCCATGCTGAAGCGGACGGCCAGGCTGTCCCCGAAGAAGGAGTAGAGCTCACAGTACATGGCCGGCAGGGGGACCGGCGTCCACTCCTCCCAGGGACAGCCGGCGCCGCCGGCCTGGAGGTGGCTGGCGATTCCCAGGGCAGCCTCCGACAGGGGTTCTGGAGGGGGGCTGAGGCCAGGGCTGCTCACCCTGTAGCCCATTGCAGCGAGTCCAGAGCCTGGATGACCACTGAACGCTCCCTCCGCTGACTGGGACAGAGACAATGCCTTCATCTTCAGCAGACGCTCCACGGCCACCTGTCACGATTGGGAAACAGTTAATTACTGTGTCTACAGTATGTGATGTTTTTTAAAAATACCAATGGTGTGATCTTCAATAACTCTGCTTTCTATAAAATTGAGACAGTGTAATGAGGTGGTGTATTGTTATTGTAGTACACTGTAGGCGCCACCAGAGGGCAATTTGAGAGCTGAGATGAGAAAGAGGTCAACAGAGTGGTGGGGATACTGCATTTGAAACAGGACTAATAAAACAAGAAAATGTTTGGTAGTATTTTCAACTGTGTCTTATATAAATGTGTAGGACTGTTTGAAGAAATAAAACGCATAGCTACAGTCTACACAGCAGTACTCACCAGGATGGCTCCATAGACCTTGTGTCCATCTGCTTTGACCTGAGCATTGGATACAGAGTAGTCGTCTAGCACGGCCTGTAGGTTGGCCCAGTAAGCTGGTAGATGTGGATACAACACTCTTTCAACAGCCTGCAAATACAAACACACATTTTACACACATATTACTATATTTTAGAAAACATGTCAGATATTAGGTCTGCATGATATAGAAACACTATTAACTGTAATACAACTAGAACAGAGGTAACAATTACAAATGTTTTTTATTCGAACCATAAATTAACATATATAATCACTTAATCTCTTGTGTAACTTAATATACCTATGGTATAAACCATATTTCAGTATCAAATATTTTTCAGCCTTCACATTCTCATTTGGCTTGTTTGTTTTGAATTTCTATTTATCTTTGATTATTTTGCTCCATTTACACACGATTGGTTTCACACGATGCAGACTAGATTGATAACATCCTCAATACTTACAGTACATATTGCAGCCCTCTGCAATGTGTCGATATTGCAATGACACTTTAAAAACTAATAATAAACAACAAATTATCACTTTTTATTTAACCCATTTAGAACGGGTACACATTATTGTGTATCATTATTTTATGCTTTAACTATTGAAAAATAGCAGATATACAAGCTCACAGCGCGGCACCGAGTGCCGCGCTGCGAGCTTGTAGATCTGCTATTTTTGAAAAATCGTGAAAATTAGAATTTTGACCCGATTCTATAAGTGTCTTTTGAATCCTTCTAAGGTTTTTTGAAAAACCTATGTTTCTATGTCCGCAATCTGGCTATAGCCATCGTCAAAGAAAAGGTCCTTTTCGCTTAACTGGAGCTCAGTTAGTCTGTTCTTGAGAGACTACTATGTCAGTGGTTCTCAAACCTTTTCATGTGAAGGATCCCCAAAATTATATTTATTTGGCCACGGACCCGCATCTCAAAATATCTAGTTCCAGGGACCACCCAGAAGCAAAATTTGAGTTACAAACGTTCGCTTTAAAAATACATATATTCAAAGATTTGCACACATTTTCGCGACTTTTTCAAAAATAGCAGATCTACAAGCGTGTGAGCTTGTATATCTGCTATTTTTCACTGGTTAAAGCATTCAATAATTCTAGGCCTACATATTTTCCTGTCTTCAAGGGCAATGCAAAACTGTGGGTGTGGAACCAGGGCAGAACCAGTGAACTATGGGTGAAGACGAGAGTCAGTGTGCTACAGTACCTTCCATCCCAGAGCGTGTAGGCCCACCACGGCACCATAGTGGGAGCAGAGCGGGCGAACCGGGTCAGACAGAACCTTCTGGAGAGACAGGAGGATCTGGTGGTACAGACCGCTCACCAGGTCCCCGTGAGTCCTGGCAAGGTGACAACAAAAAAATACTTTGGTATGCTCTCATTCGTGCCAAAAATAACAATATTAGAACAATAGCTGTCACCTTGGGCTGGAGCGTTTTATACTTATGATATTAAATGTTTTTGGTGCTACTTTATATGTTGATGAATTAAATACCTCCTAGGACCCCAATGGAAACAAGACTGCAAGGACTTTTTTGGTGTAATCCTTGTAGACTAAGTGTTTTGACTGTACTGTGCCATTTTACATTTCTGTCTAATAAAATATTTAAAAAAGACAATAATAATTCTACAATATGATAGATAAAATTATGTAGTGAAACACTTCCAACTCTCTTAATTTTAATGTTATTGCTGTAATGTTTTATTGAGACGTCTTATTTCAATAATCATAGAAAATATTGCTGCATCGTATCAATGTGTCATCCAGTGGAAACGTGACAAGATGGACAATATGGAAACATCTTCTGTAAAATAAAAAATAAAACAATAGGTCCACTTAAGTTTAAGTCATATCTTCCAGCCCTAGTGACACTTCCAAATTCTGAAAGACTCATTTTGGACTCAAGAATTTGAGTTCCATCCACAACTTTTTTTCCACAATCATATTTCCACTATTTTTGAAAAAATATTAACATTTTTCAACATGGAAACGATTATGACAAAATAATTGCGATTATGACAAAATAATTGCGATTAGACGATTATTATGTAATAACTGTGACAGGCCTAGACACGAGAGGAGGTTATACCAGAAGATGTGGCTGAGCAGCAAGGCAGCGTAGTCCCTCAGGGTCCAGTGGTCGTTGAGGGGGTTGATGGAGGCTGCCAGCGGCTCCAGGATGCAGTACATGACGCTGGACACCAGGCTGCGTACGTAGGAGCCCAGGTACAGGTAGGGGTTCTGCACCAGACTCTTCACCATGTGGAGGAGCCTGTTCAGCTGCTCCAGGTCGTGACTCACAGACTTCACCTGCGGATCACAGTAGAAAGTGTTTCCTCAAACTTTCAAATGTCAAGGTCTCCCCATAACTCTTGACGGTGTACAAATGGAACCAAATTAACCTGTTAAGCCTCGATCAGAGTCGGCTCCGCGGTGGAAGGCTATCCACCGCGGTGTAGTCTTTTTGAGTCATAAAACTACAACGTTACGTCATTCCTCGCGGTGAAGAGCTTTCCACCGCGAGTCCCGACACATCTCTCTGTTTTTACTATCAGACAGACAGGCTCTTCACCCCGTTCACTGATTGGTCGACCTGGACCAGTCAGTCACGGTGAATAGGACTCCACCGTGACGGACTATGATGGCTTTCACTTATTTTCTGACTTGAGGTGGAAAGCTTTCCACCTCAAATTTGCGGTGGATAGCTCTTCACCACAGACTCTGATCGAGGCTTAAGGATTCATTCAACTTACTCCACTGATGACATAAACAAAGTATGGCAGGAGAGCAGCGATCTTTGGGTTGGACTGGAGATCCAGCAAGGCAACCTGAAACACACACATGCAAGAATTAATAGCAGAATGACTAACTGATAAACATCAAACAGAACAAATAACTAGTTTCAAAATGGCCCAAGGCCACGTTTCCTCCCAAGCAGCCTCCTAAATTGACTGTGACATCATGTTGTGTTAACTACCTGAAAGATGAGTTCAGATGCAAGTTTAACAATTACTTTCCTAAATGATTCTCTGTTGATCTTTTCTTCCATTGTTTTCATTAATCTGTAGATGGATAAATAAAAGCTGTTCTCCACAGCTAAAGCCAGATTTTTAGGCTGAAAATGGCAAACCTACGTACAAGTGTTTTAGCCTGTAGGTCTGCTATTGCAACAGAGAAGAAATAAGGCATAAGACCTACCTTCATGAGATGTGGGTCCTCTCCTAGAATAGCACGTGTTATCTGCTGGTAATACTTGAGCAGGTCATCTGAGAGGGACTGCACTGCACTAGGAACTGTGGCAAAGCAGACAACAAACGTTTAAAAGATTCAATGACAAGCACTGAAATGCCATGGAACCTGGCAGCTACAATCACTTGTTAACCCGAGTATGGTTCATACCTGTTCCCTGGGGCTCTAGGTTGCCTTTACCATCCAGGTAGGACACATTTACTGAAATGAATAGAAAACGAAGTTATCATTGATACACAATTATAAAAAATATAAATATATTTCACACGGGTAGCGACTGATGCACATAGTTTTAAAAGCCCTTTAGGCAAGTTTTCACACTCTGTTATTTCTCAACATGCAGTGCATGTTGTGGCGGGACGTACCTCGCACCATGGTCTCTGCACATCCCTTGGGAATGTTGGTAGCCAGGGCCAGCTCAACCAGGTTGATGTCGCGATCCTCGACAAAGAAAAGCTCACCTTCCTTTATAGAGCGAAATGGAAGGGCATCTTGGGCCCCATAGCCAGAAATGGCCTGGAAAAGAAAAAAGAAAAAAAGATTTACAAATATGGAGAAGCTAGTTATCGTCAACTAGTTGTTTGCGGCCGATTGTTGAAAACATGTTTAACGGAGCAATATATTCTATGAACGAACAACAGTCGACGCCAGCGTTCTCACTTCCCACATTCACGCAACAATGGTGGCAAGCTAACACCGACCGACTCTTGGAGGCAATGTGGGGTTCAGTGTCTTGCCCAAGGACACTTCTTCGACATGTGGACAGGAGGAGCCGGGATTCGAGCCGCTGACCCACGGATCGTTGGACGAGCTGCTCTACCTCCTGAGCCACAGCCGAACTGGTCATGTTCCAGTGCCAAATCAAATAAACTACTGTTCTGTCCATACTTCATGAAACAAGCAGTGTTTTAGGGTTGTGCCGTGTCTGGTGCACTACTTAGTAGCAGTAGTAGTAGAACCACAGCACTGGTCTGTCTCTCACCTCCACATTGCTCCAGCGCAGAGCTCTGTTGAAGTCCTCCACCGTCAGCTTCCTTCTCTTTGCGTGTCTCATGAACTGAGAGCTGCTCTGTGTAAGTTCAACACAGACACATTATTATCCCGTGGGGCAAAGAACTACAGAACATTATTAATATGTACGTCTCATTTATTATCACTGGGAAATAGAAACAGTTTGATCAATTTAAAACAAAAGTAAGCTAGCCTGCACGCCCACCCTTTGTTCAATACCTAAACCAGGGTCTATATCAGTAGCAGGTCTGCTGAATAGCCTTTTATCATTTACAAACCTTTTGTGTATTCTCAACATTAAACAGATTTTGGAGCAACATTCTATTTACTATTTTAAACTATTTTGTTTGTAAAATCACAATAACTATACGATACTATTAGTCAGAGAATAATCAGAATATTATCAGAATAATGTAAAATTTTCAGCAGCTGTAAAAAAAAAAGTATCCAAGGAATTTTGAATGTCAAACTTGATGTGTTACTAGACACCTTTACACAAACATAGGTGAAGACATTTCTTGGTAAGGAATGTATTCCCAGATTGTATTAATATCTCCTGACTACTGTATATATCAGGCTACCTGTGTTGCTTCCCTGAGTCGATAGCAGACATCTTCAGCCAGCAGAGCAGCCACCTCGTCGCCCAGCTCCACGCCAGCGCTCTCGGCCATCAGCTTGACAGATTCCCGGGGAACCTCAGCGAAGCGGCGCTCCTCTCTGTCCGCCATCTCAACTCAACTGTACACAATAGAGCAGTCTTTCTCAAACGTATACATTTCAAGGTCTCCCCCAACTCTGACAGTAGAGAAATGGAACCAAATGGACCCTGATGGGTCCATCAGGGTCCTGATGGGTCCATTTGTATACTGTTAAGAGTTACAGACTTGTATGGGTCACAAGCTGATGGGTCAGATTGTGGTTCGTTGTTTTTAGTTCTTATTAGTAAGCACATATTATAATTGTTTGTACCTGACTGGGTTTTAGATTAGTATTATTGTTTTTGTACTTGATTGGGTTTTAGGAAGTATTAATGTTTATTGTACTTGATTGGGTGTTAGATTTGATTATTGTAAAATAGAAAAGCCTCCTGTGGACAGGTGATGAGAATTAGCACTTGTGCTATAATCACTTATATCAATGTATCTGGTTCGTCCAATGTGATTGTGATGTCCATGTCAAATAAATAAAACATTATGAAAAAAAGAGTAAAGCCGCACACTCGTAGCTACCAATGCACATTTATTATAGGACTACACAGAATGAGAAACCAACGTTTCGGACAGACAAGCTGCCTTCTTCAGGGTTAATAAAACATAACATAACATCATTTAGACCCCCATAAAAGGAACCTACGAAGTCCCTGGAATCCACTTTGAGAACCACGGCAATAGATCAATTAAGACACACCCCTGCTAGAAAAACCAGCACAGACCAGCACAATTTTCATGCTGGTCTGTGCTGGTCTATGCTGGTTTATGCTGGTTCATGCTGGTCTGTGCTGGTGCTGGTCTATGCTGGTCTGTGCTGGTCCCATGCTGGTCCACCAGCACAGACCAGCACCAGCACCAGCACAGACCAGCATGAACCAGCATAAACCAGCATAGACCAGCACAGACCAGTACAGACCAGCACCAGCACAAACCAGCACATGTTGTGTTTTACTGCTGGTCTGTGCTGGTGCTGGTCCAGCACAGACCAGCATGAACCAGCATAGACCAGCACAGACCAGCACCAGCACAAACCAGCGCATGTTGTGTTTTACTGCTGGTCTGTGCTGGTGCTGGTCCAGCACAGACCAGCATGAACCAGCATAAACCAGCACAGACCAGCACCAGCACAAACCAGCACATGTTGTGTTTTACTGCTGGTCTGTGCTGGTGCTGGTCTGTGCTGGTGCTGGTCTGTGCTGGTCTGTGCTGGTCTAAGCTGGTCATATACAAATAGGGACAAACACCCATTTTAACTAACAGGTTCCAGTGGCGCCGAGGATAAGTGCAGGACTGAAGTGCCGGAGGTAGTAAGTTCAAATCCCACTCACACCCACAATGTCAAAACTAATGTCACAATCTAATATGGAATACAGAACAGGATTCAAGCACCAGAGCAAAGAGCAAATTAAACCAGCAAAGACCTGGTCCACTTCTCAGGGGGGTCCCCCGGGGGTCCCTGACCACACCAGCACAGACCAGCACAGACCAGCACCAGCACAGACCAGCGCGTTCATGCTGGTTTAGATGGTGGGACCAGCACAAACCAGCACCAGCACAGACCAGCTAGAAAACACAACATGCGCTGGTTTGTGCTGGTGCTGGTCTTACTGCTGGTCTTGTGCTGGTTTTTCTAGCAGGGACCACCTTAGTAAAAGGAACAACCTGGGGTTACTTTGAGCCAACATAAACTAAAATGCAGTGGTGTAAAGTAACTAAGTACATTTATTCAAGTACTGTACTTTTTTGAGGTACAGTATTTGTACTTTACTTCAGTATTTCAAATTTACAGTACTTTTACTTCTACTCCTTTCCATCTCAAGAGGCATATACTGACTGTACTTTTACTCAACTATTTGACACGTTTGGTTACTAGTAGTTACTTTGTAGATTTTGATTATTATTACAAATTAACATACATAACCACTTTAGCTCTGTATTCATGTCGGCCATTTGAAAATAGCAGATCTACAAGCTCACAATGCGACGCACTGTGGGCTTGTAGATCTGCTATTTTCAAAAGATGCTCATACATTTTAAATCTTGTAATGGGACATTCTGCATAATGACTACTTTTACTTTTGGTACTTGTACTTCAAGTACAACAATGTGATGCAAATACTGTTACACTTTTAATCAAGTACATTATGAATTCCAGACTTATTATAATAGAGTGTTTTATATTGTGGTATTGATACTTTCAATATAAAGAATTTCAGTACTTTTTCCACCACTGAAAGAAATCACCATGCAACGGTTCAGACACCCATTGTGCCTGAACCTCTACAATGAGAAATGTTGACTCTGACTGTGTATTATCTGTTAAACTTGAAACAATGAAAAGATAAAGGTATTGTCTGTTAACAATACATTTAAAGCCACAAATACGTGGTGAAGTTTAATCCAAAACGTCCAGAAAGCAGCCTGAAACTTCACACTGCATTGCATCGGGTTGCATCGCATTCCAGATACTAGTCTGATCCTCTGCATCGCAGCCTGGACTGCCACTTCTAAACATGATAAAATGCCAAATCCTTACAGATGATGATCATGCAAATGTGTGTGCACAAATAATAGGTTAAACTCCTTACCTCCCCAGTGGACCAGACGATATGTGTGCGTTTTTAGTTGATTTATTTACATATCAACCTTACAACAGAATTGTTTTGTTTTTATTAGCCACCATCCTACGTCCGGTGCTGGCCTTCAAAATATTACATTATCAACCATCTCACGTCCGGTGCTGGCCTTCAAAATAAAATACCTGAGCGCTCTTAACGCCTTTATATTCCATCGTACAAGGTTGTCGCTTGCCAAAAAGCTTAGTTATTTTGATTACTACGGAGTATAATCTTGATATGAATATGGGTAGGCCTATGTTGGAGACTAAAATACGGTATCCATATGCCCCCCCCCCCACTACCACCACCAAACACACACACGCGCGCGCACACACACACACACACACACACACACACACACACACACACACACACACACACACACACACACACACACACACACACACACACACACACACACACACACACACACACACACACACACACACAGGGGTTGTTGGTTCACTCTGTTTTATCATGTCCAGATCTATGGTCCAGATACAACACTGCCATCTACACTGCAGTAAAGATAGCAAGAGATTCACAGATTCGCTTTTCCGGGCTCAATAGCTCAGGAACTAAACATTACAAAACCACAAAACCCGTCTCATTCTTATCCTGGTTAGCTAGAGAAACAACTACAACTCGATTTCCATCCCAAAAAAACAACCTCCGAGTTTGACAGATTACATGCGTCTCTATGTAAAGCTGAACGGTAGGCGAGCGGTTAGGGACCGTCTACAAAGTGCAACACTGAAAGCGAAAATATTCAATAGCTTTATGAATATGCAATGTATTACAACCAAATTCACTTCAGACATCAATGGTGTACTTGTGAGTGTACTACAGCAGTTATTTGGGATATTTATATAATTAGATTTTTCCCCTATTGACTTGAATGGGAAAATTTGTCTTTACAAACACCTGTTTGTAAAGCTCTGGAAAATTTTCCTCAGAATTTGTAAAGCCTACATGTCCAGAGGCCTATGCATATCAAAAACGAATTACACCAGTTTACCTCATGGTGGCGCTATAAAAGCCCACTTTACATTATGGCCTATAATTCTTGAACCGTAGGTTTGTGATTTCAATCGGAATTTGTACAGCCTACATGTCCAGAGGCCTATGCAATCAAAAACGAATTACACCAGTTTGCCTCATGGTGGCGCTATAAAAGCCCACTTTACATTTTGGCCTATAATTCTTGAACCGTAGGTTTGTGATTTCAATCGGAATTTGTACAGCCTATATGTCCAGAGGCCTATGCATATAAAAAACTAATTACACCACTTTGCCTCATGGTGGCGCTATAAAAGCCCACTTTACATTTTGGCCTATAACTCTTGAACCGTAGGTCGTAGAATAAAAATCTCTTTTCCCATGGCTTCCTTGCATAATGACGCAGTAATTAACATATTATGAAGTGTAGCACCATAAAAATACCCATAATAATACAGCATTTGGTTTGGTACAACATCACTTTCTTTAATTTTGGTGAATTCTTCTCTGCTTTAAAAATCAATAGGGAACAAATTATGAAGTGTAGTACACTGACTATCATTGTCACAACTAGGGGGCTCCCCCTGGTCATACTACAGCAATTATTTTGGTAGAAATTAACTTTCTTGAATTTTGGTGAATTCTTCTGCTTTAAAAATCAATAGGGAACAAATTATGAAGTGTAGTACACTGATTTTCATTCTCACCACTAGGGGGGCTCCCCCTGGTCATACTACAGCAATTCGTTTCGTAGAAATTAACTTTATTGAATTTTGGTGAATTCTTCCCTGCTTTAAAAATCAATAGGGAAAAAATTATGAAGTATAGTACACTGATTTTCATTCTCACCACTAGGGGGGCTCCCCCTGGTCATACTACAGCAATTGGTTTCGTAGAAATTAACTTTATTGAATTTTGGTGAATTCTTCCCTGCTTTAAAAATCAATAGGGAAAAAATTATGAAGTGTAGTACACTGAAAATCATTCTCACCACTAGGGGGGCACCCCCTGGTCATACTACAGCAATTGGTTTCGTAGAAATTAACTTTATTGAATTTTGGTGAATTCTTCCCTGCTTTAAAAATCAATAGGGAAAAAATTATGAAGTGTAGTACACTGATTTTCATTCTCACCACTAGGGGGGCTCCCCCTGGTCATACTACAGCAATTTGTTTCGTAGAAATTAACTTTATTGAATTTTGGAGAATTCTTCCCTGCTTTAAAAATCAATAGGGAACAAATTATGAAGTGTAGTACACTGAAAATCATTCTCACCACTAGGGGGCTCCCCCTGGTCATACTACAGCAATTGGTTTCGTAGAAATTAACTTTATTGAATTTTGGTGAATTCTTCCCTGCTTTAAAAATCAATAGGGAAAAAATTATGAAGTGTAGTACACTGAAAATCATTCTCACCACTAGGGGGGCACCCCCTGGTCATACTACAGCAATTGGTTTCGTAGAAATTAACTTTATTGAATTTTGGTGAATTCTTCTGCTTTAAAAATCAATAGGGAACAAATTATGAAGTGTAGTACACTGATTATCATTCTCACCACCAAGGGGCTCCCCCTGGTCATACTACAGCAATTAGTTTCGTAGAAATTAACTTTATTGAATTTTGGTGAATTCTTCTGCTTTAAAAATCAATAGGGAAAAAATTATGAAGTGTAGTACACCGAAAATCATTCTCACCACTAGGGGGGCACCCCCTGGTCATACTACAGCAATTGGTTTCGTAGAAATTAACTTTATTGAATTTTGGTGAATTCTTCTGCTTTAAAAATCAATAGGGAACAAATTATGAAGTGTAGTACACTGATTATCATTCTCACCACCAAGGGGCTCCCCCTGGTCATACTACAGCAATTAGTTTCGTAGAAATTAACTTTATTGAATTTTGGTGAATTCTTCTGCTTTAAAAATCAATAGGGAAAAAATTATGAAGTGTAGTACACCGAAAATCATTCTCACCACTAGGGGGGCACCCCCTGGTCATACTACAGCAATTGGTTTCGTAGAAATTAACTTTATTGAATTTTGGTGAATTCTTCCCTGCTTTAAAAATCAATAGGGAAAAAATTATGAAGTGTAGTACACTGATTTTCATTCTCACCACTAGGGGGGCTCCCCCTGGTCATACTACAGCAATTCGTTTCGTAGAAATTAACTTTATTGAATTTTGGTGAATTCTTCTGCTTTAAAATTCAATAGGGAACAATTTGTTCCCTATTGATTTTTAAAGCAGAGAAGAATTCACCAAAATTCAATAAATTATGAAGTACACTTCATAATTTGTTCCCTATTGATTTTTAAAGCAGAGAAGAATTCACCAAAATTCAATAAAGTTAATTTTTACGAAACTATTTGCTGTAGTATTACCAGGGGGAGCCCCTTAGTGGTGAGAATGATAATCAGAGTACTACACTTCTTAATTTGTTCCCTATTGATTTTTAAAGCAGGGAAGAATTCACCAAAATTCAATAAAGTTAATTTTTACGAAACTATTTGCTGTAGTATTACCAGGGGGAGCCCCTTAGTGGTGAGAATGATAATCAGAGTACTACACTTCATAAATTGTTCCCTATTGATTTTTAAAGCAGGGAAGAATTCACCAAAATTCAATAAAGTTAATTTCTACGAAATGAATTGCTGTAGTATGACCAGGGGGAGCCCCCCTAGTGGTGAGAATGATTTTCAGTGTACTACACTTCATAATTTGTTCCCTATTGATTTTTAAAGCAGAGAAGAATTCATCAAAATTCAATAAAGTTGATTTCTACGAAACTAATTGCTGTAGTATGACCAGGGGGAGCCCCTTGGTGGTGAGAATGATAATCAGTGTACTACACTTCATAATTTGTTCCCTATTGATTTTTAAAGCAGGGAAGAATTCACCAAAATTCAATAAAGTTAATTTCTACGAAACCAATTGCTGTAGTATGACCAGGGGGTGCCCCCCTAGTGGTGAGAATGATTTTCAGTGTACTACACTTCATAATCTTTTCCCTATTGATTTTTAAAGCAGGGAAGAATTCACCAAAATTCAATAAAGTTAATTTCTACGAAACGAATTGCTGTAGTATGACCAGGGGGAGCCCCCCTAGTGGTGAGAATGAAAATCAGTGTACTACACTTCATAATTTTTTCCCTATTGATTTTTAAAGCAGGGAAGAATTCACCAAAATTCAATAAAGTTAATTTCTACGAAACCAATTGCTGTAGTATGACCAGGGGGAGCCCCTTGGTGGTGAGAATGATAATCAGTGTACTACACTTCATAATTTGTTCCCTATTGATTTTTAAAGCAGAGAAGAATTCACCAAAATTAAAGAAAGTGATGTTGTACCAAACCAAATGCTGTATTATTATGGGTATTTTTATGGTGCTACACTTCATAATATGTTAACTACTGCGTCATTATGCAAGGAAGCCATGGGAAAAGAGATTTTTATTCTACGACCTACGGTTCAAGAGTTATAGGCCAAAATGTAAAGTGGGCTTTTATAGCGCCACCATGAGGCAAAGTGGTGTAATTAGTTTTTGATATGCATAGGCCTCTGGACATGTAGGCTGTACAAATTCCGATTGAAATCACAAACCTACGGTTCAAGAATTATAGGCCAAAATGTAAAGTGGGCTTTTATAGCGCCACCATGAGGCAAACTGGTGTAATTCGTTTTTGATTGCATAGGCCTCTGGACATGTAGGCTGTACAAATTCCGATTGAAATCACAAACCTACGGTTCAAGAATTATAGGCCATAATGTAAAGTGGGCTTTTATAGCGCCACCATGAGGTAAACTGGTGTAATTCGTTTTTGATATGCATAGGCCTCTGGACATGTAGGCTTTACAAATTCTGAGGAAAAATTTCCAGAGCTTTACAAACGGGTGTTTCGTTCGAAACACATTTTCCCATTGAAGTCAATAGGGGAAAAATAATTATTATATAAATATCCCAAATAACTGCTGTAGTACACTCACAAGTACACCATTGATGTGTGAAGTGAATTTGGTTGTAATACATTGCATATTCATAAAGCTATTGAATATTTTCGCTTTCAATGTTGCACTTTGTAGACGGTCCCTAACGCTCGCCTAACATTCAGCTGCGCATAGAGACGCATGTAATCTCTTAAACACGGAGGTTGGTCTGTTAAACTCGGAGGTTGTTTTTTTGGGATGAAAATCGAGTTGTAGTTGTTTCTCTAGCTAACCAGGATAAGAATGAGACAGTTTTTGTGGTTTTGTAATGTTTCGTTCCTGAGCTATTGAGCCTGGAAGCGCGAATCTGTGAATCTCTTGCTATCTTTACTTCAGTGCCATCTACCGGGATATTTTAGAGCACAGCACTTGTGCTTCTGTATTACCGGTATGTTGACAAGTTTATGGACATGCTAGACTCTAGACTCAACTCAATACAAATGAGCTTATGCCTGCCATGGTGGCAGTGCCATCAAAGCAAACCTGGGCTTCCATAACATCTCAACAGTCCAACGCCACGTCCCATCAAAGAAATAACTTGTTCAAAGTATCCCCGACAAAGTAACATACTTTAAAGATGGTTGACACTTTAGGTCTCTTGTAAATTCTAATATATGGATTTTTGATTTTCATCTGTATGCCAAAGTTTCAATTTAGCTTTATCCATGATGCATCTAGATTAGAAGAATATGCAGAGTTTTACTTTTCAAATTGAACCAATGTAAGAAAATGTACCTTTCCCACTCAATATTTATTTTCTTTTAAAAGGGTCTGTATGTGACAAGATCTTGTGATCAGGGACATTTTTATCTAAATGTGAAACTAAAGGGGATAAAAAAAAAAAAAAAACACATTCAACATTCTTTAATAACCATCCAGTTGTCAGCATGATTGACAATGGTTTACTGTAGTTCTAGCCACTGGGTTGGTTACTATATATCTGATACCATCTTCAGAGTAATGACAGGACCTTTCTGATGGTGTTGAACAGGTCAATATTGTATTGTTATTCCCCTTCAAAGTCCTTTGAAATCCACACAACTCCTAAACATTTAGACTTCATATTGTGCCATTTTCTGCCAATACCGACATATACAAAAACCACGAGTGCATTGCCCATTACTATAATTAATGTTAAGGGAATATTTACTATTGAAGTTGATGGTTACATTAAAGACTCATGTTTACACTCCCAAAGCAACACGACTACCAAGCTGTCTTGGTCCCATCAAGACTGCACATTTTCCAAAGTATGACAAAACCAGGTTTAAAATTTGTTAGTTTATTAGCATTCTGACTTTTTAAGACAAGAATAACTCAAGCTTTGTTAGTTAAATAACCTTTGTACAGTAACAACAATTAAAAGTTATTAAACACATCTCCCAGTCATTTATACAGTGCTGGCAAGTGGCAACTTGCCACAGACTTCCGTCCTCAAAGTAATGTCATACTGCCCAGCCCAACATGACAATATACATGGGAGAAGTAAAAATAAAATAAAAAGTCCAGGAGCTCAGGACATACAAGACCTTAAAAAAATATATATATACACAAAGGTTGGCTGCATACACACAATTAAAAATATAAAAGTGCTGAAATTGTGTTTGCCAAAATTTGATGCCAGGAGCAACCCATAACTATTGCCCACCTACAATGATCTGTTGTCCCAGATATTGCGAGTGCTGACTGCCATGACCTGATTGCCATCTAGTTGCTTGAGTTTGAGAGCCAAGGGCAGAAGCAGGTCATTAAGGTGCTGACTGGAGAAGGTGAAGGCATTGTGAGCCGTGGGTTCCACAGTCGGGGTATTGAGGGGAGAGGTCGTCGTGGAGGGTGGAGAAGAGGAGGTGGTAGAGCATGGCGTGGATGACGTCGAGGAGGTGCCAGAGAACGGGGAGGAAGCGAGCATGAAGTTGCTTGGCGACACTGCCCTGCTGCCTGAAGGAGAGGGGAAGTCTCCTGGACTCTGGCTGACGTCAGTGCCATTCATCTTGCCGGGGAGGCCATGTTGGAAGAGGCAGCGGGTGCCATAGACGCAGAAACCCAAGGCAGAGAAGGTACGGCACAAGGCTCCGCGAGGCTTCCACCCTTTGGCCAGTGGTCCAGGCGTAGTCTTAAACTTCTCATCACCATCACTGTCAGGTGCTTCCGGGCTGCAGCCTTCTCCTCGATCCTCGATGTGCAGGAAGTTGCAGCCTGTGCCGTAAGGGCAAACCCCAAAGAACTTCAGGTTACGGCAGGGGATGTTCTTGTGGTGGCGGCGAGAGGAAGGGCGCTGCTCCATGGGGCTGTGGACAAACAGGCAGCGGGTGCCGTAGGCACACTTGCCCACTGAGTGGTAGCTGTGACACAGCGCCGTCTTGTACTTGGGGTGACGGGAGGGTACGTGGAGCTCGTGCAGGCCGTGGGCAAACTGGCAGCGCTTGGCATACATGCAGAAGCCGGTTGAAGCATAGTTGGTGCACAGCTCTGTCTTGTAGCGGGTGGAGCAGACCCAAGGCATGGGGGAAGGGCTGGAAGGCTCTACCAGAGGCAGTAAGGCCTCGGCGAGAGAAAGACCACCCCACAGTCCGAGTCCAAAATCCTCTTCTGGCGTCTCACCGGACAGTTTATCCACCATCTCTTCTTGATAGGGAGGGCTGGAAGGCTCTACCAGAGAAGGCAGTCGGGCCTCGGCAAGAGAAAGACCACCACAGAGTCCAAGTCCAAAATCCTCATCCGGCGTCTCACTGGACAGCAGTTTATCCACCATCTCCTCTTGATAGGTAGGCATGAACAGATCATCACTGCTGGTCTGCAGAAGTTAACAGAAAAGCTCGTAAACATGACAATATGAAACATCTGACTTGATTTAGCCATTCTAATGTTCTTGACACTTGGGTCAATTGAAGGAGTAGTTCATGCCCAAAATGACTTTTCTATCAATTACTCACACCATGAAGAGTTCAATAAAAATAAAATGTATTTGTCACAATCCTAAGACAAAAAATTGATTATAGTAAATGTACCCCCATTGATTCCAGATGGGGACCCAAATGCATTCGGGTCCCCATCCAGAAATAAAGTAAATTTATTGTAATCAAATTATTGTCTTAGGAATACAACAAATACAATAAAATATTATTGAACTCAAGTCTTCATGGTGAGTAATCAATGGGGGGGAAAAAAAAAAAGTCATTTTGGGGGTGAACTACTCCTCTAAGTAGCTTACATATTTTGATTCAGAGTTGTCTTATTTCCAATAACTAGTTCGGATGCAATGTCATTTGAGCCCATATTATGAAGTCAGTTAAAAACGTTCACCTGACATACTGCCAGCTTTAACTGTCCATTTGTCCAACATCATTGGAACAGCAATATATAACTACTTCTTGTCTACCATTAAGTAGTCTCACAAGTTGCTAAAATGGTTTCAGTGAACCCTAAATGTTCAATAGTCAGAAATGTGTGTTCTACTCTACCTACGCCACAAGTAGTAATCTAATGTTTAGTTGCAGCCGTTTAAATTTAAGTTTGTTAGAGGTGGTAGTTTAGAAACATTGTTTAGTCGTGTTGCTTTGAAAAACAGTTCCAATAGACCGCAAATAACTTACCTCGAGCATGTCTGCAGTTTGACAGTTGCAGACAGAATGCAGCGCGTTGAAATTAAGAAACAAAACGTCTGTTCAAACTGTAAAATAAAATAAAAACGTATATTGAGTTGGCATGGACGTGAACACAACTTCTTAGCAGCAAACCTGGACAGTTGTAGTTGTCTTTTAACCCCGCATAATGTCTGCACCTGCCGCCTTGCACTTGATTTGAAGATGGGAATCAGCTGTGCTCTAGTCGTCAGAAGACATTCCAGTCGACCAATCACGTCCAAGTAAAGGCACCACGTGACTTAATTATGGTTCACTTCAAAGTTTCACTCCTCAGCAAGAGATGTCCCATTTAATTTCAAACGTACAAACATCTTTTGAAAATAGCCGATATACAAGCTCACAATGCGTACCTAACTAGGAACGAAAGTGTTCAAATAAATGCAGTGGAGTAAAAGTAAAAGTATTGGACCTCAAAATCGTAATTAAGGAGTTACTTTACACCACTGCAAATACAAATATTTTAATTTCTTCCTCTCTTTCTGCAACAGTCCTGAAAACCCATCTTTCAGGAGGCCAAGGGAGGTAAATCACAAAGGTGATGGCCCTACATATAGTGTTTTTATATTTTTGCTATGTCGATGAATTGAATACAAGACCACAATGGAAACAACTTTTTGTGTGTTTATATCCTTTTAGCTCAAATCTATGACTGTACCTGTATCCATGTGCTATTTGCATTTCTGTAGGCAATTTTATTTTCTCTCTCTCTCTCTCTCTCTCTCTCACACACACACACACACACACACACACACACACACACACAGTTTTCATTACTTCACATTGCACCTGGTGGTGTATAACGAAAGAGCATCGCATGGATGCACCTGGGACATATCCTCACTCAGTAATGTAGCCCTAAGGTCATAGGGGTTACGTCCCAGTATCAGTCCCATAAGACATGGCCTCTTCCTCACGGAAGACACAGGCTGGGGCGCCAGGAGGTGGTGAACTGATATTGTTTTAACTACTTTTATTCAATTAGTTTAATTGTAATTATGAAATATGTATTTCTAGATGCTTGTGGCTGTGCATTTGTGCATTATGTAAGGAAGGACAAAAGAGGAACTCTTGACTGAGAAATGTAAATGTAGGACAGTCTATGATATAGAATTACTAAAGCCTGTCATTAGCTGAATGACCAACAGGTCTGTAACTCCAAGTTAAATCTCAAAGTTAAGGGGGATCTTGACATTCAGGTGTAAAAAAGAAAATCAAAAATTTGCCACAGACAAGACCAAGCCTTTGCCATAGACACATTTGTCCACGTACAGACTTATTGATGACCCCTGCAACAATACATACAAAGAGACATTTGGATCAGTCGCTGTTAAATGCAATTTTATTTAATATTTTTGTTCTCTTCAAACAAAAGCCAAACTATTTACATTTTTTTTTTCAATTGTTCTTTTTCCAAAACATTTTTTTCATTACTAGTATGTTATTTCTATAACATTCAAAAATGCTTTATGCAAAGGAACTGAGCTGACTGGTGTAAAAATTCCATTCAGTTGAGAGCAGACAAACTTAATAAGCTATCGGTGTTGGAGCTATCACCCATTAAACACGTACGTCGTTACATAATCAGGTGAAGGTTCTGAAAGAGACTTAAACACCCAATACAGACAAACACCAATGATCCTTGCTTATCAACCAACAACTAAGTATTTTTGACATTGCTTTGCAGCTACAGTAAACTACAAAACGTATATGCCAACTACCATTCTACCCCTTTCTCACATTACCCAACCAACCACTGATCTCTGGTTAGAAACAAAGCACTACTACAAGCACAGGATTAAATATGGCTAAACATCTTAACCACTTAAGCCCTATATACTTTGTTATTCTTCCCCTCTACACCAAATATCTTAACAGAACATAGCCGATTTAAAAGCTACAGGTTGTGAGTTTCATCAAAATGTTTAACCTAATTTTGAAATGTTTGGCCATTGTTAGATGCCCAGAATAGGGACGCTGGGGGTTCATGTGGTTAAGTAAGGCAGAAACAATGCTGTGTGGTTAAATTTACCCCATAAAGATGGACACCCCTCTATCTACACTGGTCCATTACAAGAGACTATCCACAAACTGCATACAGAAAACAGCAAATCATGACTTCCATAACAAACTGAAGGTCTTGTCAATGAGAAGAAACATTGAAAACCTCACTGGACAGGAGGCAGTAGTGGACAATGAGTAGTTGTGGATTTCTTATAACCTGACCAAGAAACTGAACCTGAAGACCTCTACATGTTCAAGTGGCCAAAAACAGTATTCTAGTTAAGCTGAAGCAAGCAAATTCCCCAGTTGTAACTACCGTTTTTGACTTACAAACCATTTGTGCCAACTTCATTAAACATTTTATATGGCATGATACGACTAGACTCAAATCTTGCTCAAAACAGTATATTAAGACGAAAATCTGAGCTTAGAATTAACTGTGTTCTACAAAGACCTAAGGATGCATAAAACCAAGAGACAAGGCCTGACATTTCATCCTAAATCCGTTTCCTCAAGACTGCTCACTTTTATCCCTTCAGTGATGCGACATAATTTCATTTAGCAATTAAGACACTGACTTAAATTACAATTCTATTCAGTGCCTTAAGACACAGATGGTCAGTGTGGCTACCCACTGCATAGGCAGAACTCCAAACAAAAACAAACAAGGCAAGTGTGTGAGCCACCTAAAGATTTAGCCAGTCGAACGAACATCAATTACAATGTCATGCAAGCTTGTTCTAAGAACCATGCTTCCACATCATTCAATCATCTCAAAACAGTTCAAGAACCCCCCAAAAATTCAAAAACATTTGACCAAGTTTTCCTCTCCCAAAAATGCAATTCCTTTTCAAAAATAGCTTTTTTACAAGCTCATATCAAAATGTGATCCGAGTTTGTGGATGGGCCATTTCTGGAAGGTTTGTTTTTTTCGGGAAAACAGGGATACCGGGGTTAAAGTGCTTAAAGGGCAACTGACTTTGAGGTTAGGGTTGTGTACCTACCTTGCCATTAAGAAACTCCAAAGGTGGGTAAAAAAAGGAATAACTTTTCATTCAAAAGATGCTCCTCATTGACATCCATTTGACAGTGAAGCAGCTCTGGCGTCTCTCTTTCAAACATGTGAACAAACACAAACAACAGTGATTCTAGCAACATCACCAAATTCAGTCTGGGTTTTTGTCTTGTGGCAAAAGGAAAAAAGAACCAGGTTTGGTCATATATTGTCAGAATCAAGTTGTTTGCGTTAGTTTACAATAGCGTTAGCTGTACAATAGATGTCAATGAGGAGCATATTTTGTATGATCAATTTCTAATCAATGGAACAATTATTTTTTGATTTCTCGCCCCCCTTTGGAGTTACATCAGGCGAGGTAACCACACAACCCAAACCTCTACCAAAACGTCCTAGCCCTTTAAGTCACAGGGTGAAGCTCCATCTTCTTGTTCAAATAAGGCCTTCCTCAACGTGAAGTTATGTTAAAATCTGTCTTTTTTTTTTCGTCAATTCCACAGATCCCACCAAGTCAGCTCAGTTCCCACCAGTACAGACTCCAGCCCTTTCTAAGCCTGCACCTTCAACTTTAATCTATAGCGGAAATCAGAACAAATCCACTCTTCATTTAAAGGAAGAAGAAAACAAAAAAGGAAACAAAACATACAAACAAAACAAAAGATTTGCAAACCACCACCAAAGTCTTAATCAGGGACTGCCCGTGGCTCTACTCTGTACCTAACAACTTGCATGTTGATTGCATGATCTGTATTGGGTATAAGGTACAGACAACAGTGTAGTTAGCAGACAGAAAACAGAATGGTGGAACACTTCTTTCTGATCCAAAGACCATACAAAGGTGGTTTCTAAATTAGGTTTGCAATCGTTTAAAGAAAAAACTTTCAGTTAAGTCGTCCAGGACTGAACTATAGAAGTTAAGGCATTTTGAACAGATTACTATAGAACCAAAACAAAACAAAAAAAACTAGGGGGAAAATCAAAACAAATATTTACAAAATGTACAAAGCAGAGTGCTTAGGTTTATACTAATAAACACTTCAGCTTATGTAGGTGCGTGTGTGTGTGTGTGTGTTTTGATTGACTCTTTGAGTTATGTGCGTAGATGTGGTTCTAGAAGACAGACAATTATTAATTGTACATCACTTTGTGTGTTTGCGCATGTTATGCATGTCCAGGATTCTCTGTCAATTTATTGTGTAAAGATCAGTGGCATTCAACTATATGAATATTTATAGGAATATTGTGTGTGTGTGTGTGTGTGTGTGTGTGTGTGTGTGTGTGTCATGTTGAGTCTTTTGTGTTTTCTTTTTGTACAATTATTTCAGTCCATCTCCTTCTACAGCTGCTTGCTTAGATGTGACCAGGCAAGGTCCACGCAAGCTAAAACCCCGGCCCCGGCCTCTGTATCCTGTCCTGTGCAGGACAGGTCTCCTGCTCTGCTGGTTAAGAGGACCATCACACAACCACCAAGAGTTCCAGGCCAGGCATCCTGTGTAGGTTGACTTGGACTGGCTTGAATGCAAGTGGTATCCACTGTCGATTAATATTTGTTGCTGTAAATTATGATTCCCGTGTCCTGTCCAGTCCAAAGGCCAAGACTGTAAGTATTGTACTGTAGGTTCAGTTCAAAGGTCAGGGGCTGGGGGGTTAACTGGTAGAAATGTTGGCTGTAGATCCGCATCTTTAGCAAGTGCCAGCTGTCAAAGAATAGCTGGAACCCTGTCAAATCTGTTGGAACAAAAATACACAACCCCCACCCAAAAAAAAAAATACATCAGTATTCAGTACTCATCAAGTCATCATTAGCCATGCAGTGAAACAAACTATTTCACCAGGGAGTGCAAAAGAAATGACAAGTAATGAAAAACGAGCAAGCAGCAAACAAAGAAACCGTGAAGTGTGCAAAGTGGAAGCATGCTTGGCCTTTTCTGCAACTTCTAGTGCAGTGTTTCTCAACCTTTTTTCTGCATGGGCACACTTTTCATGTCCCAAGAATCCATGGGTACACCAACATAATACGGGGGTGTAAATATCGTCACTGTCGGGAAGAAACCTTTCAAATTTGTACGTTTCTTCGCAAAGTAAAGCCCTGCTTCATCATACAAGGCTGTCGCACAACAGTAGTGAAGACAGCAGATCTACAAGCACACAACGCCTCGCACTTGTAGATCGGCTGTTTTCACTAGTTTAAATCATTTTTAAAATGATAATACAATACTGGCTTTCAAGCAGTTTCAAGGGGCACACTTGACCCTTCTCAGGGGCACACCAGTTGAGAAACACTGTTCTAGTGGACATGTTTGCAGACAGAAACTGCTAAAGACAAACAAACTATTAACAGGGAAGGCAACAGAGAAGGATATCTTACCAAATTGAAGCACCTTTCTCGTGTAGTCATAGTATTGCTCTCCAGACAGGCATCCGTCTCGGTGGTGAAGTGATAGTCGGAGACAATTGTCCATCCCTTCCAAATCTCCACGCGTCTGCCGCATTTCACGGTTTGCCTGTTGATCAGACACTCCAGAATGGACAAACTGTGGCCAGGCAGCATCCATTGTGACAGTCATCAGTCAGTCATGGAGCCACTGTAGCATGTCCCAGACCTCAGTCCATGTAATCTTCCCTTCCGTCCCTGATCATAGCAGGGTTACTGGCAAACTAAGGGAAACCCACCAGAAGTTTATTTGTGTCAAACTATATTCAAAAAAAGACTCGTTTTCTTTAAGAACATTCACTCCTTTCGATCAATGTTTCATGAATTTTCCTTCATCCTTTTTAGCAAATTCTTTTTTTGTTTTCTGAAAAGTAATACAAAAATATGGTTATATACAGGAGGTGGAGAGAAGACATGCTTCCCTTGAGTCTCTTATTTCAGTTTGGGAATATCTCGTTTTCAGTGACTTTTTTGCCGAAAGTCATAGCATTCCTCCTGTTGTAATTGTGCTCCCATCCCCAAAATGGTACCTCACAGCTTGAATGAACAAAAGTGCATAGGTGAGTTGGTGAGGGCAGGGTGTGAGTGCTTACGAGGGCCGAGGTGAGGAAGAGTGCACTTGACAAGGTGTACCCATCATGGCCCCCACTCAATTCCCTCCAAGGTTAGGTGTAGCCCTGCACTCCACTCTCCACATAAGTTAGACAATCTTTGATTTTTTTTTGTACTCCTCTACTCTTTTGTTGATCATCAAGTCTCAAGTCCATGACCAATGCAAGAGGTCCAATGCGTGAGGATCTTGTCTCGTCCCGTGTCATTGTGAGGCCGTGCCACTCTTCCTCAAAAACCAACGCCACTCTATGTCCATATGGCAGAAGCGCACTTGCAAACCCCACCCATCTGACAAGAAAAAAAAAAAAAAAAAAAAAAAGAAAACTGCACCCACAGAAATCCGTGTGGTTTGTAAACAACCGAAACTCCAGTATGGAATAAAAAGAGTCCTTTCTTTAAATTCATAGTCAATAGTTTGTACGACCAGGATTGTAGAGGCAGTGTTCAACTGTATCCATCCCGAGTTCTTTTTTCTTCTTCTCCTTTGTTTAAAAAGAAAAAAGAAAAGAAAAAAAGAGGAAAAAAAAGACCTCACAAAACTCACGTCTTTGAAGCTTTTTTTTTGTACGTTTCCATTTTTGAAATCTTTTGAGGAAAAACAAATCTGGTATCAGCACGGTTGTATGTTTTTTTTTTTTGGAATACATTCAATATTTTCTTAAGAAAGAAATAATACAAAACGCACTTCACATGGCGGTAATGAAAAAAAAAAAGGAAAACAAAAATCAGGGTAATTTTTTTCTTAAAACAAACAACAAAAATAGCAGCCCCAAGTGCTCATATTCTTAGTCCAAATACTTTTTAAACTTTGTATATAATGTATATATTCATATATATTTTTCAATTAAAAAAAGAAAACTCGTCATTATCAAATTGCAACAACGAATAAGTAACACAATATGCTAACATGTCATGCACCGTCCTGTGCACTTGCACATTTAGATGCTGTATTGTTTTTTTCTTTAGCAGTCAGAAACTCGACACCTCTTTCATTCACAAGTTCGAGAGCTGACAAAAGGCAACGTGATCACACCCAGGAAAAAACAGACTGGACTAAAGCCTGACTTATACTAGATTGCGGATCGTGTCGCCGCACCAAAAATAAGCCAATGTACAAGCTTGCCGTTTTCGGTGACGAGACACTGACCCACAACTTCAGTACAACTCAAGCGTAACCTTCTGATGGATCACCCCCAGGCTACACTAGAAATATCCTTTACGATATAAAGTTACATACATTACATACACTGTGCTGAGCACTGACACAGGTCACACTCGCTCTCAAAAAAGTTAATGTCTCAATGGCCACTCAACCTATCCAAGTTCTTAGGCACAAATGTGCATTCATACACATACAAAAAAGCACATGCACACAATGAGTACCTGTAGTCTTAAAAAACTCACTTCTATGACCAGTAAATGAACATGCACGCACACATCCACACACTCAGATAACACATACACTCGCGCAACAACGCGCACGACAATGTCCCTCATGATTTGCTCCGTCTACCAAGTCCTCAGAGGGCCGGAGACGGTTTCCCCCGAGGGGAGAAGCTAAGGAAACAACAAGACAAACAAAAAAGTGGTGGTCAATGTAAAGATGAGCGCGCAGAGCTAACATTTACAAATGTATGCATTTCTATTACGTCTTTCTGGGGGATGAAGAGCTGGTGAGAGAAAGGATGTGTTGTGCAATTGCCCTCTCTCTCTCTCTTTCATTCGTTCGTTCATTCATTCATCCATTCACTCACTCTCGCAAAAAAAGTCCCCATTTGGAAGAGGGACACGCACATTCTATACATGAGAATACAAAATTATCATCTGAACAAAAAGACAAAAATGGCCTCTTATGTTTCATACATCTTGGTAAGCAATGAAGGAAGAAAAAAAAAAAACATTGTGCAGACTGGTATATTACTGATACACACCAACCATCACAATCAGTCACTCTTACACATTCACAAAAATATTCATCTCTATATCTAACCCCATTTGTTTTTGATTTTTTTTTTGTCGTTTTTCTAATTCTTTTTTTAGGCAAGTGCAAATGTTCAAGTTTTTTTATAATCCATTTTTCAATAGCTTTACTTTTTTATATAAATGTAAAAAAAATGCTTAAACAAGAGAAATATCAACAGTGTTTGTCTTTCAAGAGAGGATTTGCTTTCTGATAAGGTTTCAACTTTAAAAAAAAGAAGAAAAAAAAGGTCCCCCTAACTTTGAAAACCTACAGGCCCTCACCTCCCCTCCCCCACCCCGCCGCCAAGGTTGCATCACCGCCCGCTTCCAGTTCGGATTCCCCCACCCACCAACATAAGAGCATTGTGTGTATATCTAATACACACACACACCCTATGTGTCCACTGATTCTCAACAAAAGAAGAACAAAAAAACCCTATTCAAATCCCATCTTAATAAAGTGCATTAGTTCAGTATAAGGTGCTTAATCTTTTTGAGTGCCAGAGGAAACCCATCTTCCTTTAAACCTCACCCACCCTCTCCCCCGCTCAAGTGATCAATTGGTGCAGCAGGGAGCCCTTTTATATATCTGAGGGAGGACGAAAGAGAGGGAGGCACAAGAGATTCAACGTCCTCCCACCCCGACGCCTCCCCTCGCACTCCTCGTCTCACTCCCTTATCCCTCAACACAGCCCACGTGTAGCCCCCCCACCCCCACCCCCCGCCCGGTTCCCCCAGCAGTGCACATTCGTTATCATGTTTTTGTCTGATTAAAAGACAAAGAAGGCCTCAGGTAGCTATTGCTGCTGCGCTGCGTCGCGTCACATCAGTAATCCTCCACCATCTCCATCTCATTCAGGCTCAGACACTCGCCTGTGTTATGGAATGAGTACCCTAAAGGGAGAGAGGCAGGGAGGGAGGGGAGGAGAGAGAGAGAGAGAATAGACAAAGGGGAGGGAGAGGAGACGGCACAAAGCGAGCGGGGAGGAAATGTCAGGTTACACGCGTCGTTTTAAAAAGCACTGGGTCGCGTGGCTCCATAAAGCTGTGATGCAGCCAGGGGGTGTAGCATCAAATTCTGGGCTCTGGGTACTTTAGTTATTGAGAAATAGCTATTTTTTAAAAATCGTGAACATTTGTGCAAGTCTTTGAATGTTTCAAATCCTTCTAAGGTTTTTTGAAAAACCTGTGTTTCTATGTCAGTGGTGCTCAAACTTATTCATGTGAAGGACCCCCAAAACTATATTTATTTGGCCACGGACCCCCATCTCAAAACATTTAGTTCCAGGGACCGCCCCAGAAGCAAAACTTGAGTTACAAATGTTCGCTTAGGGATGGTCCGATCAGGTCTTTTGGAACCGATCACCGAGCACCGATCACAAAAGTTTGATCACCCGATACCGATCAATCACCGATCCGATCAAGTTATTATTTATATATTATTTATATTTTCTAAATGTTAATGTTTTAACTTTAATTAATTAATTCACTCATGAATTCATTTATATATTTGCCTTATAGTTATTTACCAGCATTACTATGTATTTATTATCATATCAGTAACTAATTATTCCTTCAGCACTGTGGAAATCAATACCCCAAAATGGCCTCAAGTGGGCATACTGAACGGCTGGTTGATCGGATGCACCGTTCGGATCGGATAATTTACCTTTTGATCTAAACCACCGATTATCGCCGATCACGCTTTGATCGGCCCGATCCGATCCATTGCCGATTGATCGGTAACATCTCTAAAAAATATATCATAATATTCAAAGATCAGAGCAAACTGAGGAAGTGGTTTCCATGGTGTGCTGGTGGGTAAGGCCTCCTACCTAAGATGCTGGGGTCAGAGTGCAGCATCATGGGCTGTTTCTTCTTCAGCTTTCCTCCCTGGTTGTCATAGAGACCAGCCTTGCCCATGTGCGCGGCCTGGAACATGGACTGCAGGGTGTTTGGGTTCATGCCCCGCATAGAGTCCTGGAGAACACACAGAGGAGACAAGGGGGGAATAGGATGATTTTTAACCACTCAAAGACTATTGCATAGCTTGTTGCACAAACTATTAAAATAGCCCAAAATGGGGCTGGCAGTTCGAAAGTTGTTAAGATAGATATGTGAAGGTAGTTAATTCTGTATACAGTAGAGTCACTTATACCATTAATTTAACAATGCAATATCTAGTGGTTACCCATCCACTCACTCAACAATGTAATATCTAGTGGGTACCATCCAATCAACAATGCAATATCTAGTGGGTACCATCCATTCAACAATGCAATATCTAGTGGGTACCATCCAATCAACAATGCAATATCTAGTGGGTACCATCCATTCAACAATGCACTGTCCAGTGAGAATTCGAATTGCCTTAGTGGCATGTTTACCTGCAGTGGGAAGTTCATGTTTAGTCCAGCCACTTCCTTTGATAGCTGAAATCACAAGAAATAATGAAGAAATTAATGATTTCTAATTATTACATGGACACACAATGCCACATCAGAGGATGTTGCAGCTCATGAGATACAATCAAAGCCCACATGTACACACACATATTTCTAATAGGCTGCTGCTGTTGAGTTGATACGTCGATTGCTAGGATTTTAGTTGACACAGTTTATCAGCTTTAAACTGTTAACCATCCTACGTTGTTGTAGTAAATAACAAACTCCATTTTAGCCATTATAGATTCTTTGAAAACCCTGTCCTTGGGTTCTGGTGACTCATACTGCCCTCCTACATGAGGGGGGCCATGTTTTTTCTATTACCTTTTTTTTTTTTTTTTTTTTCATTTATCTTTTATAATTCTTTGGAGAGAAAAAAGGCCCCCTCCCTCCTATGTATTAGGAGGGCAGTATGAGTCACCATCTTGTGACTAAATAACCACATAGGATCCATTGGAAGGAATCCATGTTCCCCCCACCATCATCTGAAAAGTAACGTTTTGGACATACAAGGTTTCCGCTCAGCAGAGGCGATATGTAACGTTTCTTATCACCAATCTGATTAGTGGCCATAATCCTAAGCATATGACTTGATGGTAGGTTTTCATGCATGTCTGGTTTTCCTTTGTGTGTGGCCTGCCTGAGCCTCACCTGCTGCTAAGGCCGTCACGATTATGACATTTTACATGATGATTAATTGTCACTCAAATAATTGCGTTTAACAATTTAATTGTGTTTTTACTTTTTGTCGTTGACAATTACATTTCTGTTTGGCTTTTAGGCTTTGAAGTTGTACATGGCAGATATGAAATATAAACTAAATATAAAAAGAAATGACTGAAAGAAATTACAACTTTACACTTAAAAAAGAACATTGATAGTGGAAATAGCCGATCTACAAGCTCACAACGCGTCACACGTGACACGTTGTGAGCTTGTAGATCGGCTATTTCCACTATTTTAGATTTTTGAAAATATATGAACAATTTTCAACATGGAAACGATTATGACAATGACCATGTCAAATAATTACGATTAGACGATTATTATGTAATAATAATGTGACAGGCCTATACCTGCTGCTGCTGTCTCTGTTGGTTGGCTTTCTGTTTGGCACGTCGCTCCAGGAACTGTTTGGCGAACTCTTTGGCTTCCACTGTGTCCCCTAGGTAGGACCGGATGAAGTCCAGCACGGCGTAGGGAGACTCCACCTCCTTCAGGTACGCCACGATAGTGGCAACTTAACATACACACACAAAATGTTGAGTCAATAACAATAGTACAAGGAGAGTAAAGACGGGAGAACACAGAGGCTTCAGTAATGACAGGAAGTAGTTTGTGCCAGATAAGCTCGCCTCCTGAGAGGAAGAGAAGATGATGTAAAATCTACCAGCGGGAAATTATTTGAGGATACGTTTAAGGACATCCAGTTTAAATAATGGAGAACGGTTTTCTTTTAAAGGACTCCAGTTACTGAAGACATTTCACCTGTGATGAAAACCCGTTCCTTTATAAATAATGATTTTCTTCACATGCCACACATCCTGGACCTAGTGAATTTCCCCCACTTTACAGAGCTGAAGACGACAAAAGCTTGATTTAAACATTATTGCCCAGCCGGCGTTGTGGACCAAAAATAGCAGATCTACAAGTTCACAATAAATTGCATTGCAATGCATTGTGAGGGCAGCGAAAATAATAGCTGTGAGCGCACCAAAGTTCACAGCACGTCGGCAGTGCAAGCTTGTAGATTGGCTATTTTCGATGCGCAACAGAGGTGCACAACCAAATATATATCAGTCATTAAGGGCTTGCTACAGTATAACTTCATTGCGCATGGTGTTGCACACCTAAAATAGCAGATAAGCTATTTTCCGTGCGTGGCATCAGCACACGGCTACGTCTAAATCGGGCTTTAAGAGCTGTCCTACCGTCCAGTGAGGAAGAGGAGTTGTTGGCGGAGGTGTTGAGGGCGTGCAGCATCTGTTCACACCAGGTGGTGAAGCCGTCCTGAGGCTTCATGCCCTGTAGCAGCTTCAGCAGCTTCTCCTCCTCCTCCGTGCGCTTACGGCGCATCATGTACTGTTCGCTAAGGGACACACACACACACACACACACACACACGTTAAGTTAGTCAGTTCTGCACGTTACCTGTAAGTCAAAGTGCACTTCTCCAGACAATCACATTGACCTAAGGAGGATCGATCGACTGATCACCAGCCCTCTCAAAGACACTCCAGACCTGACTATGATTTTACCACTGGGGCCCATCTTCTGCCCTATTCTAACTCTTTCTGTAACGTGACTGCGAGTTCATTCTAATCTGTCTGACCAATTCTATCTGCCCCTTGTATAGAACTTGCTGCCCTGACTCCACAAATTGAAGATACTATGGAATAAAAGTTAATAACAAATATTTAAAAACTTAAGACATTGTCCCGGGCGGCTAGTGTATCGGTCCGTCACCTAGGCTGCTAATCAAGCCTGGCAGCATGTCGTGGGTTCGACTCCCGATTCAAACTACCTTTGCTGCGTGTCACTCCCCATCTCTACTACGCCTACTGTTCACTATCAATAAAGGCAGAAAGGCAAAAAAACAAAAAACAAAAAAAAAACAAAGGCATCAAAGTTTAACATTTACCTGAGAGAGGGGCTGCTGCGACTGTTCTTCATGCCCATGTTATTGTTGCTGTTGCCGCGCATGGTGACCTGGTTCTTCACCGCCTCGTCCCACATGCCCATGCCCCCGGATGAGCCCCCGCTGCCAGCCTTACCCTCCAGGCCCCCAGGCCCTCCCCACATGCCCACACCGTCCGCCCACTGGCCCCCCATGGAGGAACCCCCCATGGACATGCCAGCGTGCTGCAGAGAGAGAGAACGCAGACATCAGGACAGTTAGAATATTGTCCCCAAACAACAGGACATGAACACATGACAAACATCAATATATTGAATATGTCTTCATAATGTCATGTTTTAAAACATTACCTAGCTTTATAATAATGTTCAAAACAGTATAACAAGTCTTTTGGTGATTTGCCTCAACTTGTTTCTATACAGAGTAAAGGGTTCCCACACATCTTTACCAATTTATTTCCAAAACTTTTCCAGAATATTTAACCCAATTTCCAGGACTATATAACAATAATTCAGCTCAATAACGAGTCGCTTACTCCTATGCGCAATGCCCAAAGACAGGTAGTGTATGCCAGTGGTTCTCAACCTTTTCAGGCCGTGACCCCCGAAATAATCATATTTGAACTGGGAACTCCGGCACCCTGACGAGCACTAAGAGTTGAGGAATTTTGTATAACACGGTTTTATTGTGTTGCGAGGCGTTGTGTGCATGTAGATCGGCTATTTTCACACTTTCTTACTCTAATATTTGACAATTTGGCCAATGTTTAATTTGTCATTTCAGAGGTATTAATTTTTTCCAGGACCTTCCAGGACCCTTGATCAATTTCAAAACATTTCCAGTACTGGAAAAAATATTTTTCTAATATCAAAATATTTCCAGGAATTTCATGACCGTGGGAACCCTGAGAGTACAGTATTCAAGTGGTTTTGGGCCACAAAAATGGAAATAAAGTGCAGAGCACTGTCCTCCATCAGTAGGTTACTTACGCGCTCTCTCTGCTGCTGTGCTCTCTGCTGCTGCTTCAGGAGCCTCTCGGCCTCCTGCATCTCCAGCAGGGCCAGAGCCGGGGGCTTTCCTGACTTGGGCATGCCGGAAGAAGAAGCCCCGCTCCAGCCCGAGCCACCGCCCCCCTGCTGTTGGGGGGCCTGCTGGAGCAACTTCATGATCAAATCCTGCTGCTGGCGACACTAAAAGACAGGATCACACAAATGAATGAATTATGAACCAAAATATTTAAAGTTATACCATGTAACTTTTTTTATAAAACAAATCTTAAAATTGTCCTAACTGTTAAATCGCTAAAGTTTTAGAGCCCCCACTCCGTTAATTTCAGCTTCTAAAGCCTTCTCTTTATATGTTTTCTATGAGCCGTGAGGGGGGGAGAATTTCGAGGCAAAATGACGTCATCTGCATCATGTCACGGTACACGTTGGCCAATCATATCGCGGATCATAAACACATGGTACACTACCGGCCAATCACAGGCGCATCTTGCTGACTTCTCAGGAAGTAGCTTGCCTCAACATAACAACAACATATACTCGGGTGAAGGAGTCTGTTTCTCCGGAATGCCTGAACGCACAGGAACCAGGGACCCCTCTAAAGATAGATCTCGGCGAGCTGCAGGCGGACGCGGTGGTGAGAGGCCCGGTCCGCGGCGAAAAACGGCCGAAAGACGCGGACGCGACCGCGGTTTGCTATACAGCTCTGACCACTAGTTGAGCAACTTACACAGTATAGCTTTAAGCATTTTCTTGATTTTCTTTGTCTTAATCTGGATATTTTTGTTTGACCCGGTTAATTTTCTTCTTTTATTAGGTATGATTTGCATATTTAGGTGACATTTAATTATAAGCATATATTTGTTTTCTTCTTATTTTTTTATCTCATCTGCAAGATTAGTTTCACTTGATTCATAATTAAACTGCAAGTAAAAATTGCAATCCCAAATCCATTTTAATAATAATAATAATAATAATAATGAATTGCATTTTTATAGCGCTTTTCCAAGTTCAAATACATAAAATATGCGCTTCTAGATTATCAGTAAAATCAACAGAATAATCGCTAAATTAATAATGGACAGCTGCAGCTTAACCCATTTAGAACAGGTACACATTTTGTGTATCATTATGTTATGCTTTAACTACCGAGTGCCGCACTGCGAGCTTGTAAATCTGCTATTTTTGAAAAATCGTGAAAATTTGAATTTTGACCCGATTGTGTCTTTGAATCCTTATAAGATTTTTTGAAAAACCTATGTTTCTATGTCAGCAATCTGGCCAGCCATCGTCAAAGAAAAGGTCCTTTTCACTTAACTGGAGCTCAGTTAGTCTGTTCTTGAGAGACCACTATGTCAGTGGTTCTCAAACCTTTTCATGTGAAGGACCCCCAAAATGATATTTATTTGACCACGGACCCCCATCTCAAAATATTTAGTTCCAGGGACCACCCAGAATCAAAATTTGAGTTACAAACGTTCACTTTGAGCTCGCAGCGCGAGTGCCGCGCTGTGAGCTTGTATATCTGCTATTTTTCACTGGTTAAAGCATTCAATAATTCTAGGCCTAAATGGGTTAAAACAGAATGCAGGCTGACTAGCCGACACGACTCCCAAAGGTTCTTTCCTCCTCTCACCTGCTTGCGTCTGAACAGCTCCTCCTCCTCCCTTCTCTTCTGCTCCTCCTGCTGCCTCCTTTTCTCCTCCCTCCTCTTACGCTGCTCCTCTTCCTCACGCTTCGCCCTGAGTTCAGCGTCTCGTCTTTCTTGCTGGAGCTGGAAGAGTTCAGAGCAGGGCAGTGTCAAGTGGGGTCCAGGTAATGGACAGACAGAAGGATGAACATGTTCTTGTTCAAGACATGAGTACTAAGAACGCTCCTCAGAGAAGTACTCAACTAGGGCTGGGCAATATATCGGGATTATACCGATATGATGATATTGTTCATATGGAACAAGTGTTGTAATTTCCTGGTTTTAATCACTTACGCCCAATTTTATTTATACTTTGTTCAATTTCTCTGCACTGCAGGTAACCAAATATGTACATTAAGTCAGAAAATATCAAGTTAACAAACAAAAACACAAAGTATGTTTAGCTTTGATTCAACCATCTGTAAGTAAAGAATACTTGGTTTCTGATACTATCAATGAGCATTAGACAAGTGCGTCTAGTGCTCTAATTACTTAGTTCCTCTCCATATGCATGTACAACACACCATGTACTGAATATGTAAATGACATCTGAAAATGTATAAATGTGTAGCAGGAATGCATAATATTCAATATTCTAAATGATGTGTTTGTTGGCATTCGGCCTCCAGGGGGCAGCTGAGCTCACCTTTTGAAGCTGTTCGAGAGTTGGACCCTGAGTAGAAGAATTCATTGTTAAGTCCCAAAGATTGGCTTCACCGCCTGCAGCAGAAAAGAAAAGGGCGGGGTTGTTTTAACTTCGTCAGGGACAATAGTGTGTGCGTGCACCAAGCAAAATGTTGACTAAAACGTTAAAATGTAGAATGTGACAGAACCGTGTGCGTGTTACGTCTAATGCTGTACCTGACGGCTGTGAAGCTGAGGTATGCATGTCCCACATGGACCCTGTATCTGGCACTGACATCGACCTGTTCATCGAAGGCATCATACCCTGCTCACTGCACCTGAAACACACAATCACAAACAACTTAACAGCAAAAAACGCAGCCAAAATCAAGACACACCAACACTGCACATTACAGAGGGTTTCAGGCTGTAAACGGCAACACTGCCGAGTCTACCGGCTGTGTATATCAAAACTATACGTACATTATACAATCAGATGGACAGCTGTTAAGTTAAAGTTAAATATCCAGCATGCAAAATGTCCTTAAGCTTTTTTGCTTCAATTATATTTGCTAGTGGTGTCAACAGCTGACAGTATGTTGACAAAGGTTGTCATATGTCAAGAAAGGTTGTCATACGTATGCCAAGAATCATAAATAGACTGAAGAGGATGCCTGTGCATGCGTGCATGTTAACACACCTGTTAATGAGCTGGAATAGCTGCTGCTGTTGGAGCTGTTGATAGATGGCGGAGGCTGCCAGCTCCTGTTGCTTCTTGAGGCGATCCTGGTCATGGTTGACCTGCAGAGAGGAGGACAAACACAGAGCAACATGGTTCAATACACAGTCAGAGACACATGGTTCAATATACTGCCAGACACACAACTTCATTCCATTCAAACAGCAACATCAAAGAGCAGAGTGGTTAAAAGCTTTGGCTTTAAACCAAGACTCTGTGTGCACATTTCACTGGGGTCCTGTTCAATAAATGTCCATGTCAAGTATTGTTCTCCCCCCAAAAGCATCTCTAAAAGATATTTACAGTACCATTATATTTGCTTCATCTTTGCCCTCATTTAGTATTATAGTATGTATCAATATGTATAGGTTGTACCCTCCAGAATTTGGCAAACACTACAGAAAGCACAAAGAACATCTGAACATGACCACCAAACGGCACTGAGACAGAATCTTCAAAAAATAAAAAATAAAAAGATGCAGAGAGTTCTGAGTTACTATTCCGGTTACTGTCTGGATACATGTTGGACCATTAAACTTGATAACCATGTGTTTTAGATGTTTCCAAATGTGTCTGTGTCCCCCAACTAAAAAGGCATTTAGTTCAACATTTCATTTCAATAATTCCCCCCACCACTGCGTTGGCTGAGCTCCGACTCACAGAGTTGCTCCGGGCGGGCGGCGGACACGGTGGCTGTCTCACTAGCAGCGGCGGCGGCGAGGGCCCCGGGGCGAAGGGCACGCGGCCCCACATCTTGATGACATCGCCCAGGGGCTGGAAGCCCTCGTCGCAGCCCCTCTTCACCAGCAGCGTCATGGTGAAGTAGCCTGCCTGGAACCACTCGCACATCTCCACCGTGGTGAATGGACCTGCAGCACGGAGGAGGGAGAGACACTTTTAGTGTTCCTGTTTTGGGTAAAGTCATAATGGGCAAACATTCTGTGAAATTCCCGGGTTCAAAACCCCAGGTTGAAAGGTTTTTTTTCCCCGTCTCTAAATCTGTGGTTTTCAACCCTTTTTCACATCAAGGTCCATTAATTATTAGGCATTTGAGCCACGGACCACCATTTGATGAGATTTAGCCTCTCACACCCAAAACTTGGATAACATGTGTGCATACTAGGGCATTCACAAATAGCGATTTTTATTCGAATTATTCGACCTCAAAGTATTTGAATAGTCGAATATTCGACAAGACTGGCCACCTGTACAAATATTAAGTAAGCAAGAGGCGAACATTGTGAAAATAGCCGATCTACATGCTCACAACGCCTCACGTTGCGAGGCGTTGTGAGCATGTAGATCTGCTATTCTCACAATATTTATCTGTGGAACCGAGTCACATTAAATGTAATACAATTCCAAGTCCTTGTCAGGCTGGGGTTCCCCAGTTCAAATATGTTTATTTTGGGGGTCACAGCCTAAAAAGGTTTGCGTTGACAACTCATTCATATGACTTCCTATCTAGTTAAGCTTTATAAACTATATATTTTTTAAAATATTCGACTTCGGTGAACAACGTCGAATAGTGACTTTGATATTCGAATATTCGAATATTTGGTGAATGCCCTAGTGCATACCCTGGATCTCCCCCTGGGGGTCCTTGTAGAACCACTTCATGGCAGCCTCATGTGACAGGGGCAGTGCAGCGGCGGTGTTCCTGCTCTCCTGCTGGTGCTGCAGGGCCTGCGTGAAGCACTCCTCCTCCAGAGAGGTGTCCTGCAGGGACGCCACCATCTTCTCTGCCTCCTGCACGCCACACAGGGGGGCAATGTCAAAGTTTAACTCATGGAGGTTATTCAAACACATCAATTATGCTCAAATTGTACTTCTACTAATCCTTCAAGCAGACGCCTTTTCTACTATGTTCAAATGCTGCAGCGTCTGTAACTACGCTTTGTCTCGAACAGGAAACCGTCGTCTGCTATTCAGACCGGAAGGGTTTTGAACCACGCTGTGGTCTTGAAAATGTATTTTTGGATCTCCGTTTCTGCTAAGCAGTGAGCTAGATAGGCTTAAACCAATTTGGTGTATAGTAGTAGTAGTAGTAGTAGCATAATTATTTACACCACTGCAAATGGAAGCAAGGGGGAGGCGAGACTCGGAATATATTTTCAGCGCTTCCAATGCATAGACTGATTGCAGACATGCAGAGTGCAGACTGATGAGCATTTGAAAATTGTGAAAGCCAACAGTGTGTCTGGGAGAGGCTATACTTCAACCAAGAGCAAAAAGATGATGGAGAAGAAGAACATGGTCCTCCTACCTGTTGGAGGTGCTTCATGCCCTCATCATCCTCGGTGTCTCCTCCGGAAGGAGGGAGGAGCGGAGCAGCAGAGGAAGGAGGCGGTGGCGGCAGGCTGGAGGAGGTGGTGTTGTTGGGGCTGGAGCGGGTCTTGGAGCTGCCTACTGGACCCACATCTGACACAACATAGACAACCCTTAGGAAAACAAGGCAAAGTACCGCGGGCAGGAGTCCCTCACTTGAGACTAGGGATGGGACGATAATCGATATTTATCGTTTATCGTGATGAAAACCACAGTAATCAAATCGTGGAGGTATGTATCGAAGTGCACTTAACCCCTAGAGCACTACAGTGGTTCCCAAACTGAAATTTGATGTCTTGCCGGGACCCAAACTAGAGAATTGTATATCTTTTACCACTAATTAATTAACGGACTGAATGGATAAAAAACAAGAGATTTTGGAGAGAGACAGGGTACTCAAATGCACTTCATATGAATAAAAGAAAATATTGTTTCAGTTAATCTGTAACATCAATGCATTTCCTTGCATTGAACACTAGAGGGAATATTCTGTCTATTAAAACAGAACTACAGACATCACACAAAACTATGCAGAAAACGAGCCTCAAGTAAAAAATGTGAGTACTTTTTCCCAGCACTGCCCAGGATCATAAGTGGTGCATGTGCTGTGCCGTACCTTCACTTGGCATGCTGCTGGCCTTGGCAGGGTGGCTGTTGGTCAGCTGGTGGTGATGGTCCAGCACCATGACAGCGGCGCTGGGCTGGCTCTCTGAGGACATGGGAGGAGCAGAGAGGGCCGGAGGAGAGGAGGCAGAGAAGGAGGAGACAGAAAAGGAGGACGAGAAGGAGGGAGGAGAAGCTGCCTTTGCCTCGCCTTCACCCACACCGGAGCCAGCTTCTTTACTCTCTGTCAGGGGGGAGGAATGGAGAGACACGGTGGAGACCATAAACAAACTGGTGTTGCGATTTGCTAATTTCCCCCTCTGTGCTTGCTCGTTTTTAAGCGTTGCTTGCAATGTTGGATATAAAATATTAGGCCAATGTGCATTTTAACTCAAGCTCTGCCACCAAAATACCCCTTTGTACCCCTTCTCTGCCATGCCCGTAGAACCCGTAAATGTAATAAAAATTAATTAAAAAACATTTTTTTATCGAAGTGAAACTAAAATAGGCCGGAACTAATGCTCCGTGATCGGTTTCTACACGGACACATTATTGGGCGGACCCGTTAGCATTGAGCCCCTAAACCGGAAGCCGATGGTCCGTCGTCTATTTTGGCCCGTTACCTTACTGTTTAAACTCCGCGGCTTACAGACGGAGAACTTATTGATCAATTGTAAAAATCTAAAAGGATTTGAGAAGCTGATGGAAATACGCGAACACACGACGCATAGCAGTGTCCGATCACGCACGATGGGAACTGGATGAGAGCCTACGTTAACAGGTAGGAGAAGCCAGCAGTGAAAGACATAGAGAAATTTACGTGCTTCACGGCCGTAAACTCCGAATGAGTTAAGGGGGTGATTTGGATTTATATAATAATAACGTAATAGGGATTCCTGTATTAATAATCTCTGGTGGTGATGTTCATGTTCTTGCTGTGATAGTCCCATTATGCTGAATCAGAACCATTGTATTGCTAGTATGTAGAGAAAAAAATGTTCTTGTCAATGTGCGAGAACATGAAACCGTTTAAACCTCCACATTATCCTTTATTGCATTTGTATATTTTGTATAACATTGTTATTCTTCCGGTATTTTTTGTATACCGTGCAGCACTTCGGCTGTTTTTAAAATGTGCTTTATGAATAAAATGTACTTGACTCAATGAATATACTGGTTATTTTGTTTTAACACTGTAAGAGACACACGTCTGCCTGCTTTTACTGTGGGAGCAGGAGGACAGGCGTGGCGCACCACAAACAACAAAGGCATCGAAATCAGGGTAGGATACGTGATCTGGGAAACGTGGCGCACCACAAACAACAAAGGCATCGAAATCAGTCTAGGATACGTGATCTGGGAAACAACCACAAAACACGTAGGAAAACCCAACCTCCGTCACAGACAAATAGAGGTGGAGTGTTGACGACGAGTGTTTTCTCACCCGATTCTTTGTCTCCTCCTCCATTGTAGCTTCTCTCTGCGTCGGCGTAGCTCTCCTCCTCTTCCTCCTCCTCGATGCCCTGGAAGTCCAGCTCCTCCTCCAGGATCATATCCTGACCACCCTTCTGAGGGGAACACACGTAGCGTTAAGATGGATGGATATTCATGAAGGCATACATACGGTGTATATGAGACTTTGTTAAATCAGCTGTTAAAATCAACAAATGTATCATACCCACAACACACACAAAAAAAACTATCTATCAAAGAGATTTGCTATATACAGTAGGGGGGAAAAAGGAGGAAACCAAGTTAAGACCCCGAGGGTGAACTCGGTCAACAAAGTATATAGGATTCAAGTGGCTACAGTATGTAAACCCGTTTTCGGAAGAAAAAATAAACTTGTTATCAGTGGTTCTCAAACTTTTTCATGTCAAGGACCCCCAAAATTGTATGTATTTGGCCGCGGACCCGCATCTCAAAATATTCTGTTCCAGGGCCCCCCAGAAGCAAAGATTTGAGTTATAAATGTTCGCTTGAAAAGGATATATATATTTTGCACACATTTGCACGATTTAAAATAGCTAATCTACAAGCTTATATATTTGCCATTTTTCAATAGTATAAAAAAATGCAAAAACGACACAGATGCTCTCCTGGTCTTAATGGGTTAAGCGCCAACACACTCACCTTGATGCACATGAAGGCTCCAGAGGAGTCAAAGGTGCCCAGGTCTCCGTCCATGTCATCCGTACACCACTCGGGCAGACCGTCCCGGTCGTCCTCCAGTCCCTCGCTCGCAGCACGCCTGCGGCCGGTACCACCGTGCCCGTCCGCGTCCCGGAAGTCAAAGTCAAACTTCCTGCGACGGCTCTCCCCTGGGCCAGTGTGTTCCCGCCAGCCAGCTGAGCGAGGACCACCATCTGGGGGGGAAAAAGAAAAATACATGATGGATTAGTTATGTTTATATCAATTAATTCTCTACACACAGGAAAATATACATTTAAAAACATGTTCTCGGGTTAAACGGAACATACTGGTGTCAATAAATTAGTTAGTAAAACCTTACTCAACTAAATTGTCATGGATATTTGAACTTTATCCACAATTTTCTATTTTCTACAAAACCTTTTTAATCGATCAGTGCTTTAAAATACTTACAAAGTAACAATAACCTAACTTTGAAAAATATTTGGTATAAATAAGTGTTTGATTTCACATTGAATGGAAAACATTGACTCAAAGACCAAACATATGCTTTGGGAAATGGACGGCAGTTATGTCAAATACAGGTTGAGACATAAAGCGGTGATTCACTACACACCACCTGCCCTGTAGGTATCATTTTGGTACAATGATACATTTCCTAGATGTAACCATATACTGTAAGTATATAAGCTCAATAATAGTAAGCTTGGTCATGCTAGGCTTTTATGGTGTTGGACATAAGCTCTGGTCGACATCTCGGATGGACGACAGGACGGATGGAATTCAAAATTATAATCCCCTCCCCCGGAGGACCAGTTGGGGGCTAAATCCATCAAAAACACAAACAGTTGAATAGCGCTGGGGCTCTGGTACTTTCATGTGTATGCCGATGCAGAATCTCATTATTGTGTACAGTAACAGAATTTCTCCTAGGTGTTTCATTTTGACAGCAAATTTTGATTTAGTTTTAGTCAGTCTTTGGAATAATATTCCATTTAGTTTTAGTCATATTTTATTCATCTGAAATGTTTTAGTTTGAGTCTAGTCAACTATATATAATTAGATGTTAGTCGACTAAATGTAGTTGATTTTGTAAAAAAAAGAAAAAAAAAGAATGCCTGATTTTACACTTGGTTGCATGCCGAAAACAGCTATCTACAAGCTCACAACACTTTGCGCTGCGACACGTAGTGAGCTTGTAAATTGGCTATTTTCAGATTTACACAAAATGATGTGTCTTTTAGTTTTACTGGATCTCTTCTCCACTTGTCCCTCCCTAACATTTTAGTCTAGTTGTTATTTGTTGATGAAATTGTCAATATATTTAGTCTCAGTTCTTTATAGTCATCATAGCTTAGTTTTTATTTTGTTTTTGTCAGTGAAACAAAGGTAGTTGACAAGCATTTTCCGTCATAGTTTTAGTCAACCAAATCAACAAGGTGTCAAAGCCGTACCATCCCTGCGGACACCGGCCAGTCTCCAGCTGCTGCTGGGCTCACCGCCGCCGCCGCCTACACCGCCACCACCACCACCACCACCACCCTCCTCTTCCTCCTGCTCCTCTCGGAGGGTGCGCCAGTTGTCGCTGTCTGCGCGCGCGTACTCCTTCCTGCCAGGAATGGAGGGAACAGCAGGCTCCTCGAAGCCGGGGCGCCCCACCTCTCTGCGCAGCGGCTTCTCAAACCGACGCTCGCCCCTGGAGCAAAAAGAGAAATGGCGTGTGTTTAGTTTTTCCAAGATAGGAGTGACTTTGGTGCTCATTACGTCAATACACCCATGTTGACAATTATAATATCTAGAAGGAGGAGGATGGATCGCACACAGTGGCAAGAGTTGTTTTTTCAGTGTATCTCTAGATACACTGAAGAAGGCTTACAGCCGAAACGTTTGTTTCTCATGCAAATGCAACAATAAAGAAAAAACAACTCTTGCCACTGTGTGCGATCCATCCTCCTCCTTCTACATGTTGATTTAAAGGGATACCGCACCAGCAGAGTCAGAGCGCGGTGGTAACCAAAAAGTATATTCATTGTGACAATTATAATATCAAAATTGTAACTACTAGTAAGACGCCCTAAGGGCGAGAAGCAACCTCGCGCTGAGACCACATGAGACTGACACAATATGTCCATATATGGGCATTCCCAGATATGGGCTTAATATTGATGACATCAGGGATCTCAATATATGGGTGTAAAAGGGACAAGGACGGCCATATATGGAGCCTGACATAAGGCGTGATACTAACTGCTCCCTACAGTCGCAATTAACTTCCATCATGAATCATGCGTGCAAATCATGCAAAGTATATCTTTGCAGGGTACTGTAAGATGTGATCGCAGAAACAGCGTATCTCAGACAAATTAACTGTATGAAAAAGTTCCCGTTTTGATATTTTTTACCAGCATGGCTGGTGTCGTTTCCAACCTTCTAGTTTTTATACTGTATGTCTGCGGGCATTTTGTCACAGCTATAGTGCCAAAACCTTGAAAGATGGCTTCGGTCTGAGCAAGCCGGAAGTAGACGGTCTACAGTTACTGGCTAGCTAGTAACCATGCAAGTATGTGATGTCCTCGCATAAATAAGAACAAGTATCCACTTCAGCATAATAACATATTATAATGGCAAGAGAAAACAAAAGTGCATAATAAGGCATATACTGTACATGTGAAATAAGGCAAAGCCACTTTATGCAGAAAACACCTGAATATACTATAGCATAAACACTTTTATGGCAGCAAAAGTAACAGAACCCAGTATTTTTATACAAAAGCAGCAGTAGTCACGTCAACATAACAAAGGTGACTGGATCTGGAGGTTACGTCTGCAAGTAGTCGGCCATGAGGGGTGATTCTTTTTGACATATTAACACAGTTTGAAAGGGTTTATTCCAACAGATAGCCATTTTAGAGTCATTAAATGGTTAAAACTTATATGGCAAACAAGGCTTGCTTTGTGTGTATTTCTGGTGCATCTTTTTTGGGGTGGAGAGAGTACCTTAAACCATGAAAGGTGTCGATTGGTTCAATGGCCGTATTGTCCCTGGTTTCACCCTCCTGTGCACCGCCCATCTTGTGTCTGTGTTTACATGTCGGAGCACGGTATGGAGAATTGCATTACTGTTGCTAAACAAACTTTCAGCAACTTTCTGCGCATAGCAAACGTTGCTCTGATCTCCTCAGCAGAAAGGATTATTCATTCATGGTTTGCCCTCCGTGTGGAAAGCCTGGTGACGCCAAGGTTAGTGCTTGATTCATAACGTTGTTGTGTTTGTATTGTCGTGTCGTGTCAAGAGTCTAAAAGCCTGAAGGATTTGTCAGCCCATTACTGCTAGCTAGACGCATATGAACGTATGTGTCTTGCTTGCGCATGACAGGGACGTCACACACCGCGTCCTTGAATGTGTTTGTCTCGTCAAACAGTAGCAGTATTATTAACAGACAGTATTATAATTGTTTTGTCCATTACTGAGAAATGGGGTTAATAAACTATTACGTTAATAATTGCTTTGTCCATTACTGAGAAATGGGGTTAATAAACTATTACGTTAATAATTGCTTTGTCCATTACTGAGAAATGGGGTTAATAAACTATTACGTTAATAATTGTTAAGTTAACAATTTCCCTGTATTTTTTATACTATAGCAGCGGTAGTAACATCCAACAGTATACATTCATACAACAGGATTAATCATTTGACCAGTACCAGTAATACGGTACCATTAAAAGCATGTTTATTTAAGTTACCTTTTTAATCAAATAAAAACAATAGTATAGATCCATAATAGCCTACGTAAATCACCCACTTATGGCTACAACCCACAGTTTTAGAACCACTGCTGTATAGTATATCGTCGTTGTCGGGTGGAAACCTCGTATCTCCAAGTTTCAAATGTGTATGTTCTCTTGCAAAGTAAAGCCCTGCTTCATTGTACAAGGCTGTCGCACAAAAGTAGTGAAAACAGCAGATCTACAAGCACACAACGCCTCGCACCACGAGGCGTTGTGTGCTTGTAGATCGGCTGTTTTCACTAGTTTAAATCATTTTTAAAATGAAAAATGCAAAACGAACGGTTTTGGACATACAAGGTTTTCACCCGACAACGACGATATAGAGAGCTTAGTAGCGACAGAGAGAGGCCTAAAGATTTGATTTGATTTACCTGTCATCCCAGCTCTGACTGCGGTGAATCTCTCGAACACTGCGGCCAAAGCCCACCTCCGCCTCCTCAATACTTCTTTGGTAGAATCCACCTTCTCCACGGCCTCGACCTTGGCACAAAGACAGACACACACACACGCGCACACACACACAAAGGGACACACTCCATCAACACGCTCAAGCCATTTCCTCGGCTGTCCTGAAGCGGATGTCAGAGTGTTTACATTGGCCATTTATACGCCAACAGCGTCGTAGTGTACAAGGTGAACTCGTGTGCGCAGCGATCTCACACAGGTGTGGGCTGACAAAAGCATTACTATTTGGGCAGGCCAAGAGGAAGTGTGGTCGGTCAAGATGGCAGAAGACGGAAAGGAAATAAACATGACAAAAGGACGGCTTGAATAAACTGTTTTGCTTTCTCTGGATCATGTCCATTGTAGCTTAAGCCCCAAGGCGTTGTGCTGCGGTTTGACTGTTGTTAATGTGGGTTCTGGTCTGGTGGATAAGTATTTATTGTGAGTATGCATAGTGGGTGGTGTGGCGTATTTAGTTAGTATTTTTATTTATTTTATTTTTTCGTTTTTAGGTTTAGTGCAAACATTTTACTTTGTATAGGTATTGTTTTACATTTTTATTGAAGCCTTGGTGGAGATTTTGTTTTTACCTCGACCTCCTCGCGTGGCCCCTCGTCCTCGGACCACTCCAGCCGGGGCAGCCCCTCCCACTCCTTTTCCCATGAGCCTCAGCACTGCCACACTGTTCACAGACATGGAGAAGTTCCTCTGCACGGATAGAGAGAGAGAGAGAGAGAGAGAGAGAGAGAGACAGAAAACACAGAATGGAAAGAGCAAAATGGAGGAATGTTAAGAATGTGAGCTCACTGTTTGTCACACAGCAGCAGAATAGATCTCTTTTAACAAGAGCATATGTGAGTGAAATGGGAAGAGATGGAATGTGTGAACTGCTGTTAGAGTGTGTTCACCGCAGAGAGAAGAACCATTAGACTCCAGGGGTGTCAAAGTGGCGGCACACAGGCCATATACAAAGGCAGTCAATTGGCAAAACACTACCATTTTTTTAAGTAGCCGCTTTCATGCGATTGCGACCCTCACCGCTCACGGTTTGCATTTGACTGTAGCTGACTCTCAATACAGTTCTCACTGTCTGTACCTGACTCAACACAGTTCTCACTGTCTGTAGCCGACTATCAATGGGGTCGCCAACACACGTCCCTCATAACATGGGGTTGTGATATAAAAAAAGGTTGAGAACCCCTGGGTAAATACAATATAACATATACAATTGGGGTGGTTGTATTTTTTCTCTCTGATCTTCATCTGCTATTTTTTTTAAACGTGAACATTTTGTGCAAGTTTTTTAATATTTTTGACAGATGTCTTCTAAATGTTTCCAATGTTTTTAAAAAAACGCACGTTTCTGTGTCAGTGGTTCTCAAACCTTTTCATATCAAGGACCCCTAGAATTACATGTATTTGGCCGCAGACCCCAATCTCAAAATATTTTGTTCCAGGGACCCCTGGAAGCAGAGATTTGAGCTACATAAGTTTGCCTTGAATCTGCTATTTTTCAATAGCTTAAGTATAAAATAAGAGAGAGAGAGAGAAAAGTGCTGACCTGCTCCTCCTCCGTGAGAGGCACCAGTGCCAGGGGCTGCATGGGCTCATCTTGCAGAATAGCAGCAAACTCCTTATCCTGCATGTCCTCGGGGACCTGAACACACCAAAGGACACGTAAACAACATGCACACAGTGCAACCTGGGGGAAATTCAGTGGGTCGCAGGGTTCACCTTTTGCACACAATAACAATCGGAGAGATTTCTCAGTCCCGCAAAAACAACAAAGACGTCCCTAGGGCACGCGTGCGAAGATGCTCCAGGTGTCTAAGAAACCCACCTGATTTACTTCAATTAACTTCCAGTTATTTCTATTCAAAAACACTTATGTGAACTAGAGTAACGATCACTTGAACAACGGATCATCAGAAAACTTAACAGATAACATTTTCAAGTAAGACAGTTACTGATGTAAACATTTTTGGCAATTAAAATCTCACCAAAATGTAAACGCTTGCATTGTTTCCATATTCAAGAATTAAACAATTTCGACTGGTTAGGTAAACATATTATTAGCGATTCCAACATGACCTTTTGGGTTCAGCTTAACTTAATTTGTGATACCATCATTTTGTATGTACATTGTACAGCCTAATCGCATGGATCAACCCAATAAAACCTGACCAAATAATCAACAGATTAAACAATTCTTGCTAAAGTCTCATAATATTCATTCAAGAAAACAAGGATAAAACCCATATCTATGAAAATCTATGAAAAGCGGTCTGCAGTCTTTCTATAGTTTACATTATGAGATTGCAACATGGCATTCACGCGCTGCTATTATCAAAGACCCCACAGTGGTGATAAAGAACTTAATCTGATTCTGAACTATCCCTTCAAATAAAGAGATTAGAGAGACGTCTCCTCCTCACCTTGTTGTCTTTGATATAAAGTGCTAACATCTCCTCTCGGCCGTAGCGATACTCGGCCAGCTTGTACTTTGGCATGGCGGGGGAAGGAGGGGGGGAAGTCACAGTCCCCCCACTGGACAGTGCACGGAGCCTGTGGACATATCAAGGCAGTTGAACATCAACCCATGTTTCTTCACAGTCAATATGGATATTATTAGTCAAGGAGACAGACCATACATCCTTCTTGAGTTCACAAGTATATTCCTAAATGGAATAGAAGACAATTTTCTTTTTCTTTTTTTAAATGTCATTGCCATTTTTCTATTAAATGAAACATATAGGCCCTCATTTATCAACGTGGTGCAGATCAAAATTTGGGTGTACACCGAAATTTAGGGAAGTCTCGACATTTATCATTTCAACTTGACTTTGACGTTGGCGTAGGGTAGGATCAAATCTCACGTCAAGTCCAGAGGTGGTGTAGGATTCATCCTACACCACTTTGTTCCATTGTAGACGTGCGGAGCAGCATTGTGTAACTATTTGACAGGCAATGGACACATGTATCCACTCAAAAATGTATATCCAACACAATAATAAATAATCCTGTGAAAATATAACATTTTATAAAAGTATATTATAGCCAGCTACATCATGGACATGCACACCGATTTTATTTCCAAGTTACAATGACAAGCAATCAAAATCTAGCAACATGGAAGCAATCTACTGTTAAGTGCTTTAACAGTCTATATTTTAAGATTGCAGACCTGGCTCAGAACAAGCACATTATAGCCTACGAACGCATGCGAGAGCATTTTCGGGACCAGCGCGGCGCCGCTGTGATCTACCGTGAGGCGTGAGCCTCCAATTTATACAGTGACGCGAGTCCTTTTAAATATGGATAAAACCCGAAGCTCCAAACCTGGCTGTGCCCAGCCCCGCGCACGCACGCTGCGGATGATTTATTTGGGGGTCCACGGCCCACCTGGGAGAAGACCAGCCCGCGCAGGAACGGTACATGATCGCTAGTTCAAGCACTCAAAAGTGCATTGCGCTCGTCACCGAAATTGGGTTAAATTAATATCCAAAACGTAACCGTGGGGTCTCTCAATTTATACAGTAGATACTGTACACTATGCTGGAGTTAATGATGAAACCCGACGTGGCGAGCCTTGAGATCATGGCCATGGGGAATATGATTGCTTGTAACCAAATGAACGCGCTCTGTCTGCGCACGCACGGCACGGGTAGGCAATGGTTTAAATTAATATCCAAAAGTATTCATGGCAGTGACCAGTGACTTGTGTCATTCATGTCGGCTGCGGTGCTATAGCCTCCTTGTCAAAGATTGTACCGTTGGTTAATCCCACATTTCCACTGTCAAAGACCGCTGTGTAAACCAAAATGCTGCTGTTCCAAGTAGCCTAGTTGCGTGTGTAGGTATGTGCGTGCGTGCGTGCATGTGTGCGTGGTCTGTGTGGGACGCGGACATGGCTTTTCTTTGGTTGTTAGGTCGTATTCGGGTTGTTCTGGTCGTAAAATGGGGGCGTTTCGAGAATAATTAAGGGCGTGTTATTTAAATTTCAGCCTGCGCATTTATCAACGCTGGGATCAAATGTACGCCAGGTGTGTCTGTTTAGGAAGCATTGATAAATGCCGTGCACACGTTGCCCTACGCAAAATTTGGTGAAAAAAATAGACCATTTTTTACACTCCATTGATAAATGAGGGCCATAGTATATAAATAGAAATGTGAGCCAGTATTTTGCCATGTCAAAACACCACACAAAGGACATGAACAAAGACAGTGGTGGGGCAACACTGTTTCACAAAGAGACACTATGCAGCAATCGTGTAAAATGTGTACCCTTTTCAGTCCGTCGACTTGAGATAACATTTTATGGAAAGAATCTCTGGTATAAATAGCAGGGGGGAGAATTCACCTCTGTGCACGGCATATAGATTTAGGAGCTATTGTATTAGTTTGATAAGAATTCCTTTTTATCTAACTAGGAGCCGGGGGAAAGAAATGGCACCAAATCAGAAACTTTAAAAAACACTATGAATGTTCTGTAAGGAATCATCCATCCTCCCACGCAGGTTCCTTGGAAACCACTCGGCTAAACAGACAACACATTAGCCTTCCAATATCAAGATTTCATTTTAAGATGCCATTACTAGCAAGGCCGCTTCCAAGGTCTGCATGTAGCTTAACAATGGCTCCATTCACATGCCTCCGCACACGCACAGTGTGTCACACTGAGTAATGGCAACACATCAAAACCATATGTAGCTCCGAGGGGGGCGAGGTGGGAGCGTTGAGAGAGGTAGAGGTAATATTGAGACAGAGGGCAGGAATGCATCGAGCTCAACAAGCCTGCGACTTGTATTTAAGGCAGGAAAACGATACGGGTTTGATACAAGAGCAGCCAAGATGACAGACTCTGGATCTGGATGGCCAAAGATCATACTTTTAGATAATTTGTGACTGGAGCATTTATTTCATTTTCTAGTTTTTGTGGCTATCATGTCAACATAAACACATTTGGCTCTTCTAAATTGACAGGTGCCAGAATAGAATAGAATTGTAGACTTTTTCTAGACAGTTGTCTGCACCCACAAGTGCCATGCATCCAGGATAAAAGAGGATCCAGTCCACTAGGCTAGAGGGAGAGTGGCTGCAGATGTGTAAAGGGGAAGAATATTTTTGCACGGCTGGCACTGCACCAAGAATGCATAAGAGCAGTCACAGGCCATTAGAGCTGGAGAGCCTGCAAACCAGAGGCTACGCCTCCTCCCATTAACCTCTACACAAACACTCACTGATGATGGGGGCAGCGGGGCTGGGGAGGAAGAGAACATGAGAGGAAGAGAGTCGAGAATATTTGTTAGCATTATCATAACCGAAGAGCTGCCATTCCCAGTTTGGGTAATTTGGGAATCGAGTTTCTGAAAGACAGTGTATGACATGTCGTATTATAACATTAACATTAACTCCTAGATTGTGGCCCCGAAATTCAGCTGGGGTAGAGGTAAAAAAAAGGCTTGCATAATAGTGAATCCCATGATGTTGATTTCAGCCAAGATTTAATTAAAGATGCAGTGATTGCAAGATTTTGGCATTTTGTCTGTTTCTCTTTTATCGAAGAACACTCTCATTACTTCTCTACGCAATGTGGTTCAAATATACTGTAAAATGATATGCTTACAGCTGGAATTGATGTCACAGTGTCAACTTCAAGATGACCTGTTCTCAGTGCCTCCGTGAATGGTTTGATTGACAAATAAGAGACGGTTCTACACAAATCTCTCCCTGGCTTGACTTTTGTTTAGAAGGGCCAGAAATAAAATGCATTTGAGGCAAATTAACAAGTTAAGACAACAAAGGTACCAGCACGTTAAAACGTTGCGGTAAAGGTAGAACAAATGTCAGGCTGTCACTGATGACGAAACAGAAAGCGCTGGAATGTTGGTGCAGTAGTGATGATCAGAAACATCTCTGCTATGTTGTGCCAATAACCAAACTATCTCCATGAGCACCTTTCCTACATCCAAAACACGTACTGTCACATACTGACATGACTGGGTGTACCTGCTAGAATTTACAGACCAGCGAATAGTTGTACCAGAACAATTATTTTCACTCACACACATGCTCCCAATTATATTTCGAGGCCACACCAATTACATATTGAGAGCATCAGTCACCAAAATGGTCAGTTACAAGCCACGAAAACCAAAACAAACCAACAGGATATAATGTAATACCAGTAAGGATCATTATCATTGTTACTTCATGGCCACAACTGCAAAGCAGGCTCATCATGTTCACCTAAAGGCTTTGTACAAAGCCAACTGTAGTAAATTAAACTGTTGTTCTCAAGCTTTTGAAACTGAACATGGTTTACAATTACAATGTGAAAAGGAAATGTGAAGACTGCATTCACATTCAACCACTTAAGTGTCTGTGTCTCCACCAAGCACCTCTTTCTTTAGGTTGCAAATCTCAAAGGATTTGGGAAACTAATAGCCAGAATTACTGTCTTTGCTGCTTAGCCTAGGTGTTAGAACATCTTTGTTGGGCAGAAACCGCTCATGTCCATATTCTAACCTTTTGTGTTTATTCATAAAATAAATGCCCTACTTGATCATAGTACTACAGCCAGCTTCACAAAAGTATCAGACCTGCAAGCTCGAAACGCAGAGCAAAGTGTCGCATTTAGAGCTTGTGGAACTGCTGCTATTTGCCATTTTAGAATCTGAATCCTGAAAAGTAACAGCGTTTTGGACATATGAGGTTTCTACCCGACAGAAACAATATACTGTACAATATTATAATACAAAACCATAAACCTTTCCCATCAAACGAAGACAAACCAGGGCTACAAACACTCATGGTGTTTAAGTGGACACATCTCTACCCTCATCGATGACATGCTTGCAGAACGGTTGTTTTGTTGTTGTCTTCCACTACTTTGGTTTCTCTAATCCAATTTTTGCTCTTGGTTTCCTTCACAAGATCGTTAATATGTAATGTGTAAACCAAGTCACGGTTCAGAAAAATGCCCATAAAGGCTTTTAGGAAGCTTTCTTTTGATGAAACAAAGGCTGAAATATTGCCTGTATTGATTTCCTTTTTCTTTTTTTTCGTCTGCATGGTTAGATAAATGCTGACTTGCACACATTACTTTGACACATAATGGGCTTCATGCAGCAACATTCTCTTAAATTATCCTTATTTTCTGTTAAGAGAAAGAATGAGAGAAGTCAACTCCGGATGCACCAAATATTCTTAACATCCAAATCTGCTCTTAACCAGGTCTAATGATGATCCCCACTTAATCATAAACTGGAGGGGCATGGATGTTTGTTTACTGGCATATGTGACGTTGTTATAACAATGTTAAATACAGTATTGATAGAATGTGCTTCATCTTTGTTCATGTGTTCAATGAGTGACTGAGAGCTGTTTCTTCATGCAATGTAACTCAATGACTTGAGAAGACCTTCTGGAATATCATTTCCTAATCAACAGAGCAACTATTGACGATGTCAATATTTGGCATTAGAAAGGGTAAGTCCTTGTTTTCAGTTCACTACTTCACTAGGTTGGAAGATATATGAATAGCTCTCTGTATGCAAACATTTGGGACTGACTAAATATATATATGACACAGTTTGTTTGAGATTCAGTTAGATTGAGAACAGGAGCGCTCGTTTTTGGGCACAAAGTGGAGCAGGCGGCGCCTCCTTTCGGGGAACTAGGAATAATTTGACTGAAGTTAGGGTTAGGATTAGGGTTAGGTTTAGGCATAGTTTTACTGAGGTTAGGTTTAGGCATAGTTTTACTGAGGTTAGGTTTAGGCATAGTTTTACTGAGGTTAGGGTTAGGTTTAGGCATAGTAGCATTCACTAGGTTAGCATTCACCAGCATGGGACTAATGCAGTCAAATGCTCTACCACTGAGACATCCTGGTGAACTTCTTCCACAGCCACACAGCCCTCCTTTCGCAATCTAAATGGCTTCTCAAACTAACTGTAACATATATATATATATATATATATATATATATATATATATATATATATATATATATATATATATATATATATATATATATATATACATTAAATATATTGCTTGAGGGACCAATTTCTAGGGTGCAAAAATAGAAAATCTGTCATATATGTATTGTAACAAAATGGATATGACAAACGTCAGCAAAGTCAGCTGTGTGGCATTGCATTCCAGATATTGTGCTATGGCCCTGGCTGATGACCATCATTCAGGTGGTTTGTCTTCATCAGTGCAAAACGTGATATCAGAAACACATTTATTTTCTTTCTTTCCTTCACCTACTGAAGCTACAAAAACAGGCCAGATGTTTCAACCAAAGGAATGTGAGTCATACAAACGGCTAGCTTTTCTCTAAACAGCTGCTTATCTTGTCACATACCAAACATGAATGGTGTTCTCAATTAATTGACTAGCTAGCCATCATAACATGACTTGGATGCTTTCATTCGCTCACAAATACAACTTTTTCACTGGTCGACCTTCCTGGCTGTTTTTACATGGGAAAATCAATGCCAAAAAACACTAATAGAAGCCAGGTTTTGGTGCCATGTATTGTGGGGTCAAGTCTGAGAAGCAAAGCATGGTTTATAACCTTTAACCAATAGTTAATTACACCATAAGGACTGGTAGAAAGATTCATATCTGAAATCATCCCAACAAAATTTGGGAGACAGGATGAATGAGAAGAGAGCCTCAGCCTTAAACAGAAAAGATATGTCTATGTTTTCAGTTCACCACTTAGATATGTGTACACAATTGTGCAATGAATAGAAAATGTTTCCAGATTTGGCATGACCTTCAGTGCAAAGGTGTATAATAGAGGGTATGCGCGTGACATCATCATCATACCAGGAAGTTATGCAGGAACGCATACTGAGTGGCAAAAAACTACTTTCTGGGCTTGACAGCCCATACATCCAAACAGATAAGTCCTATCTGATTGCATTAAACGACGTTAAACGACGTTAAACTCACTTTGCCACTCGATTTGACATTCCCTTTATGCATGCACATATCCTCTATAAAGATTTTTGAGGTGACAGAAATGTCTTCATAAATGCAAAGAAGAAATTCGTCACAAATTAAGTCTATACACATGGTCTGAGGTATGAATTCTTCTTTAACAGATATTGGAATTTGTGGTAAATTGAAGTCTTATGGAAACCAAATTATTTGGGGGCACCGATAGCCGTGTGTTTAAGGCGTGTACCACACAGGCTCTGATGCCTGACAGCGAGTCACAGGTTCAATTCCCAAGCCCGGTGGACCTCTGCTGCATGTCACTCCCTGATTCTCTCTCCCGTTTCCTGTCAATCTTCACTATGGACTATAAATAAAGGCAGAAAAAGACCAAAAAACATCTTTATATTTACCATTCTGGGCCGAAGTTAAGAGTCTCAGCAGTCATATTCCTCGAGTCCTCGAAGAACTGAGTTTCTGAGGGCAAAATTAAATTTAGATTTTCTTCATGGAAAAAATAGCACATGTAGAGAACAAGACTTGAACGTGTTAATAATAATATCACAAATTCAAATAGCGCTTTTTTAAGTACCCAAAGATGCTTAGAAGTACAGATTTTAAGGTCAACAACTCTAAGTTGTCTTACCCTGTCCAGATGATCGGAGCAGGCTGGACTGGACTGGACCAGGCTAGGGCTGGCTGGCTTTAGTTAGGCTTAGGTGACTAGAAGGCTGAGTGGTGCTTTAGCTGTGGTCACAGCGCTCCCCAAACACACAGACACAAAGAAAATAGCTGCCAGTTTCAGGTGCTTGAGGAATACCAGGTTATCGGGTCCTACTCGGTAAGGTAGGGGATTGAGGATTGTTCGTTTGGAGAATGGAAGCTCCTGCTACTCACAGCCAAAAAAAGGGTCGTCAAAAATAAAACAAACTCAAAAAACCTTGGAATTGAACGATGAAACGAAATAAAACTCTCGATAGTAGTAATAATGATTTTTCTTTTTGACAACAGCAGTTATATATATATATTTTATATATATGTATCACATTGAAGTTAAAAATATGAACTGATTCATCAAAAAAGTTAACGCAGGAACAAAATAACAGCCAAACAGCAAAACAAGGCTGCTGGAACAGCTGCCAAGAGCAGACGCGACTTTCACTCCTTCTCTCTCTTATCCCTCCCTCTGTGCCTCGTTCTCTCGCTCCGGATGAAATGTGGATTGACGGAGACCCTTGAGGTAACTCCTCTATTTCCTGCCCTCCTCCTTTTGGACCACTGTGGAGAAAAAAAAAGAAAACAACAGACAAAGGTTTAAAGATAAGAAGTGTGTATTTAATAAAATAACTACCCAGTGACTGTGAGACACACTTTCACTCACTGCTTGGCAGCCTGCCCATGTTTTCACAGACGAGACAGTGTCATTTGATTTACTCTTGTTTTGGTTTGACACGCTACTTTCAAGGCCCCTATTTTTGAGACTCTCTGTTATGGTACTTTGTTTTAGAATGTATTTGTTTCCGCCTGTCGAGCTAATTGAAAAACACTTCTGTGCTCCTTCGTGGAATAAATATGCTCATGGGAGATTTCCACATCTAGAAATCCAGGGGGGTCAAATTTGTTGATGTTACGAGCCAATTCATTTCAAATGGAAAGCACCTGCAAATGTCATGGCAACTAAGGCAATATCCAGCCAACTGAGTTATACGTTGGTGGTAAACATCTGAGCTTGTGTTACCCTTTGTATGCACGATGTAATCCATCTAGGAAGTGACCATTGTGCAACTTAAACAATTGGAGGGCACTTTTACACTAACTAAGAAAGAAAGAAATGAACTAAGAGATGGTCCCTGACTCCCTAAAAAGGCAACATGCTTCCATTATTCATTGTTACACCAAGAACTTCTACTGTGGAAACTAGATAAAGCCAATGTCAGCATAAATTATGAGCTTACAAGGCCTGTAACCAACCGCTTAATAAGCTAGTTTTAGCTAGATATGGACATAACTGAAAACTAAAAAAATATCGAAATACTTGAGCCAAAACATTTACATTATAATCATTTGAATCCACATCTTGATAGATTAGCAACTTGACTTTCTTTTGACAAAAGGATGTAAAGCAAAACTTTCCCCCCCAATATATTATACTACTGTATATTAAACTTATGTGCACAGAGTGCACACACTTAATCACACTCAAACACATCCTTAACAATGTAATTCCAGTTAAAATACACCTTTATAAACTAGGGATGAAGCAGGCCAATTGAAAGTATCATGTAAATGTAGTTTCTGACAGATGTTTTGTTTACTTCAACAAAATGTGAAGGCTTCCCTTGTTTTTGTTCCATATTAAATGTAAAGGTTATGTTTCTGACTGCAGGGTAGGGCAAGTGGTCTGCATGTCTGTAAGAATAATCAAAACACTGTCTTTGAGGCTATTAATAAATAATTATTTGTTGGTATTACACAGTGGCTGCTTTCTTTTTCATATTTTGACAACAGGGTAAACATTTCTATGCCTGCTTGGGTTCTGTTAACTTGTGATATGGTACAATCATTTTGTTACCCAACATTCAGAATAAACCAAGCATTAAATAATCATTGAACAGATTAATCATTATAAAAATTAGTTGCAGTCCTACAGCAAACCTACAGTGTCTTTTTAACTTCATAAAAGAAAAGGCAAAGCATTTTAAAACGTCTTGTACAGCCTTGATGCAAAAACAGTGCAATATTCATCCATTTCTTTCACAAACGTTGTAGGCCTGGTGTTATTATAGGATATACCAAATCAGGATAACTAAAGCATTGGAGTCAAAGTGGAGTCCGGGGACCCCAAGGGGTCCTTGAGGGAGTTCCAGGGGGTCCCCAGCTAAATGATAGATAGTAAGGAACCAAATGGACCCTTATGGGTCTGTAACTCAGAGTATACAAATGGTACGTTAGGGTCCATTTGTACAATATAAATAAATATAAATTGGGGTCTCTGTGATAGAAATATCATTAAATGGGCGTCCGTAGCCTAATGCATGTCAAACTGGGGGTCCTTGAAATTATGATTGTCAATCACTGCTAGAGCCGTAAAAATATTCTCTTATGGAGGTCCCTGGCATATCTTTTCAAATGGGGGTCCGTGGGCTAGTGAATTTGAGGGTCCTTGACATGAAAAAGTTTGAGAACCACTGATCTAGACTAGAGGCTAACAGTGGGGACATGAGGGCACAGATTTCCTGCAGCATAGTTAAAATCAATAACCATCCAGCTTATCTGGACATGTAGCCTACAAATGTTTTGCCAGTTAAAATGTTGGGCCCGGTGCTTTGAAAACTAAAAACTAAACTAAACCACTGCCGATGGAATCAAGGGTATTTTTTTCGGAGACTTGAGGCCGCAATGAATAGTAAGCACAGGCTGTTGTGGGGCCGTGAAGGAGGCTACTTCTAGCGCTTAGCCAACATGAACTGGCCGCTGGCTGCACACTTATAGCCGCCAAGCGTCAAAGCTGGTGGCCGCGGGGTGCGCAGGCATGGAACGTGGACTTTTGCGGTCATAAATCGAACATAACAGCGGAGGATACGGTCCACCAGATCATATTTCGGTTGCATAACATTAGCCTGGGTAGCTACCATGCATAACACAGAGAGAGAAGGAGGCCTCGTTTGGTTGGTTCTAGTCTAGTGACGGTCTGTTATGGCGGAGAGGACTGGAGGGGGGCGGAGTGATGGGAGGAAAACACCACGGATGGACCAGTGATGTCATAAACAAAACAGCCTGCACTCGTCTCCCATGTATTTTGGGGATTCCCTGATCCTATTCCGATCCTTTATCAAACATTATACTTCATTTAATTATGCATTGTCATTATTTGTTTTAAACAAATACATTTACATTTGAAATTAATTATGTTAAAGCTCACGTAGGCCTACTACACAAGTCCAGAAACAACAACCTTTAACATGTAGTAATGGTAATAATGATCTCCACTACATCATTGCAGCTAATTATTTGAATTGTTCGTTTTTGGTATAATTTGAATTTAACATAATCTGTCATCCGAGTGTTTATTTGAAATATGTGAACTTCTGTCTAACTTAGTAGCCTAACAAACACCCCAATATCATTTATTATAAAATAAAACAAAACAAAACAAATACAATACAATACAATACAATGCAATACACACACACACACACACACACACACACACACACACACACACACACACACACACACACACACACACACACACACACTCCACAGAGATACAGGTAAATGCACAAAAAAAAATGCATTTTTCAAAAATGCGCTGGGAGTGGACCAACCACATACAATGTATATCTGTCTCAATTGTCATTTAATGTCTATCTGAATTGAGTACAAAGGACCCCAATGTAAACAAGACAGTGCTTTCTTGGGTTTAAATCCGATTAATAGACCTTGTATCTGAATTCTGAACTGTCCCGTGCTGTGCTTTTCCTATGCAATTCTAACAATAATAATAGTGTTCTAATAAAGTATTCAATCAATCAATCAATCAGACAATGTTATAATAGCTCAGCTGCTATTTACATGTTTCTGTTAATGTTTATATGCTTGTTATTATTGCTGCTACATAACAATGTCCGAGAAACTATCAGCCTGTCTTTCAATGTTATATGAGATACATCAAGCCGAAAAGCTTAACAAGATCTCCTTTTAGTTGACATTGTACCAGTGATTTGTACTGTCATGAAACTGTACTTTTTTCTATGCAACCTTCTAATAAATTATTCAATCTATCAACCAACTAATCTCCTAATGTGCTCTCCTACAATCATCATCAGTACTTATTTATCAACACAAAAAGCCTTTCACTCAATCTTTTTCCCCTGGGGGGACGCTTAGTTGTGACGTCACTGACGACACCTTGGCTATCCTTATCGCAGCCGTCTGGCCTGTGCTCTACCAATGTGCGGAGCGGACGGGACGTCCACCTTTATCTACCCTGCTCTTGCTACTACTACTAGCCAACGTGTAAACAACAACACGTCTAAACGATAAAAACCACACCAAAAAACAAACGGCTGCTCTTTTACAATTCACATTAGGCAGAAAAACGCACGTTGCATAACTACAAATTGTGTTTCTTTTCCGCCTAATGTGGATGTGTTGTATTTAGCCGTGGCGTGCGGGGCTAACGCTAGCCACAGCTAGCTGTGCAAAGAGAAGAGGAAGCCACGGGCTTACCTTCTGTTTGTGGTTTTCCTGATACGGTCCCCCCGCACGGTGTGTTTACCAGCCCCTCTCTTTTTGGATCCTATGCATTCATCGTGGTCTCGTGTAAAAACGTTCTCATTCGACAAAGAATCGTACTTTGTACCACACCTAAAGTCGTGCGGTGTTTTATTATCCTCCGTTTTATTTGCGTTTATTTATTTAATGTCCTCCCCTCGCTCTCTCGCTCTCCTCCTTCGTTCGGTCGCTGCTGCGTATATCAGTGTCTGGTCTGCCTCTGTGCGCTGTGCTGCTCCGCTACTGCTCGCTTGCTCCCTCCCCTCCGCCTTGTTGTTTGTGTTTCGGGAGAAAAAAAACATGGCCGTTGGTGCGCGCACCACGTGACTTGGCCGTTGCAGATCTACAAACCCACAGTTAAAATTCGTGACCATCGTCGTGAACGTTCAAATTAACTTGTAGATCTGTGTTTGGGGGTGGGGGGAAGCGAGTGAAGCAACGCGATCGTATTTTGATTTTAGCAGGCATTATTAGTGCATAAGCCCGAACGCAACGCACGTAACAGCTCAGGCTTGCGAATTTGTGTCATGTGAAGGAGGACCCCCCAAAAATGTAGCCTGTCTATATTTGGCCGCGGACGCCCATCTCAAAATATTTTGTTCCGGGGACCCCCAGAAGCAAAGATTTGAGTTAAAAATGTTCACTAGTCTGAATTTGGGTTTGCATGCTAGATGCAGAACAGATAGACGTAAACAGGGGAGCTGTGTGATCGCTACAATCAAATACATATTCCGTCATGATAATGATAATTGTGTGTGTGTGTGTGTGTGTGTGTGTGTGTGTGTGTGTGTGTGTGTGTGTGTGTGTGTGTGTGTGTGTGTGTGTGTATAATTCCATTCATTTGTATGGGCCATACATGTCATTGTCAACATTACATCAGTCACAATAGTTTACAGAAGAGACAAACCATCTTCCCTTAAACGTAGTTATATTTTTAATTAGATAACCTGCTGTTTAGGCTACATGTTTTGGTCTGGAACTCTGGATAGTGCCTGTCCTGTATAAATTACACTGGCCAGTTATGTAATGATCATGTAATGAGTGTACTTATAGGTTTTATTACTTCAGACCATTTTTCAAATATATAGCCTATAGGCCTATATAGGCATTATAATTTATAGAAAGAAGATCAAGGTGCCCAGATGTTGTTTCAACATCATCTATAGCCTAAATATAGCGTACACTACTACAGGTATGACTAATGTCATAGAAGGCATTCAAGGCATCCAAGTAGCCATTGGGCATTGTGTGGACAAAGTCAAAGTATAGATAGGGTCTACTCCTGGTCATTATTACTCAACTGCAAGTGAAAGTTGTTCTTTCAAAGTACAGTAGCTAATACCTCAAACATTATTTTTTGTCAATGTAAATGCACTGCTGTATTAAAATGTTACCCCCCACCCCGCCTACAAATACTCAAGAATAAAGTACCATTTTATTTGTTTTATTTGTTTGTATTTTGAAATGTAGAAGTTACTGTCTGCCATCATTAAAATGGGAGTGAAAGTGAAGTGTCTTCACTTCACTTTCACTCCCATTTTAATTCCCATTTTTACATTCAGGAAATACTGTCAGGTATGTCACATAGCTGCATTATACATCCATAGTAACCAAACCTGTTCATTCATTCACACACACACACACACACACACACACACACACACACACACACACACACACACACACACACACACACACACACACACACACACACACACACACACACACACACACACACAAGAGACACAACAGGCAGCATTGCCATTTCAAACACACAAGAAAGAAGAAACACAGAAAATGAAACTAACAGTATCTGTAAAATGGCAAAAAATAAAATACAATTAAAACTTACAAGGCAACTAAAAACATGGACACTGACTACACTACACATAGAACAGCTTTTCTTTCTGAAGCTGTTTTTGAAAGGTGAAAATGCAAAAAATAATACCACATGGTGGCGCTGCAGTATGAACATTCTCAAGCGTGTGACGTGACGCACTGAAATGAATGCATTAATTTTAGTACGACGCGAACAGGTGTCGCTTGAATATAAGCGATACATTGTGATGTAATTTAACTTCATTTATATTCATACAAGCAACTAATTGTATCATATGCAAACTATTCAAATTCTTATTGTTTTGGACCTTTTCGGCGTTATATATAGTGTTTCCGGTAGGGTGACCATACGTCCTCTTTTGCCCGGACATGTCCTCTTTTAGGGGGCTGTCCGGCCTGTCCGGGGGGGTTTTATAGATTCCTTCAAATGTCCGGGGTTTCGCGCATATCAGCGTTAAATCATGGGCATTTACAATGCACGTTCAGTGGTTCGTTTGTAAACACAGCGTGAAAGACGGATTTCCACCCCTTAACCCCGGAACGTGTATTATTCATACTACTCTGCTGTCTCCGCTGCGATCCCTCCCTCCCTCCCTCGTTCAGATGCGTCGCTGTTCAGACCAGACTCAGAGCAGAGCTCGGCAGCTTGCGCTGCGCTGCTGCGCAGAGCCGATTCAGCCGAACGATAGCACTGCAAACGCAATTAATGCTGGTTTACACTGATGAAATGCACGACAAGTGCCAGTGTTTTCGTCTTGGTGACCAAATGAGAAGCAGAGCGTTCACTCTGCAGTCTGCATTAAAAGCTGGCACTTCTGTGTCCATTCCATCACAACTAAAGGTATTTAGACACTGCAAAGTACAAGACAGTCTGTGCGAGGTGAGAGCTCTTCTGCTAACTAAATTGACAGAATATGTTTTTGTTGTAGGCTACAACCTTGTAAAGCTGAAGATACGGTGGTTTGAAGAAACCACCGTATATTTTATTTAGTTTCTTTGTAATACAAAGCTGAACGTTCATACAGGAGTCAAGAGCACTTTAAATCAGTGGATCTGTAAAGGGTCAATTTGGAACCCCCTCAAAAATAAATACATAACTAATAATATTAGTGGTATAGGGCAGTGGTTCTCAACCTGTGGGTCGGGACCCAGGGGGGGTCTCCAAATTATTTTGAGGGGTCCCCAGATGATTAACTTGATGTGCAACATTGTTTTCTCACTCAACAGTATGAGTACCTCTAAAATGGCAAATTAAACAAATATTAGAGGCAGAAATTGTGAAAATAGCCGATCTACCAAGCATGTAGATCTGCTATTTTCTCAATAGAATAGAATTATACAAAATGTAATGCCTCAACTGTAGTGTTTGTGCTCGTAAGGGTGGAGGGGTCTCTTGTTTAAATATGATTATTTTGGGCTAATATATATGTGTGCGTGCGTGCGTGCGTGCGAACGTGAGTGCGTGCGTGCGTGTGGTATGCCGGGTAGAGTGTCCTCTTTTTGGGGATTCAGAATATGGTCACCCTAGTTTCCGGGGCAACGTTTTCATTTCATCCGGTTCACAGAATCATTTCAACTTGCCAGCGAGGATACGCACCTTGATATTTACACACTGAAGGTAAAGTGATGCTTAAATAACCGATTCTGCTTTATAACTTATATTATTTAGCTGCATCAGATAATTTAAAGGTACCACGACTGACCGCTAACGACGCTATGTTTTCATTACAGTCCCGTATGTCATGTGGAATGTAATTTCTTCATTTAGATAAGACATTTTTCAGTATCACGTAGATAATATCTCTGACAGTCTGACACAATTTGATAAAACCATAAACCGTGTAAACCGTAACTGCATGGTGTACTGCAGTGTGGGCTATCTATCGTACTGTACTGTGGTGCTAAAAGTAATGGCATAATGTTGTGGTTGATAATTACGTGTGTGTGTGTGTGTGTGTGTGTGTGTGTGTGTGTGTGTATACTATTAAATAATCAAACTTTTGCCCTGCAATGTTTATTGCCCACACTTTTCCATTGTTTCTATGCCAGACATTGCCAGTCAGAGATTTACAGTCAGCTACTAAACCAAGGCTTGGTTTAGTAGCTGACTGCAAAAAATACTCTCCCAGGGCAGAAGGCGATTTTAGTCCATTGAAAGAAATAATTGAATTTAAGGGTTAAGGAAGACACACAGTGTGTGTGTGTGTGTGTGTGTGTGTGTGTGTGTGTGTGTGTGTGTGTGTGTGTGTGTGTGTGTGTGTGTGTGTGGCAAAGTGACGCACTGTGACTGTGAGTCACACTGCTAGTGACTCATGGGAGACCTGGGTTCGAATCACGGGCGTTATATGTGTGTGCAATGTGTTCAGCAAATAAACTCTATTGTACTGCTGCTTGTGCCCCATGCAGCTGCTGTCACACACAACAAGCATACGATGACAGAGCCACGCAGCCCTGCGAGTGCCTCCATAGTACCCCAGACAGCCGTGCAGCCGGCCGACACAGGCTCCCAGGCCGTGGAGATGGATCCCGTGGAGTACACACTCCGCAAGCGACTGCCTCGCAAGCTCCCCAAGCGACGCAACGACGTCTACGTCAACATGAAGACGGACTTCCGGGCTCAGCTGGCCCGCTGCCAGAAGCTGCTGGAAGGGGGAGGCCACCGGGAGATCTGCGTCCACGGCCTGGGCCTGGCCATCAACAGGTAGGGGTGGGCGATATGGAGATAAATATTGTTGAGGTTAGGGCAGGAATTTCATGGAGGCCATGAAGGCCATGGCCGTCGTTGCCACTCAGTTTGGCCTTGTGCCCCTCCAAAAATGGCATGACCTGAGGCCACAGTGGCCTTAATGCCCCAGCCTACTGTACCACTTTCTCCTGTCTCTTTCTTTTCAATATGTGTAGACACCAGTGTCTCTTTCCAGTGTCTTTTGTTGAGTCTCCATTTTTAAACCAATCCAGTAGGCTATATTTGATTGGTGCAGCCTAGGGCTGAGCATGCATGGATCAGATTATAAATACCATAATTTGTTTATTTCACAGCAGATAGTCTCGATATTGCATTTAAAATCTTCCTTAACCCTTAAATTCAATTATTTCTTTCAATGGACTAAAATCGCCTTCCTGCCCTGGGAGAGTATTTTTTGCAGGTCTTTAAGTCCGAGTGTATCAAAAAAGCAGCTGGGTTAAGGCGAGCACTGTTGGTCTGACCAGTTTAACATTCACCAGGTTAGCATTCACCAGCGTGGCAGCATTGGCAGGTTAGCATTTCACCAGGTTAGCATTCACCAACGTCGAGCATTCCCCAGCGTTAGTTTTACTGAGGTTAGGGACGGATTAAGGTTAGGTTTAGGTGTATCTCTGTCCCCCAGACTTTCGTCACCTCTGCGCAGCCAATCACAAGCTTTGGTCTGCCTTCGATACGATACAATGTCTCCACGATATTCCTTTTCAGAGATATCGTGACATGATACAATGAGGGAGCCTTATAAAAAAATTGTGTTGAATTGTTAATTCAGAGATTCAATGCAAAATTCATTTAAAGCTATACTGTGTAAGTTGCTCAACTAGTGGTCAGTAGCTCTATAGCAAACCTCGGTCGCGTCCGCGTCTTTTGGCCGTTTTTCGCCGCGGACACCCCCGCGTCTGCCTCCACCTCGCCGAGATCTATCTTTAGAGGGGTCCCTGTTCCTGTGCGTTCAGGCATTCCGGAGAAAAAGACTCCTTCACCCATGCTTCACCGTTCACCCGAGTATAGAGACACACAGGAGACTACAAATATGGCCGCCCTAGCGACCCCACTTCAAGATGCGCTGTGATTGGCCGGCAGTGTATAACCCTCGCTGTGATTGGCCGGTAGTGTATGATGACGTCATTTTGCCGCAAAATTCTCCCCCCCTCACGGCTCATAGAAAACATATAAAGAGAAGGCTTTTGAAGCTGAAAATAACGGAGTGGGTGTTCTAAAACTTTAGCGATTTAACAGTTAGGACAATTTTAAGATTTGTTTTATAAAAAAAGTTACATGGTATAACTTTAAACCTTCATTTTGGTTTAAATCGGTAGTTCTCAAACTTTAAAATGTCAAGGTCTCCCTTTACGGGTCCATTTGGTTTCATTTGTATACTGTACTGTCAGAGTTACATACTTGTAAGGGTCATTTTAGACCTCCCAAAGGGAACCCACACAGAGTCCCTTCACCCCACTTTGAGGACCACTGGTCTAAATGGTCTGTTACTCCTTTTTCTTTCAGTTTTTGTTACCTTGTTGGTGGTTGTACTGTAACTTGAAAAATAACCAAGATCGTGTATCGTGTGATACAGCTTGGAAGAATATTGTGATATTGTATTTTTCCATATCGTCCCACCCCTATCAACAGGGCCATCAACATAGCCCTGCAGCTGCAGGCCAGCAGCCAGGGGGCGCTACAACTGGCCGCCAACACTTCCACGGTGGAGCTGGTCGACGACCTGGAGCCGGAAGACCCGGACGAGGCCGGGGAGCCCATGACGCGCACGCGCAACAACTCGGCCATTCACATCAAGGTCTTCTACCCTCAGTAAATGGTAAATTGGTGCATTTGTATAGCGCCTTTATCCAATGCGCTTTACATAGATTGTGCATTACATTCACCCATTCACAGCACACACATTCATACACCGATGGCGGAGGAAACCATCCAAGGCACCAACCTGCTCACCGGGAGCAACTAGGGGTTCAGAGTCTTGCTCAAGGACTCTTTGACACCAACTCTGGGGGAGCGCAGGATCGAACTGGGAACGCTTCGGTAACCCTCCGTGTTCTAATGACGGTTTCTCTACCCCTGAGCCACTGCTGCCACTCAGTGAGGTGCTTTTCATCGTCAGATTCGTCACGGCAAGTGTTTTGTTTTTTTCACCACCATGACTACAGAAATGAGCTCTCCAATTGTACACCAAGAATAGACACAAATGATGATCGACTCCTTGGCAAGTTGTGGTTTTTGGGAAAACTCTGCTTGGTCAGGAGATGACCACAAGTATCTTTCTGACTTTTGGTTTTGGCAGTGGCAGAACTGCTGTGAGAAGAAGATAAGGACATCTTGGCTTGTCTGTGGACAGTGTTATAATTCCATAGTTTGGTGAACAGACAACCACAGCTGAATGCATATGGAGTATTGCTACATTTTTCATTGTAATGGTTGACTAATTGTCAATTGTAAATAGTCAGTTCAAAGTTGGTCCTTATTCATTGCATTCTTTTGGTTTTGCATGCCCTGAATTCAGTTAAACAGAAATGGTTCACTTCTTTTAGCAATTATTAGTGAGGACCAACATAAATGACAACAATGTTGGAAAAAAAGGTTAACTGTTCCATTTAGCAAATGTTATTTATTTTATATTATTGTGTTGCTTGTGCCAATCAGGAATGCTTCCTCCAGGTGTTTGGTTTCATTATCAGATCGTTGTTAACAAAAAAGGACTGAATATTTGTGTCCTACAAATAAACAAAATTACAAGTTTTAGTATGGTTTTTCCCCTTCTTCAGACGTCCTATGATTAAATGTCCACTAGGGGTCAGTCAATCACAGTGTACCTTGCCTGAGCACTAATATTTCTGGGGCCTTCTTTGTTTCATCCCTGGACTAACCTTCCCATTCCAAAGCCTAGTTTATAACATTCTGAATTTGAGGGTGTTAAGAACTGGATCTCATACTATTATTTATGTGTATAAATGCCATATATGGGGTGTGTGTGTGAGAGAAAGGAAGTGCTGCAAAGCTGTTTATGTGCGTTGTCCATCTCCAGATGCAATTGCAAGCTACAATAAAGATATTACATCTAGTGCCAGATCCAGGGAATCTGCGGCTTCCACTAAATATTGACATTGTCAACCAGTAGGTGTCCTGCTGGTTGACAACTCAGACACCAGGGTCAGAAAACTGTTGCGAGGGAGACCACCTCCAAAAGTTAAATCATGAATTAGATCATGATCATCAGTATGATACACATTTAAGGCACCTACAGTAGTTGCCAGCATGTTTTAGCAACTAAAGTCAGGGCTTGAGGTCATGTGTCTGGAGCATAGACTGTAAAAATAATATGGAAGATGCGAAGCCATTGGTTTCTAAGTGGCGAAAATGACGCTTTTTTGACCCTTGTATGGGTGTCGCCATCATTGTTTGAATGGTACCCCAGGAATCATAAGGAATGCTATTGGCTGCCAACAAGTAGGTCGGGAGTGGCTTATTGTCGGTATCAGCCGGTAACACGCGGGAGTCTGTCCCCGTTACAATGCGCTAGACCCCTGGGAGATGGACTGCTGAGGTGGTAGCCTGACACTTCAGTCCGCACATCACCCCCCCCCCCTGCTGGTGGGTGGTTGTGAGATGTCTGGCGCAGTCAGGCAACTGAGGTGGAGCGCCACACCTACCATCAGCTCCCAGTACTTGCCGCACGACTTGCCAAGCCGTGCTACTCATACGCTGAGTTGGCGGTGCCCAGAATCGAACCCATGACCTTGCGGTTCAAAGGCGAGAGCTCTACCGACTGAGCTACCCAGGCACGAATTACCAATGGTCACATGCAACCGCACGGGTACATGGGAGAATGTGGTCGGAGCCTCCAGCACACGAAGAAGAACACAGCCGGTTTAGTTGGCCACGCCCCCCGCAACTTTATCATCAATTTTAACATAAATGGGACCATATTTGCACAAAATGCATATGGTAATTGAAATACAGTTTTTCACTAGCGACAGGAAAAAGTATTTATGACAATGTTTATTAAGGTTAAGGTTAGAAAATCAAAGAGGAAAATTAACGGGTCCAGTGGAGAAAAAATATTTTTGGTACCTCGTGGGGGGAAAACAGCGCAACTAGCGGACAATCATGGGATCTTTCTCTTCCGGGAAAGCTTCATGAATAATCCAGGCAACAACACCCCTGGTCTGGAGCCACAGAAAAGGCGTCATGACGCCAGCTTCTCTCAACACCAATCACCAGGAAAACAAAAAAAGCCACGAGGAACAACAAACGGACATACTTCCTCTCATCTTGTTTTCATCCATCCTTTGTAATAATATTTTGTATTTAAATGCCAAATGGCACAGAGATTTGGAGGGGGGGACGGGACAAAATGACACAAAAACAGGAACGAAAACATGTACAAACATCTCCACTTCCACAACCAGATATAAAAAAAGACAGGAAACAACAAATGCGGATGGCAACTAGTCTGAAATTGGTGAGAATCCAGGCCTGCGATAGGCCCACTACGTTGTTCGCATGCCAGACTAATTGCATGACGGCTGTCTGATGAGGAACGAGGCAGGGAAGGGGAGAATTGAGTGTGTGAGAGACTAGGATTCTTGAAGAATTATCGTTACAATTAAGGCCTTACAGGACGTTCATCACAAGGGCCAATTAATATTTTTCCTGGCAGCCCAACTGCGTAGATGCTGTGGTTGAGAGCTTCAGTGTGGATGTGGATAATCACCCTCAACAGTTGTCACGTAAGCCCCCAATTACCATATTCACATGGTGAAAATGTTTTGCAATGTGAATGTGGTCCTATTTGACATCATGGTATAAAAAAAAAGGTAAAACGATGGGGTTACATTTGTCTCTCCTTTCCATTTAGGCCTAGCATTATTGAATGCTTTAACTATTGAAAAATAGCAGATCTACAAGCTCACAGTGCCGCGCTGCGAGCTTGTAGATCTGTCGTGAAAATCTTTGAATATATGTATTTTTTTTAAGTGAACGTTTGTAACTCAAATGTTGCTTCGGGGGGGGGGGGGGGGGGGTGACTCCTGGAACTACTCCTGGAACTAAATATTTTGAGATGGGGGTCCGTGGCCAAATACATATCATTTTGGGGGTCCTTCACATGAAAAGTTTTGAGAACATCTGACATAGTAGTCTCTCAAGAACAGACTAACTGAGCTCCAGTTATGTGAAAAGGACCTTTTCTTTGACGATGGCTGGCCAGATTGCTGACATTGAAACCTCAGAAGGATTCAAAAGACAGTTATAGAATCTGGTTAAAATTCAAATTTTCAAGTTTTTTCAAAAATAGCAGATCTACAAGAGCTTGTAGATCTGCTATTTTTCAATAGTTAAAGCATTCAATAATTCTAGGCCTAAATGGGTTAAGTCCTATACTTCTTTGTATGATAAATAACTAAAACAGTAGATAAACAAAGCTTAAAATGTGAGTGATTGGGGTCAGATGTGCTATTTTCATTTATTTCTTTAATGAAAAACAGACACATTTTGGCAAACTACAAAATATAAATTAGGCAGCTCAACCTCTTTTAGACATTGCTCTTATTCCATTGGAAACTGGAAGAACGCAGAGTGTTAAACTGGAACTGTACAAATCGGATGTACATATAAAAGCTTTACAAAAACAGTAGACAGTAGTGCACAACTGGATATGATGTGTAAAAAATACATTTACAACAGTGTTAGACCAGAGCATGGCTCAGGCTAGGGGGACCTGACTAAGGCCCTAAAGAACCATGGCTATTAAAAAAGTAACAAACTGCAGCTTATACTGTAGGTAGAAATATAAATCTGTATAAATAGAAACAATCAATAAAAAAATACATTAGAACTCTTACTGAAATTACCCACAAACAAGTATTATATCTTTCATGAGGCACAGTTTAAAAGGTGAAGAGTTTGTCAGATAAGGCCTCTTGTTGGAAAAGCAGGAGCTGTTAAAAGCCCACAGTCCTCTGGTTTCTAGATGCCATCTATAATGTCTGGGTGGTCCTTTCTGTTGGGGTTATGTCCACTATTCAGCCTAGTGAAAAGGTTGCAAGAGTCACACTCACTGGAAACATACTGTCTCGCTCACTCATACACACACAAACAAAAAAACAAACACAAATCAGACTCTCTCACGCACACACACAAACATACACAAATTCGCACACCTACAGTACGCACGGTTGCACGCACGTACTGTACGCACACACACAAAAAGTGCTGGAGAATGCCCATTGAAAAGCTATCGGACCAGTACATTCCTTAGGCCTCATTTTTGGTCGATGTGTGCTTCACCGTCTATATTCCAAGGTGCTATTTTCTCTTGTCCTTCCAAAGCCCAGGTGGGACTGTCCTTCTCTTCCGGCTCCAGCCTCTCCTATGAGGATAGCTTTCTGCCTCTCACTGTACGTTCCACACTGCTTTCACCAGCCAGAAGGCAGGGCCAGAAGTGTGATATCCCTCCTCTGTCTTGGGAAACACAAATCAGCATGGCCCAGAGTTAGGGGGACAACCAATCAGCTTACGTCTTGCTGACAAGCCGGCGAGTCTGAGACAAGGCGACGCACTTTGCCGCGCAGGAAGTTGACGTATACTTCGAGTACTTCTGATGCTGAGGACACCTGCCATGTGTCTGCTATCCCCGCTGCACTCGCTGGCGGTGTGTACTCCTTAAAGGGGAAACAAAGGAGCATGTGAGACACAGTGGTGCTTACTGTACTGTACTGCAGCTGATTTTGTTTTTCTTTAAGCTTATCCATGCCATTATCTATGTAAGGGGTAATGAGCAGTTGTCATACACTCTTTATTATGTATATCATACAGCATAACGGCATGTGTGATCATCTATCTGAATTTCTAGTTGGATGTACCGTATATAATTAATTTCCCATGCCATTATCCAGAAATCATAAAGGAGCTTTCTAAGTTTCACAATGAACTCTATGTCTAGGATTTCTAGGAACTGGCGTAATGTCTGTTTGCTGTAGTAACCCTTGAACCTACATGTGGGCATTTCACAAAGCTTTAGTCTGCCATTCCATGTGGATTAGCTTGAGCCTAGTTTAACCTCATCTAAGTGCATTCAAAGTAGCCGATATCCAGATCCATTTCCCCCATCAATTTGACTTGTGGATCTTGTTTGACAATTGTTCTTGCAAATGGGAGGAATAATGTAAGCAGAGTAAAAAAAGTAACAATTTGCTAAATGAATTGACAACAAACACACTATGGATGTACTTTCATACCTCCCCAATGTGAAGAATCGGACAAAGCACAATATTGGAGCAAAATGGTCATTATTAGGATGCAGTAGTTAATTAAGAGTCGCTACTTTAAACTTTATGGCTGAAATGGGTTGGATCTGATACCTCTCTAGGCAGGATGTTGAGGCTGCGTAGCCAATTTGTGATGCTGTTCACGTTTGTGATGCTATTGTCTATGTGACTGCGCCGTGTTGTGCTTGTAACTGAGCGCTGTAGAGGGTTCAGTGCCTGCTGCAGCAGCCATAGACCAGACTGCACCTCCTGGGTTTGAGCCAGTGCCTGGTCAGGAAAAAACACACAGGACAACAAATTAAGTTAGGTGATGTGATAAACTCAAGCCTCTCAGACTTTAACAAGACTGCCGTCTCAAACTATAAGATTTAAAAAATACTTTTCAAAGACTGTTCAAATGTTTCAAATATTTCTGTCTTTAGATGTGAGATGCCTCTAAAGATTTGACTTGTGATTGATATTCTCGGAACAGAATCTGAATCTCGTGTTGGGGTAAAAAACTGGTCAAACTACCACCTTATACCTAATGATTGAGTAACGACTGAATGACGGGAGCGCGCCTTGACTCATCTTGATTTTATTACGTCTTGACTGTAACCGTGAAATCATTTGAAAGTCAGCAGGTGTAAGGCCAGCTTAAGGGAACTTCCTTATAAATTATGAATGGATGTTGTATGTCCAAAACCTGAAATCTGAAAATGTCAACAAGGGTAACCTTAACATGTGCAGGGTACATGCTCAATGTTAAAATGTAAATCTCCAGTTGTATGGTAGTTGATGCACTCTTGTTTTGACTTTTCTGATTGAACATAGGAGCAAGGCCTTTAGCCTATGTGAGGAATAAGCCAGTTTCCTGATTTCTGTCTGTTTAAATATAGTATGGGGAAAGATTCCAGTGTCTGTGTAATTCGTCTTCTGCGACTTACTGTACCTATTAATTATAAAGGGCTCTTATTTAAATGTATGGCTAATTTTACATGTTGACTTACGTTTCTCTTCTCCAAGACACTGGTAACGCTGGTATTTGGAACAGGGACAGGCCCTGAAAGGCTGCATTCTTCTTTGCACGACCGCTGAGAGAAATAGAGATGTAGAATAAAATTAGATAGTGGTTGCTTTTCTCCACAGTGCCTTACATTTTTAGCAGTGGTAGACTAGTGGGCAACAAGACCTTTAATCTTAGCTATATGACCATGAGATGTCACAAAACCTCTACAATAGGCAGTTGCCTCCTCCTATAGAGCAGCGGTTCTCAAACATTTGAATTTCCAGGACCCCTAGTTTGGTAGGCCTATGCATGATTAGCGATGGGACGATAATCGATTTTATCGTGATGCAAGAACTTGTCCTCCATCATGCACTGGGATCAATTCACCCTTTATTTGCCGAGCTGCATATCCGGTACCACTTAAACCCTCTATAATTGGTAAAACGGACCTGTAAATAATGTACTTGATACAGTCTTTTTTTCCCACTCTCTACCAAATCTCTTTGCCAAACAGAGCAGATCTACAAGCTCGCATGACACAGACAGATCCCAGTTTGAGAAGCACTGCTATACAGCATGTATGGGTCTGGATCTGGCTCTCACCATGGCTATCTCTATGTCTCGTGCTTCCTTAATGAAGGAGGTTAGGACCTTCAGGTGGTTGCAGATGGGAGACGTTAGGCCTGGCCGGGTCCACTCCAACACCATCAACAGCAAGGTAAACAGTCCTGCAATCACATTATGTCACACACAGTGAAAAACAAGTTGAGAAGTACGTACGGAAAACACCATGTAGCTGGAATGGATGGTGCTGTGTTAGCCTGAACAATATTTACATTGATCTCAACACATTCAAATGCTAATAAATGTGTGTTTTTTAAACAACAGGAATATAAGAAATGGGCTGATTTCAGCCACAGAATGGGACTGCCGAGCTTTGTTGATCTCTGATATGGATGCAAACCTTACATATTTAACAGTTTTTGCCACATTCATTAAACAAATGTAACCCTGGATATACAAACCCTGTCTGCACCAACATCCCTTATCCCACAGCTCTTGATATTGACCTTGACCTTTGAACTTCTCAATTTCCATGAACACCTACCCATCCATTTGTGTGATCTTGAACCTTTTGACACCAAAGATCTGTTCAGGGCAGCCTTTCATTATTCCCTCCAAGTTTCATGAAAATCTGCCCATCCGTTCTAAAGTTATCTTTCTAACAAACACACACACACACGCACGCACGCACACACACACAGAGACAAATAGACAGGACAGTAATTTTAACCCTAGTGTACTATCCCTATTCTGGATCATAATAGGCATCGTCAGAAATAGCAGATCTACAATCTACATAAGAGATTTAGTATGAGGGAAAAAAGGAGTTGTTCGAGTACAGACCCTGGTCAATTTTGTCCGTTTCATTGGTTAAAATACACTTTTATGTATTTTACACTTTTGTGTATCATAATGAAGCTTGTGGTTTTGCATCTTATCTTCATAGCTATTATGATATTATGAGTTGATGTACTGAGATGCAGCCTGAAGGCATGTATGATTTCAAGGGGACCGAAACTGTTCCCCAGGTTCTATGTTCCCCACTTACCCCCACAAAAAAGGTTCTATGTTCCCCGCTCAACTTAAAAAAGGTTCTATGTTCCCCACTCATCCAAAAATGCAGGAAACATTCATTTCTAATTATTAATAACTCAAAACACAATAATGGGGAGAAATTACGAAGACTAGTGGGACAGGGGGCACTAGGGACATCTGGACACCATCTTTTTGTTATGACTGGGCATCTGGACGAGTGGGCACCTGTACATCTGATCTGGGTAATAGGGACATGTGGGCATTTGGACGAGTGGGCACCTAGACGAGTGGGCACTTAGGGGTGGAGACATCTGGGCAACTGGGTACCTAAACCTGGGCAACTAGGTACCTAAATTAGGATTGCCCACATGTTCTTAGTGACCAGATGTCCCACCATTTCCTGCATTTGAGTTGGGGAACATACAATAGATCCTTTTTTTGGTTGAGTGGGGAACATAGAACCTTTTTGTGGGGAGGGTGTGTGGGGAACATAGAACCTGGGGAACATAGAACCTTTTTGGGGGGAGGTGGGGAACAGAACCTGGGGAACATAGGGAGGACCCCATTTCGAGTTGACTTGAGTTTGTGAAAAAAGGTCCTTTTGCACATCTACTGGCTACTGGGACAGGCGTAGGTGCAGGCAACCATTGTAATAGATATAAGACAGTCTTGTGCACTTGCAGGAAAAGAAGTATCCTTCATCAGGTATTATCAGCTGATACCTGGTGAAGAACCGAAACGTATTTACAGTGAAGACGGTGTGCAGGATCTCCATTTCTTCAAGTTGACTTGGCTTATTGTGGGTATCAGCCAAGAATTTGTGGCAGGATATTGTAAATGTTATCTGTGTGTCTGTGAACAAATTAACACGAGAACAAAAAAGGAGGGCTTGCAACTCTTGATTTAGTGCTCCGTACAAAAACTGTTGGGGATGGGCGTTGCATTGCAAGAGATTTTGAGGAAAATAACAGACCTAGTATATAGCCCTGGGGAACCTCGGTCAACTAACTATAGGTTTTATGTGGTTGAGGTTATTCAACTGGAAGAGGATAGGCACAAAAACACACACCAATACATTAAATGTTCCAGGGTACACACTGGATGAGAGCCAAACACAACTGGTTGGTGCACATGACATCATACACTCTATACATTTATCCGTATGTATGTATATTAGAAACATATCTTATTGCTTCAACACATTACACTGAACCAGCTTACTTAAATATGACTACTACTCATTGCAGACATAACTTACTGGTGGTTCAGGTTGGCTGTCAAGTGGCATCCAGTAACATCAGCAGAATATTGAACACAAAAGGGTGCCTATTTGGATGTCTGCATTCTCATGTGTATGTACGATCATGTGAGCTGACAAAATGATACTCGTTTAACCTTTTTCTACAGAAAGGCTTTTCATCAACAGCAGTCAAGCAGCCATTTATCCATTTCTACTTGGTGCTGGGCTCATGAACTGTACATAAACCAAAGGTTTTGTGGACGTGAAAACACAAGTTTTAGATGCTGTCAGGTTTTGTCTGTGCCTCAGTTTTAGTTCCCTAGATGTCACGCTGTCGTACATCAAAGCCTATGTGGTATGCGCCTGAACCGGTAGGCCAGTGGGCACCCCATGAATTCACTTAGCTGCAGACCCAATTCTTTAATGGATTTTCCAATAGGATAATGAATAACTGGCACTTTATTATGGATTTTTATTATGGCATGGTACAAATTGGGCATCAGCCAAGCTAAATAGTAATAATTTTATATTGCCTTCAAATATGTACCTTGTATGTATATTATTTTCCATGCAAGAATTACTCTAGTCTCTCTTGCCAGACACAGCACACTCTGAGCCCTCAAATTGACAGCAGTTCCATTGTTGTGGATCATTTGCTGAATGCACTCTTTCACTGCAGTCTGGATGTATGTATGACGCAGAAGGTTGACAGACATCATATCTATCTAAAATGAAAATGCTCTTCCTACTTTGGATCAAAGCAAACAAATCATGGCAACCACTGTATATTACATAGTTTCCCATTTCATGGGCAGCTTTCATCTTTACACCAGCTTATCTTCACGTTTACCCAGTCACTGTAAACTGCTTTCAAGTTGTGATGTCCCTTCCCACGTCATGCCTTCCTCAGCAAATTTGAGAAGGGATATTTTAAGAGGTCGCTGGGATAATTGGCTTAACCCCCTTGGCCGACCACCCACATCATGTAGTCTGTACAGTTTAGAGACAATTTTTCTCCGGTTTACATTAACAATCGGATTTTGTTTTGTATGTACAAGACAAGTCAGTTTGTTTGGCATCGTATATCTGCATCATAACACAGCTTCTTACATAATCCCTCTGTGTGTTCCTGATACACAGGCTGATAATTATTCTATAAGCAATGAATGCATGGCCTCCTGATTTCTTAGAAGGAAGATTGCGTTTTCACCCATGACCGTTTGTGTTTGTCTGTGTACAGCTGATCTCGGGCACCGGCACACAGATCAGTGTGAAGGTTTGCACACACACTCCCACTCTCCCAGTAGGACATGGAAGAACCTCCATCACAAATTATTCAAATGAGCCTCATGGTGATGCTGTAAGAGGCCACTCCGCATTTTAGCCTATGACGCTACAATTCCTTTGATCATGACACAACTACCCATATATTCTACTTGATTAGATTATCCACAATTTGATATTTTCTTCAAAACACACATTTTGCAAATCTACAGTTCTTGTCCAAAACACAAATCGGTACACATTATCTCTTGAGTCATGTGAGATTTGTCATATCAATTCTAATTGGCTGCGGCATCCAAAATTTGCAGGAGGGGCAAATTGTTTTTTGCTAAAAATGCCAGGAATCATGAATGCAGCATCTGATCTACCTCAATCACACATTGAGGGGTCTTCAAACAATGCCCATAAGTGGACCCCCCCCCCCCCCACACACACACACACTATGCATATCAAACTTTTCTAGTCACCAGGTGGTCCAGCACACATGCAGGCAGAATGTATGTTAAACAAACATAACACCCATACAGTGTAGACACGAGGCACATGCATGCTGCTTCCATGCGCCTGCATGGGACATAAACAGTAGAGACCCACATTTCCAATCTGTTGCCAATAAGGATTAGGCCAATCCTTATTGGTCCTCATTATTATCGCTAATGCACTGCAGACATCCTTAAGATCAACAATGTGATCTCAAGTAGAAGCACTGAGTTGTCTTAATATAACCTCGACCCCATTCCAGTTGTGTATTGTGTGTTTGTGTGTGCGGTGTGCACGCGCATGTGTGTGTATGTGTGCAGCGGGAATAGTAATAGTAACCTCATCAATGGTTTATTTTCTGCAGACTCTGTATTTGTATTTGTCCAAAAAATGCTGATCACTTTGTTTAACAAGAGTATATGACTCAGCTTGAGTAATACACCTCCAGTGTGGCCTACGTGACTCATGAATGGATACCAACCGTGCACACATTGCACATGCCGTACCCAGCGGTTAATGTTTGCAGTTCAGGATTGTGGCCAAAGTAAAAGGTAATAGGCTGATTGCCAGCATCAGGCTGCCATCACTTTGTTGCAATTTAAAATTGGAAGTTCTATTCTGGGAAATAGTATGCAAGAAACTGGCAAGCGTCACACTGCCACAGATAACTCAGAAAGGTCAACAGGTGCTCCCAAGAGATGATTCAATGCCCACTCATTATTCATAACAATTCTTGGCAGCCAAACATCAAGCTGACAAATCATAAAACCGCAGCACTGGGCACGGTGGGCACCAACCTTGGCTGAAAGCAGACTGTACTATCGTGGAAATACGGTTGAAGAACAGGTAAAACAGTGAACCCCTACCGGGCACCACGGAGGGTTAATCCGGCCCTGGACACATGAGGTCAGCAATTTGATGCAACCTGTATGGGAGCTGATACTACTAGTCAGGGTTGACTCTTTCTAATTAGTGTTTATAATTAGCCAATTGTGTGCTTCCAATTTTGTGGCAACAGTTTGCGGAAGGATGTTTCCTGTTTGAGAATGACAATCCTCCTGTGCCCCCCATACATAGATGGTTTGTTGATATCAGTGAGGAAGAACTTGACTGGCCTGCACAGAGCCCTGACCGTAACCCTATCAAAAGCATTAATGAGGTCAGACACTGAATGTTGGGAGATTAGACCTGACTAGCACATGGCATTTCAATTCAAATGTGTTTGATAGGGTTTCACTTTAAATGTCACAGTTAAATTACAGTACAGACTTTGCTGCATAGACCTATATGCTGAAATATAATAAAAGTAGTAGGCGGCACAATCACTAATGATATACATCAACAGGAAGATGCACTCTGCACTGTCCTGAATGACCAGAAATCAGATTACATGTGTGTGACATCATTTCCTGCTGACCCTGATTGGAGCACCCACATCAGCCTAAAAAAAACATCCTTGCTCTTTTCTGCTGTGTCACAGTGTGTGGCATATCATAATAGGCCTATTCATTATTTGTGTGTGCTGAAAATGCAGATTCAACTTTCACATGCTCTACTAGCACTTGCATGTCATGCTAGAAATGAATGTGTGAGAAACCATCGTCTGCAGAATAGCTGTTTTAGAATAGATTGTTCAGTTAGACTTGATGGTGACTTAATTGTCTTCACGTGCTAACTGCTGGCCTACAATGACTGGTCTATAGCTACTCTATACAAATAGAACATTGAAACCCCAACAGTATAGCCAGACTAAAGTTTAAAGTTCCTGCTGCCTCAGCCTCACTGCAATATTTGAGCCACGATTATGCTGGCGCCAACCTATGCCTGCCTGGGCAACAGGGTCTAGAAAACTGTACAGAAACCTTCGCTCCAAGTCCATTGATAAAGTTTACGTAGAGCACTGTCAAGAACGCATGCAGGTCAAAGTTGGCAGAAAGGTTTAGGCTTAATTCTCCAGCGTCAATTAAAAAGGACAATGCAATAGGCTAATCTAAGTAGATAGACACATGTTAGCAAACGGAGAAAATAAAAGTCAATTATGTAATTACATTCTATAAACAACATAGAAATATATAGGTCTACTACATTTAGATTTAGGCTTCAATTAATTTCGGATGCAGGCTAATACAATAAACCAAAACTCTTACCTCTAACCGTTTTCTGCAACATTCGCAAAGAGGTGCCACATCTTTTAAACACATCGCGAAAAATGACACAAGTGCACAAACGTCACAGCGCAATCAAACGGCATCTGGCCAAATCCAACCAAGATCCCTATATTGCAAAGTCCGCAAAAGCCACTGCCGGTGAGAGTAGCCTAGTGAGCGACCAGGCTTTGTTTGCATCAGCAAAGCGCGTCAGCTACAGCCTTCTCCCCGTACGTCCCCTGAGGTAATAAGCGATAACTCCACATGGATGAGGAGGGCGCACCTTTTACGCACCGCCAGGAGCGATAGTGACCAGCATAGCTAAAACACCAACTCCCTTCGGTGTCGTGCTCGTCGTGCGCGTAAAGCACCCAACATAGATTACTCAAGTACCGAACAGAAACATAGGAAGGCATCGCAATAACTCACTGGACAACTCCATCATATCGGAATCCGCATAGTCCCTCACTGGATCCTCACCGTTTCTCCCATAGACCCATCCATCTATTGGCCATTAATTGGAAACGAGCTCTCTTTTATGGATTTCTTATCCGGTAGTAGGTGTTTCTTCAAATGTCGTTTGACTTTTTCCCCCTTCTCATTAATGACTTTGAAAATCAGGTTGCATTGTCCTGTGATGATTATCTACTACTTCCCCTGTTAGGGAAAAAATAGTTTTTTCATTCATTGTTATCCAAATAATGTTTTCAAAACAATGGAAAGTAAATAATGTCTCGAAACGTCCATGCAGTGACTTCCCATCCACTGTTTTGTTTAATGGAGGATCACCTTTGGTAGATATGTGTTCCAAAATGATAGTGTAAATAATACGTAATATGCCAACTATTCCAGAATGTTATAGCCTAATCATATCACTGTCATTGTTCACGTGCCAAGGCGCGTGCAGCCAGTGACCACTTGTAGATAACCTGTCTGTCCGTCTGCAAGTCTGTCTGTCCTACCATTTCACACCTTAAAAAATAAATAAATAGTCATTATCAAATTAAAGTTATGAAGGTCTGCTGTATAAATGTAACTTACACTTGCACTTGACGTTCTCCATGCGTGTAGGCTAGTCTGCTGGAATCCACGAACGAACTATGATGTCAGTTCAGTTAATATATTTCAAATTTTAACCAGGACATATCTGGCTTAGTGCCAAATGGACTAGTGGAAGTGTAGACAAATATTTATCTACCAAAAAGAAAAAAACTGACATGACTATATAGGCCTATAGGCTACATACCAATTTCAAAACTTGTATAATATGTCTAAGAAACTTAGAGGGGCCACACCATGCTTTTAAAAAATATATATTTTATATAAATATTGGTCCATAATACGGTTTTATACAGGTTTTAGCCTAAACAACCACCTCGGATATTGAAATTTCATGTTCTGTCTGTCTCTAATTCCAAGCCTTTTCAGATGCAATACCAAAATGCCCTTTGTTGGCAACAGGGCGCTGTCTTTGGGCTAAAATTGGAACGATACAGAGAAGATTAGCATGGCACCATGCTAATCTTTTCTGTATCGTTCCAATTTTAGCATGGCACCATGCTAATCTTCCACTTCACCCATTTTCAACCTATCATCATATAATTGGTCCTCACAAATGCTCATTATGCATTTAAGAAAAATGTCTAGGCTTCTTGGACTGTGTCTCAGAGGAGGGCTGTCACTGCCTACCAGCGGGAATCGAAGTGCATAGAAACTTCCAAAGACTCCACTGGAGTCGCATTCACCAAATGATTGGTGAATGAGACAAAAACAAAACAATCTCCACAAATTGATAGAAAATATGTAATTTTTTATTAATTACTATACTGCATTTCCAAAATAACATTGCGACTCGTTGTGAGATCCACTATCCTCACTATTTTGGGTTGGAAAAAAAGGGAAAATGTTTGCCTATATAACATACCCAAAATAGCGCTGCCCAAATGAAGTGTTTTTTATCAGCTCTTCCGAACCTTTTGCGCCGGTTCTGGAAAACCGCGTATGGGGTCGGGTCGAGGCCGGGTACTGCACTCCACGGGGAACGCGCGTGCCAAATTTGAAGCCGGTGGGACAAACGGTTCTCGAGATACACGCACATACTCACATACTCACAGAGATTTCTCGCATTTATTGTAAGATTGTAAGATGAAAACCTACAGATCATGTACGTCGTCCGTCTGTGCGTCACGCCTCATGTCATGCTCATGGTGGCGCTAGAACAGGGCCATTTGAAAAATGTGGGGCAGAGGTTCTGAATTGGCATTCAGGGAGTGTGTGTACTCATTTTGGCAGCGACCGGGCCAACGGCGCCGGAGATTAGCTGCCTAGCTGGTAACAAACTGGAGGGACGCACGGACGGACAGACGGCCGCACGCACAGACGGATGGACGGACAGGGGGGAAAACATACTCTAACTGAGTAAGCATGTTTGGGGTCTCACAGCATATCTCCATATACAGTACATGGATCTCCATATATGGGTAGCAGGGGTCTCCATATATGGGTAACTGGTCCGATAACTCCTGCTTCTTAACTGTGCCATATTAAGAAGCTCTGATGTTTTAGCCAGATTTCTCGTCCTTAGGGCGTCTTACTGGTAAACGTAGTTAGACAATGCATAATATGCCTTATGTCACATCTCACATGTAGATGGACGGGTGCACTGAAATCACAGTAATCTGAAAAAACCTTCACAGTTTGGATAAAGTGTGCCTAAAACTGAATTTGAGGTTAAATGTGAACATTTATGCAGGCAATTGCCATCCCCTGAGATACCAAATGACACCCCTGGTCACTGATTAGACTGACCCCAACCCCAGTCCATCCTTACAACTAATTGCCAAGCCAGCTCATGGTGGTGTTTAAGCATGTCATTGATAGACTCTCACACCACTGCTTCTACAGATTCCACCTTTTGCACAAAAAACGCGCATTTTTACCCGAATGTACCTAGCTGCTTCTCCTGAAGCTATGGTATTTGCACGATGTACACTTTGTACAAAAGTAATGTGTAAGTTTACTGAGCATATCTTTCCCGGAAGTTCTCCTACGCAATTTTCGTCACGAAAGTATCAGGTTACAGTTTGCTTCAAGCCTCAAGCAGCGACGCAGCGAGACTGCCCCCCCCCCCTTCCTCCGAGAGAGAGGGAGAGGGAGAGGGAGGGAGGGAGACAGTGAGCTAATCATAAAAATAGAAGGCATGCCCCAGGAAGGAGTAGAGACCAGTGTTGCCATGTCTGCTTATTATAAGCAACTTTGGGCTTGTTTTTCTGTAGTCTGTATTTAAGTCGCTTGTAAATATTGGTAGTTGCCGCTTGTGAAAATGGTTTGTGCCCCGTACTAGACTTGTGTTGATGGAATGTTTAAAAAAAAATCTCCCATGTTCAGTTTATTTCAAGATTCTTTGAAAATAGCAGACACTGTGCAACGAGGCTTCACAACTCGTTGCACAGTAGCCAATATAGGTTTAAAATGATATCATGTGGGCAAAGTCACTTCTTTTGGTTTTGTTTTCTGCTTGCTTATTTCTCTCACAGGCACCACTTTCAAGGAAACCATTCAAGTTCAGTTGGAGGTCTGGAGTTCATCCATGATCCACCATGCCTGCAGAAGCATTCTTAGAATAGTTTCCCCTTGATATGGCGTCCTTGTAATACAATGAACAACATGGCAAGAGGCTATAAGAGCTAGCTAGCTCTATATGCCACTTAATTGCTTATCACAAGAAAACTGTGGTTCTTCAGTAGTTCTTTGGTACAATGTAGTGTTTCTCTAGTAACCCTACGGGTAATTTGGGGCACTCAAAGGGGTAATTCCGGGTGCTCATAGGGGTCATTTTGGGTACTCAAGGGTACTCAGAAGGTTTATTTTTCTTGTCTAATATTTCTGAGCAATTTATCCTACATTCACAAAATCATTTATATTTTGGAACTAACATACACATTAGCTTGCTAGCTCGCTGCATCACGACCTGGCCTTAGTGAGTTTTGAATATTAAAGTCCAACAACAACAAAAAGCTAGCATTATATGACAATATACTGTATATAGATGCTATATAGCAACATAAGAGGTACAGTATATGTCAACAAATCTCTTTTATAGCTACACTCTTTGTGTAGTGCACTATATTATAGATTATGGATGTTTTTGTTGCATTCCTAAGCCAATAATTTAAGGACACTGTTTGTGTCTCTATAGGGCACCACTGCTGGTCATCAAATTATTGGCATAGGAATGCAACAAAAGCAAAAAATATATCCATGAAGTCTCCATGGTGTGAGTAATCGATAGGAAAAAGGTAATTTGGGGGTTGAACTATCCCTTTAATTATAACCCCTCTTATGATATGATCAAACGATAACATTAATCAGCAACGATCCTTTGCTATTGACTATAGTAAGCAGATTATCGTGGCCTGGGTGGTTTGTGGCACGTGTTATAGGATGTCAAACAGATAGTATCACTTAAACCTTTTATGGTCCATGTCCTCACTTTGAACTATGCTGAACTTTCCTGGAAGTCCCTGCTGTGTTGTGAGAGGGGGGTGGTCTTTTACGTCACACAGGAAATGATGGTATGCTCGGATGTACATTATCAGGTGTCAGCTCGGGATGCCGAGTGACACATATTTGGCTTACTAAAACAAATACAAAATGCTAAAAAAAGGATTGCTAAAGAATTTTTAAACACAATGGGTTCACGTGCTTACTGTATTTACAATGTATGGTGAGCCTGAGTACAGCAAGTGCACGCACACATAGATTCCAGCTCTTTCTAGCACACTGTCGGAGCAGCAGCTGAACAATGGGGCAATGCAGGGCAAATGCAGGCTTCCAAAGTGAGGATTAATTGGAAAGGAGAGTAATTCACTGAGAAAAACTAAAAAGAAAAAGAAAGTTTACTTTATTTATATTTATTTAATCTCAAATAAAAAATATATTATATAAAATATATTATTGTGCAAGTTTAACCACTTTCAACCTGGTGACCCTATTTTTGACATGTCATTATTGTAATTCTTTTCAAACATTTAAAAAAAATATGAAAATAGCAATAATAGCTATCTACAAGCTCACAATATGTTGCATAATTGTATCCGCCAGGCCAAGGCGTGGCAGAGACTATGTTTTGTGAGCAGCTTATCTACGGCACCGTTGGATCAATCTGCGTGACAAAAGTTTGGACTAACAAACTTTGCTAGTTTACTTTTTTAAATCCACTTCGCAATAGGTGGGGCACAGCCAGAATGTATTCCTATTATTTGGACATGGAAAGGTTCGCAAACCCACTTTTTCTGTTAAACTCGTTCAATTGGGCAGAATGTGATGTGGAATTTGATCAACATTTTCGCATTATTCTATTATATGGTATATACTGTAAATCTCTGCATATCTACTGTATGCATGCTTATCTTCCATATACTTCACGTATCTCGAGAACTGTCTGACCAAACAAATTCAACCTCGGAGCACACATCACCGCAGATGTGTTGAGATGCCTGTGTTGAGGTGGTCAGATAAGAGGTTATCCAGAACCGAGTATGCATGTGTAAATGTCCTTTGTCAATCTTGAGAACCGCTCCAGAAGTCAATCGTCTTCAAATTTGAATCGCAGAGGATTCGAGGGAGAGTGGTGCTGGTCATGAATTTGGTCAAATAGGTAGTTGTCCAGAACCGCTGACCTGGCTGGTATGGCCATTTATGGGCATTGGTACTCCAGTATGCCCATATATGGGCGTATACTGATGACATCACAGGTCTCTACTCTCCATATATGGTAAACAGATGGTTACACGTCTCCATTCCGACATGTCTCCTTTCGGACATCTAACCCTGTCCCTAACCCATGTCGGAATAAAGAGCACCCCCCGAAACAGACAGACAGACAGACAGACAGACAGACGGGTACAACAGCTACTCTGACAATGGGTACGGTGGAGCATGCATTTCCAACTAGCAGTTGGGCACCGGTCTAGTATGTTAAAATTAGATGTCACAACTGCATGTCATCGAGCTTCAGTGTTCAAAATACGGTCATGCATCCCAACCACATAAGCATTCCAGAAGGAGCGAAGGGAAACATATGACTATATGTCTCCTCCAGGCTGGATTACTGCAATGCACTCCTCATCAGGATCCCTAGCAAGAGCCTCCAAAGGCTCCAGTACATTCAGAAAACAGCGCTGCTAGGATCCTGATGAGGGTGCGAAAGTATGATCACATTACACCCATCCTCCGTTCACTTCACTGGCTCCCCATCTCCTTCAGGACTGAATACAAGATCTCCCTGCTCACACATCAGTGCATCTACGGCAATGCCCCCCCCCCCTACCTCAAAGAACTGCTAAAACCAAAACCAGCCACTCGGACCCTTCTCAAACACCAACCTTCTACTTGTCCCGGACACCAACCTCCGCACCATGGGCGACAGGGCCTTCAGCTATACAGCCCCAAGCCTGTGGAATGCTCTCCCAGAACACCTGAGAGCTCCTCAATCAGTCCACCGATGTTTTTAAAAATGGACTAAAAACATTTCTTTTTAGCAAAGCATTTTTGTAATTTTCTAGTTGTTTTGTCTTTGCCCTGATTTTAGTCCCATGTAAATTACTGATTGCCTTTATGTGCTGTTTTCTTTATGTATTTTTTTGCCTTTGTAGCACTTTGAGATTCGCAAGAATGTAAAGCGTGTTATAAATTAAATGTATTATTATTATTATTATTATTATTATATCAATGTCCAGTGCAGGGTGGATGTCCCCTTGGAAAAACCTTGGTCAACAAACCCTGCACTGCACTGGCTGTACAGTATGTGGCCACTGCGGCACTGTGCTGTTGTTTGTTCAAAAGCCCCCGGGCTGTTTGCTTACAGTATGTCTGAGCCAATATGAGACCAAGTACGTGCAGCGAGCCATGCATCGTGGTCAGAGCAGGGGCTTGGAGTGGGTGGTGGGTCAGCAGTGTCTCGTCACCCTGACTCCTTGGCTGGACTGGGAGGCTGGCGTTGCATTTGGGATGACTGAAAAGGGGAGGGGGGATATCAAGACAGGGATGAACCCAAGGACTCTCCCCCTCCACCCCCACCTGACCCCACAACTACGATTGATAAACAAAGACAGGCAGGAGTCAAGAGTTGCAAACAGACAGGAGAGGGAGAGTTCACGTCATAGTAAACAGAGAGCAACGAGGTGTGTGTATCTGTGTGTGTGTGTGTGTGTGTGTGTGTGTGTGTGTGTGTGTGTTGTGTGTTGAGCTTTCTTGTCCAGTTTTGTGGGCCAGCGGCCAGCCAGGTCTGCTCCTCTGGCGCGACACAAGACAGGAAGCTGACATAAAAGAATAGGGGGACCGGCGGTGTGGGACACAGGAGCCAGGATAGTAGCCCGGCCGCCGAGGAGGTCGGAAATCATTGTCTCAGAACACACAGGCGTCTGCAGATGAGAGGAGAATTTTTTTAGTTGGTGGGGGTTAGTCGGTGACGTTTGTGTTGACGGAGTGTTGAACAGCTGGCAAATGGTCAGAGGTTTCCATCGCTAGGCCGGTCTGTGACATCCCTCTGCTGCAGTTCCAGGACTTGGTCACGTATGATTAAGATCCGGCTGAAGGGGATGTCAAATTCAGAATACAGTGGAGGCACGGTGGCGCAGTGGTTAGCGCTTCGCCTCACAGCTAGAAGGTCCTGGGTTCGATCCGTGGGTGCTGGGGGCGTGTTTCTCCCTCCACGTCATCAGCGCCCACACCCTAGGTGGGGTCGGCGATAGGGCCTTTCTGTATGGAGTTTGCATGTTCTCCCCGTGTCTCCTAGGGTTGATACCCTCACAAAAACATGCAGTAATCCTGGTCACAATAATGCCTCCCCCTGGCCAGCCGGGGCGCTTGATGGAGGGGAAAGGAACTGGTTGGAATAACGTGTTCCTTCCACGCGCTACGTCCATCCCGGGGAAATCCCCCCAGTCAGGTGAAAAGAAACAACTTGGACTAGTCATGCATTGAAGGAAGCATGAGGTCAGTCCGTTGTCTCCCCAGGCGCGGCAGAGGGAGAGCAGAGCCCAGGATTACATAGGCAATTGGCACTGGGTGAAAATGGGTTGCAAAATCGGGGGATAAAAATTAGTAAAAAATAAAAAGAATCAGAATTTTAATATGAAACAAATAATATAATAACAATATAATAATCAAACAGTAATATAAATAATAGTAATATAAATTGTATTACAATTTGCAGCAAAATCTATTTAAAAGGGTGTTTCAAGCAATTGATGATTTCTTTCAGAAACAAAAAATGTAGGATACCAAGACGCTTCCTCTGCCCCCATACAATGGGGGCATAGAAACATTCTCTCCGCCTTTTATCAAAAACCCCTGGCAAAGTGCACCTGAGCAAGTTTCTTTGCCCCATGTATGCAGTATTTCCCCTGTTTCCAAGCAGCCCTGAGCAGTATTTACTTCCTCTGCCCCCATACTTCCTCTGCCCCCATAGAAACATTCTCTCTGCCTTTTATCAACAACCCCTGGCAACGTGCAGTCGTGCACCTGAGAAAGTTTCTTTGCCCCATGTAGGCGGTATTTCATCTGTTGCCAAGCGGCCTTGAGCAGTATTTACTTGACTGTTTGCCCTGGCCTCACCTTCTCTTATCTGCTGTAACGTCACTTCACCCCTCACACCTCTGCTCTCTTCTGGATGGCCTGTCCGCTATTTCCCGGATTGGCTGCCTCAGTTCTCTGGATGTATGCCCTAAAAGTCTGTCCACTGCAAACCTTCGTATCCAGCTCTACCTCTGCTTTATGTATTACTATACATTGTCAGGGGTAACAGTGGCAGCGGCAGTGACTCAGGGGTAGAGTGTTCGGATGGGAACCAGTTCGATCCCGGGCTCCCCAGAGTTTTTATGTTTTTCTCTTCATACATTAATACCCTATGTTATTGTATGACATTCGCGCGCATAAGCAGCGGAAATAGCTGATCTACAAGCTCACAATGCATCACAATGCAACATTTTCCGGGCTGGTAGATCTGCTATTTTAGTTATAGGCGAAAGACTTGCCCAAAATATTCATTCTGGGTTGAAAGTGGTTAAGTCTGTCTGTGAGTTTTATTTAAGCAATGGGAAGTATTAACAAAATAATAATGACATTGGATCCATTGGACCAACACAGGTTATTTTTTTCCATATCCGAATAGAAGCGTTTTTTGGACATACAAGGTTTCCACCCGACTGTCGATATACCTACTGTATGCCTGAAACCCACATGGCTACGGGTACATACAAGTAGGTCACAAAGGCAGTCTGTCAAGATAAATATGCACCCAAATCACATACAGTCACAAATAAATAACTATACACAGGGACATGTTGAGCAACATGGCAGCTGAAAACCTTCTATTTACTTCTACAGAAAGAAAATAACCAGCTGCCAATAAAGAATTAAGAGTTTCATTTAGAGCTCGACAGTTGCCTTTCTTTCACTAGTACATGGGGTCTGCAACCTTTATGACATGAAGTGCCATGTTTTTATTTTCTTGATATTCAACATATCAACATTAAGTTCAACTAGAAGAAGTGCTCTTCCGAGCACAGGTCTCCACCAGGCCACGTGTCCTGGTGGTGCTATAATAGGCCAATGTAAAAAGGGTGGCATGTGTTCTTCACCAATCTTAGACCTTTCATGGCGCCACCATGAGGCTGATTTGAACATTTTGTAGTGTAATTTCTTCCTTGGCCTTTTGTGGATGTGTGTGCACAATTTCATTACAATTGCACGCTGTGTTCATGATTTGAGGCATTTTGTTTGAAACGGATCAATCCTGAAAAGTTTGAGTTTGCATACAGAGTTTGCATACAGATGTGTGCCAATGATTACCCTCCCCTGTGCCAAAGTTGGCACCCGTGCCTAACGTTGCCCACCCGTGCTCTAGTCTTTACCATTTCACTGTGGTAGCCAACACAGTAATACAAGGCTAATTGTTAACCTGGGTGTTCTAGCTGCCTCATCAGGCACCTGTCAGGCTAAAACAACAGTCAAAGACTAAATAGCAGATTTTCAAACTAGTACACGTGTCGCGCATTAGCCCTGGTTTGGGGTAATGCGTAATGCGTGCTCCCTCAGCCATATGTTCCCTCGGGTTAGGGTTAGTGCTAGGTTTGAGGGAACATACATACAGTAGGGCTGAGCAGAGAGGACCATATGTACTGAGTTGCACACCATGAACCAGCATCTTCCTAATCTAACCCAATGGTTCTCAACCAGGGGGGTCCCCAGATGATTAGCTTAATGTGCAACATTGTTTTCTCACTCAACAGTAAACAAACCAGCATAAAGTTTAAGTGTATAGAGGGCATCTGCACATTTCTAAAGTGACAATTTATGGACTTTTAAATACCTCTAAAATGACAAATTAAACATTGGCCAAATTGTCAAATATTAGAGGTAGAAATAGTTAAAATAGCAGATCTACATGCTCACAACGCCTTGCGTTGCGAGGCCATGTGAGCATGTAGATCGGCTATTTTCACAATAGAACCGTGTTTGTTATACAAAATGTAATGCCTCGACTCTTAGTGCTCGTCAGGTTGGGGGGGTCCCCAGTTAAAATATGAATATTGGGGGGGGGGGGGGTTCTCAACCTGAAAAGGTTGAGAACCACTGATCTAACCTACCGTGCACCTCCCAACTAGCACCTGTCTTACTCGATAAAATTACGCTCTTCTCCTCTCAACTGTCTTGCTGCACTGTGTGAGATGTTTAGAGAGACACATGGTACTCACTGTCTGTGTGGCATATACTGTACTGTACGTATCTGGCACTAATTAAACCGAACAAGTTACTTGTCTATGTAAATGTACTTGGTGTAATAGAAGCTGCTCTGGCTGCAGTGAACACCCAGTGGCTGCCCTGGTCTCACCCTGTGGTACTGTGATGTTAATTGAGTCCACAGTGCCGTGAGAGGTTGAGAGGGATGGTGAGACTCGTGCTCCATGAGGTCTGATAAGGCCTGTCACCAAGCACAGACATCCTGACCTGCAACTTGAAAGGCTGAACACTGTGTACTGTATCTTCCTGTGTAGCTAGCAACCACTTTAGGGGTGTGTAACGATATAGAAACTGAATCGAAAACTCTATTTTCATTTTCAATTATCTACTATATTGTTTGCAAAGTAACATATCGTACCGTTTTGGCTTTGTATCGAAACGTTTTAAAATGCAAATAATCAATTGTATACGGAAACTAAGTATGTGTGCCTTGTATTCAGCTATTTTAAGAGGTTTCTAATTACCTTTCCATTCCACATAGCTACTCTTGGTCTATCGATAATTGTGTGTAATCACTAAAGGTGCAGGTTTGTCCATATGTGTTGCAATATAATGTCCATGTATTTGCTAGATAATTACAGCGTTTACTTATTTATATAATTAATAAGAGATTTTTGACAAGTTTCACACAGATTTAATGTCTTTGCTAAATAGTTGCTATATTGATTTTAAAGCATTGATTCGAATCGTATCGTACCGCCATGAATGAACCAATATCGTCCTTGTATCGTATTGTCAACCATGTATCGTGATGCGTATCGTATCGCTATTAAAATGTATCGTTACACCCCTAAACCACTTACAGTACAGGCTTTTGTACTATTATGCCTACACCCCCGATATGACACCCTGGTATTCCTCCACTGATCCTTGTAGTTTGATATGCTAATGATACTAACTGCAGCTCTGCAACTAATAACGGCAAATAGCCGCTCTAATGTCATATTTTTTCACATGCAGGACTGCTTTCTGCTACAGTATATGGGACACCTGATTCATGAGTACAACATAGGGTGGCCCCTAAATACTGAGGATCTAAAAGTCCTCCGGGCAACCTGAATGAGCTCAACAAGTTTACCTGACAATCCGTCCGTAAGATTTAGTGGCCAGTGGCCAATAAAGGTGGTGCTAGAGAAAATGCCAAGAGGTCACCAACATCAGTTGGGTGCATCCTCAAGTCTCAGATCAGGCTGAAACTTTCCCTAAATTTGGTCATATAGCAAAAATATGTCAGAGATGACTGACCTCACAGGCTGGCCACACGATGTCCGAAGTCCACAATGGAACCACAAGATTCTCAAGTGGATCCAAAAAAATGTTTAAAATGTATTTTAGGTACAGTTGATTTCGCCTGCTGCTAGTGCATAAACGCAATGGCTTTTCTGAGGATTTTGCAGCATACTGTCAGATTACAGTAAAACTAATGAACCGGATCATGTCAGGCAATATAACAACCCAGGGTTTGCTGCAATGAGGAAAGCAGCAAACATTCTTTTTATGAGATTCATGAAATTGGAACACTTGCACCACTGACCCTGAGCTGCCAGTCTGTCGCCCATATGAACTGTCCCGTTTCCTGTGACGGGAAAAGACGATAGGGCCTTAAAATATAATTATAAGAGCTGTATAGCTCCACCAAACATGCTTAGGCCCATGTTTATTCTAACATGCTTGTTTTCCTTTTGTTTCACAATGGGATACAATTCTCCCTGGGATATTTTAGGTCTCATTGCAAGTTGCAGGGCTCTTCGGGGGAAGTTAGCCTACTCATGTGTATTGTATGGACATGGTCATTTTCACAGAGCTGAGTAAGGCCTATCAAGAGAGAAAATGCTGTGCTCGTTATGACACAATGAAAGTAGCTGCTCTAATTCCCATACTGCTGAACGTCAAATAGCCATCATGTCGCTTTGTTTGAAAAGAAAACTAGAGAGTAAACTTTTACTTCTACCCCACTACATCTCGGATCCAAATATTGTACTTTTACTCCACTGCATTTATTTGAAAACTTTAGTTAGTTACTTTGCATATATAAAATATGATATTATAAAGCATTCATAAACCACTTTAGCCCTGTTTTATACCTTGGCTTTTTGAAAATAGCCAATCTACAAGCAAGTAGATCTGCTATTTTCAAACATTTTGTACTTTTACTTTTGGTACTTCAAGTACATTTTGATGCCAACACTTTCATACTTTTACTCAAGTACATTTTGAATTCCGGACTTTTACTTGTAACAGAGCATTTCTATATTGCAGTATTGACACTTGTACTTACTGCTTCATAGTCACAACAACACTGGTACAGACCTTCTCCCTCTGTGGCACGCGAGCTGAATGACAAAGACAAGCCTTGTTAGGAGCTGCTGTCCTCCAATTTTGTTACGTGATTTTACAAAATACTGTATGCATTGTCAGTGGTGTGGCTGACTGACTACAATCTAATTTATACTGTTGTCACATGACACTTTCGCTCACCGCAAATAAACTGGTTTTCGCAACTCTGCAGCTAAGTATAAATGTCTGACACTAAAGTGATCTGGTGGGTTTGTTGCAGCTGATAGGGGTATTGATATATTGTATATTGTATATACTTGTATACAAGTACGGTAGTAGAGCATTTGAAATCATCACAATCAGTCACATAAAAAGAAACAAACATTCAGACTTTCAGAATAATCTTACACTTACACTCAGGTGCTGTTTCCTGCTTTGCAGACTCCTGACTTTAGCACTGCACTGCAAGACACCTGTCACAGAGAAGAGAAGCAAGACACACATGGATGTCCCAGGTGACTGCATGACATAATTATGTAGTTGTTGTTTTGTTTATATTTACATTCCAGTGGTCCAGGGGACCCTCTGAGTTCCTTGAAGGAAGGGGTTCCAAGCCCTGTCTCTCAGTCTGTAACTCTCAGAGTGCACACATGGAAACAAATGCACCGTTCCATGTGTAGGCTACACTCTGATTGATTGATTGATTGATTGTAGACTTAATTAGAAGTTTGCAGAAGAAAAGGACAATTACAGTTTCATGACAGTACAGCTCACTGGTACAAGGGCAACTAAAAGGATAAACACCTCAAGAATGCTTTTGGGCTTGTTTCAATTGGGGACAAATAAAACACAGTACTGTGCTGAAAATATATTTTAAAAACAGTTGCAAAATAAAGCAAAATAATTGTTATTTACAATAGAAAGGTTAGGGGGAGGTAAGCATAGATTTGTTTTTATTTTACCAGTTTCGAGTAGCAGCTGCTTGTATGGCTTTTCAGAGTGGTTTTAAAGGAAGGTAGGGATTAATTACATTTTAGTTAAAGGTTGAACCACTATTCTAAACATAATGCAAACATCCAGTGTACTGTACTACAGTACAGTGCAGGCCTATTACTTGGAGTTAAAACCTTAGATTAGAACCACTGTTCTAGTTGAACTCACCTTGACACCGTATTATGTTTCAGACAGTCCAAACAAATAAATTAGTTTGGAACTCTAGACATAGGACTGACGCCTGTTGCTGGTTGATGAGCCTAGTTGGTAAGGGTGAGGGTCAGACATGAATGAATGAATGTGACAAGTGACAACACAGGATCCTGAGTATGCCTCCACGCTGGCCTACAGAAACACCGACTCCCCCTTCTGGTAAACCAAAGGAACTACGTTGGGAAAGATGGGAGTCGTTTAGCCGTTTAAATGAGTGCAAGTCGCCCTTCTGTCTGGAATTTGAAACATGCTTAAAGTTGGAGTCATACATGCATCATAGGTGACACAGAGAAGCTGGCTGTTTAAAATAATATAATAATAACAAAGTCACTGCACTAAAAATACCAGTCACTGTTCCAAACTCCATGTGTAGTGTGTTGCCCGTGGCGTGGTGTTGCTTGTGCGCGGGCGGAACTAAAGACTTATTCGAAATGCGCGAAGGGGGACTTAATTCAGCGTTGCACCAAACCACTCGAAATGCAAGAAGGTAGAGTAGAAATGTTGTTCAGATGTTCTTGTTGATATTACTCGCGTATAATATACAAATATAAATAAATACTTAATGGATAAAAACGTCACCGAAGAGGTTATAGCAGGTGTCGCCGAAGATCAGATTGACTGGGGAGAGAACGCAGTAAAAGAGAGCAGCAGCTGGAGTGACTCTTTACTGAAGAATGCCCACTGTGGACTTCCTATCCCTGTCACAGTCACAACAGACCCCCTGAAATGTTCCCTGGTTAAAGGAGAGTGCCTGTACTTCCACTACGGCTGTGATGGACAAGATGACAGAGGCTGGGGCTGTGGCTACCGAACCATCCAGACCATGGCTTCATGGTTGACTCACAACTGGTCTCCTCCTGGGGGGCAGCAGCAGCAGTGCCAGCCCAAGCAGCCCCCTCCTCCTCCTCCTCCTCCTCCAAGTCTCCCCGAGATCCAGCAGGCCCTGGTGGCCATGGGGGACAAGCCAGGCTCCTTTTCAGGCTCCAGGGAGTGGATCGGGACATTTGAAGCCGCCCTGGTCTTGGACCACTTCTACGACGTCCCCTGCAAGGTGGTGCATGTGAGGGGTGGAGGAGGAGCAGAGCTGGAGAGCGTGGCAGTGGCAGAGTTGCACCAGCACTTTCAGAGGCACGGGTCCCCTGTCATGATGGGAGGGGACAGGGACAACTCGTCCAAGGGGATCCTGGGCGTGTGCACGGGGGACAAAGGTAGCTATCTGCTGGTCATGGACCCGCACTACTATGGTTGTCCTCTGGAGAGGGATGAGCTGCAGAGGCGGGGATGGGTGGCATGGAAAAGGGTGTCATCTCTGGACCAGTGTTCATTTTATAACCTGTGTCTGCCTCAGAGTCAGAGTGTCAAACACTGATATAAGCTCTGTGATGATTGTTTTTACAATAACATTTGTGTAATTAGTTGTTTATAAATATAAATATTAAATTAGAATTCTGGGAAATTGCTAGTGTGGTTGTTGCACTGACTCGAGTTGCGAGGAATCAACTGGGGACTGAATTCTGCAATACCATTTATATCTATATTCTTACGACACTCTCCTTCTAGTGAGGTGCGGTTACCTGGTTTGTGGACTCCTGACTGAAGGAGAATGCATGGAAAATGAAGCATAGTCTACCGATATAGCAGACCTTTTTGGCTGCAGTACCCCCTTATACTGATTTCTGAAGCCAAGTACCCCCCTTCCCTGACTACAGCCTTTTGCTTACAATTGATTGGCGTCAAAAGTCCAGTTCCAATGCTAATATGTTAAAAATAAAGCAGCATCATGGCAAATAAACATTGCTTTCTATTGAATAACAGTTGCATTAGTCAAGTTATTTATGTAATTTGGTTTAACAATTTACAGATGAGCAGGTTCACACAAAGGCTGTCAATGTTTTATCATTAACCATAACAGTGGTTATGTTATGATGAAATGGGACTATTCCATTTTCTATTTCTTCTCACGTACCCCCTGCGTATGTGTATCCCTAGTACGTAGAGTACCCCCATTTGAGAAATATGGTCTATATTATTATGTTCACTGTGGAGGTATTCAGAGAATGACTTTGGCATGATACCTTCACAGGAAACTATTACACATGGCTTTTTTATTTGATTTACATTTTAGATCCATAGCTGAACCCACCATGCCACACGCACCATATGTACAATTAAATTCTATTTTCAAAAGTTATGTTTCCTGTTCTGTCAAATACATTTTGGCACTCTGAACAACAATAGGCTACTTGTTGTTTAAGTTGTAGCTGGATAAGGAGTGAGGATCACACCTGAAGACCTGACTCCTGACCTCACTATTCAAAATAACTGTACTAGTACTTACAGTATCAGTTTGAGAGAAGCTGTAGTGCCATCTTGTGGGTAATTAATGAAATGTCACACTGTTTTTGGACATACAAATGAAGCACTGTGATCAAAGAAAGACAATGAAACATGATTATTTAAATGCAACGTTTAAAGCTAAATGATGTGGTGTTTTCTTACATAGGAATGATTAATACTCTTGAATGGAGCAAATTAAAGAACATCTTTATTTTCTACTGCAGAATGATTTTCATACAATAACAGCCAGACTGTTCCTTCTTTAATTTCACATTTTCTTTTTAAATGAATAGCAGTATCACCTAAATAACCCAAACTGCAACGTTGTTTAAACCAGAAATATTGTGAAAAAAGCTAACATTTTGTCTTAAACATCCGGTACGCAGTCATTGTAGAAGATCTGGAAATTCTTGTCCACCTCCATCCTTCCTTTGAGGAACTTCTCCAGATTCTTAAGAGGAACCTCCACCATGTGGTTGTTGATTCGATCATTGAGTCCGTATGATCCAAATGCAGGGAACTTGTAGCGCAAAAAGTAGGGGGCGTTTTGGTCGAAGTCGGTGCAGCAGTAGGCCGACCACATGTACTCTGGAATGGCGACCCGGTCTTGGTTGTTCCGACGAATCATGTTCCCCGATATGGTGACCCCGTTGACCACGAAGGCCTTTCCCCGGCAGTAGTTGTTGAGACGCTTGCGGATCAGGTCCAGGTGCTCAGCCCAGGGGCCCATGCTGAACTCTCTTATCTGTGGCACCACGTTGGTGAGGCTGTAGGTGGAGGCCTTGTCCATTGGGTCTGACTGGTGCTCGTCGGGGCTGAGTTGGCCACGCTCATACTGCACCACGTCAGCAAAGTCTTCTAGAACCGCCTGGCTGTCTTCAAAGTTCATATGCATGTTGGAGGACTGGGGGAAGGGCTCCATGTTACTGCTGCCCTTATCAGACGCCAGCTAGAGACAAAGAGAATACGTGGTGAAGAAGAGCATGCATTATTTACACACTGTTACATTCTTGTATAACAGTAATAATGGCACAGCGAGTACATAGATGACGTCGTAGATGACACTGATCTGTGTGAACTTTGGACAAAATCTTTAGGAGGAGAAGCAAAAAGTGTTTGAAGAAAATGAAACTAGCATTACTGAATTGGATGTGATGATCAAAGGAATTCAGGAGGTACACATTTTGATTGGCTGACTGCAACTTTCTCTATTCCATTTAGCCTACCCTCTTCATGTGATATTATGTGCTTTTGCACTTCATTTGGAGTTTTGTGTGAAAGTAATTCAAAAGCAATGTAATATAGTATAACTTAGGTACATTAAGTAAACTTAGCAAATTCAAAATATATAACTTCCCAACTTCTTGTTTCTCTTGCAGAAGTAACATTTATTTTAAGTGGTACGTGAGCAAAAGGACAATATCCTATCCTACCCATTCACAGCTTATCTTATGCTTACAACTTTACTCAGAAGAGCAGTAATAAAATATCTTCTCATCTATTAGGTGGGTATGAAACACCTGCAGCACATTGTGGAGAGAACCTATCAAATGTTTTAGTTTTGTCTGAACCCATTACAGTAATGAACTTCCTGTTGAGTACAGCTGTATATTGAGCAATGCTGCATAATGTAGTGCAGTATAAAAATGTAAATATACTATAGTGGTTATCGTAATCATGTATTACTTTGACATAACACAACTAAATGGACACATATTGTATGTATACTAAGACTTAAACACTAAACACTCACAATGAATGGACCACTCGTCATTGAGCCTCATGCTCAAACTCACCTGAGGTTCAAACATCCAAGGAAAATCCACCTTCTTCTCGCCGTCTGACTTCTTGAAGGTGTAGGCAGAGTAGATGGGGATATGCTTGCGGGGTTCGTAGAGGGTGACATAGCGTGGCTTGTCCTCGTAGTGCTGGCAGATCTTCTTCAGAGAGTTGCTGAGGTAGCCTCGCGGTGGCGTGCCCATGTACAGTGAGTCCTTGCAACGCTCCGCACGGTTGAAATCAGTCACCACCCCTGCGCTGACTCCCTGTAGCAGCACACAGGTGAGTAAGGTCACGGCCGCTGCGAGGGACATGGCACTGGGCTTCGGTGCAGCCATCAGCACTGCACTGTAAACTCTGTAACAATCTCTCCCAACTACCTCTGTGTGCAGCAACCCAGAACTCCTTTCCAAATTGGAACAGATGTGAGATAACATTTTTGTACTCACTCATAGTGGCTGGAGGCTGTAACTGTCAGGCCTTTTCCATATTATTCAAAGTGCCAATGTGTATAGTGGCAATAACGTACAAGCTATGAATGTTATCACTGTTCGAGAGGAATTAGAGATAACTATGCTGGAAATATCAGCAGAACATGAAGCATCCTCTGTCTACATACAAAGGACGATGATACACGAAAGAAGAAGAAGGAGTATGTAGACAGGATAACAAACACCAGTTAGCATAACCTCTCCTTTCTAATTTTCATTTATTACCAAGTACATTTACACATATATACCCAGGATATTGTCCTCATTTAACCCATGCCTGGGTAGCCATTCTCTTGCACCAGCTATGAGGAGTGTGTTTGGCAGGTCGTTGATGACACATAAAAACACCAGTGAGATTCAAACCCTGGACCTTAATGCCATGATGCAACAGTGCTAACCACTGAGTGACCTGCCCATGTCATATTCCTATTCTATATCCTATTTTAGTGGGGCCTAAAAAAAACACAATGGGGCCTAAAAAAACGAAATGGAAGAATATACTGTATATGGAAAGCAAGAGAGGAGAAACTGAATGCATTTACACAGTGTGGCTTTATCTTCAACTGTGTACACAACTCCACATCCTCTCCTTCCTCAGAGTCAAATGTTTGCAAAGCATGCCTCAGTATGCACTCTAACTAGACAGAAAGAAGACAATGGCATAAGTATAGTAGTAAAGCATCTCTATCACATAATCAACCCGTCCTCTTATATGAATGTCCTCATTCAAAATGCCTTATAATGAGAATCTACCGATCAGTGTTTTATGGAATGTAACATTCCAAAACAGCTATAGCCATATAATCAGAGATTGTGGTGTGTAAGGTGTAGTCTACAACAATTTGACCAAAATGGTGTTCAGGCAGGCTACATGAACCAGGGCTGTCACACAGGAGGACGCAGTCGAGTGGCAACACTGCTTGCTTACTAGATATCACTCCTCATGCACTGATATCAAGGTAGCTTGCTGCCACATCCTCTGTGAAAGCCCTTTGTATTGAGGCAAATGAGTTTCTGAAAGTATGTGCACAGGCGTCTTGTTCTTTCTGTGGCCAGTGAAAGAGTAGTGATCGTACAGTCATTTTCAGACATTACTGACAACGCCTTCAAAACACAATTCTTTATAATGAAGACATTATAAAGAATTTTCATTTTTATTACAAATGTTAAGGGATCCATGCAAAGATGTCTTTGTCTTATGTGATAATAATGTTATCAGAATGTATCTTACTCCAAATATTGACATTAGTATCAAGTACCAAATTCCTGCATTGGAGAATGAATATAATGAAAAACACAATTACAGGGATGAGTAAATCAACTTTTATTACTACAGATGAGGCAAGGCAAGCAGCATTAGGCTAATAGTGATTATTTTGTCTTCAACTCAATTCAAAGTTTATTCATAGAGCAATATTTGATGATTTTACAGATCACACAACATGACAAGACACACACATGGCACATAGCTGAGAGATATTCTGAAGCTCTGCAGATTTCTTAACCACTTGAACCCTAGCATCCCTAAACTAGGCAAACATTGGGCGAGAATTGGCAAAGACGTCTATAGAGGGTGAAAATGACAATGCCAAGGATAGACCCCTGGGGTACCCCGGTCAATTATCCATAATGGGTTTAAGTGATTAATGGCCTACACTGATGGATGGTGGCACACAGTCATCCAGAAAGATCCTAAAGTTTTTCTCCACAAAGGTGTTCTTCTTGAGGAACTCCTCCAGCTTCTGTATAGGGACTTCCAGCACTTGATTAGTCTCCTTCTCGTTCAGGCCGTAGTGTGCGAAGGCTGGGAACTTGTACCGCTCGTCGTAAGGTGTGTTGTGGTCATAGTTGGTGCAGCAGTAAGCTGACCACACGTAGGTGGGCACCGCCACACGTTTGATGTTCTGCCGGTGGATAATTTTTCCCGAGCTGGTGATCCCTGTGACCACATAGGCTGTCCCACGGCAGTAATTGTTCAGCCGCTTGCGGATCACGTGCTCCTGTGCCTTCCAGGCACCGGCATTAAACTCATGGACCAAAGGGACAACATTGGTCAGGGTGTAAGTCGATGCCTTGTCATCTGGCTCAGCCTGGTGCTCGTCTGGGTTGAGGCTGCCGCGTTCATAGTGGACGGCGTTTGCGTAGTCGTCCAGGACAGCCTGGGTGTCTTCAAAGTTCATGTGCGTGTAGCCGCGTGGAAATGGCTGCATCTCACCTGTATCTGACGAGGTGGATAGCTGTGCAGTAGAGACAGATAGATAGATCAATGGCAATGGTCACCTAAGGACCCATGTACTATGTATACAGTGGGCCCAACATAATTTAATAAAAAAAATCACACCTAGTGTGAAGTGAGCAGTGCTATTTATGAGTAAATGTAATTAAGCGCCCCGCGAAGCTTGGCCAATGTGACCCTGGGCCACCCCTTTCTCGGGACAAACGGACAAAGCCAGATGTAGGAGCGGCTACCTCCTTACAGGAGCACCGCTCAAAAATGTTTGGGACCCTGTCAATTTGCAGTACAATGATGAAAACGTACTGCATGCCCTCTGAGAGTTACAGTATTAGACTTTTGGCACATTCTGTATGTGTTCCTTAGCTTTATTCTAGCGTCATATTTGTCTTACCTGAGGTTCATACATCCAGGGGACATCCACTCGCTTCTCCCCGTCCGAGCGCTTGAAGGTGTAGGCGGAGTAGACAGGGACGCGGTCCACAGTGTTGTACAGTGTCACGTAACGTGCCTTGTGGTTGTAACGCTGACAGATGGTCTGCAGTGAATGGTGGTCCAGCCCTGATGGTGGGGCTCCCATGTAGACAAACTCCCTACACTCGGGGGACAGCACTTTCTCCACTGTCCCCTGCACCCCCGCTGTCATCATGAGCAGCAGTACAATTGACTGTGTCCAGAAGGATCGGGCCATGGGTGGAGATGATGAGGATGGTCTCACCGACAAGAGGTTACTGCAATTGAATCCCGAATGTGTGTCCAAAACAACACAGGTGTTCCCGAAGCTTCTTGTCTGTCTTGGTGGCGCTCTTTGTAGGCTATAATAATTCAATGTATTTCTACATTTGCTCCTATGATTCAAAGGCTCAGAGTAACACAGCATCAGTAATGAAAGTCTGCTCTTTCTAATCAAGACCCAGTATTCAAATCCTTGCTACACACCTCAGCTGGTCCACTCACTCACCATTGGTTTCCTGAACAACCGTACAGTCACACCCTCACAACATTTGCATTGACAAGCAATGACTATAACTGGAAATAAAAGAATGTAAACCATTTCAGCCCTGTGGGGCCCATGTAGCTCAATGCCACACCCACTTCTTTCTGGCCTGTTCTTGCATTACGCCTCTTGTGATTGGTGAATTCAAACAACCTGTTGCATTTCCCCCTTTTGTGATGGACCAAATCAAATGGCCTCTCTAGTGATTGGTCAATAGAAAATAACTTATAGCATCGTCTAGCCCATTGGTCTTCAACAAGGGGTCCGGGACCCCTAGGGAGTCCTCCAAATCTTTGTGTGATAGAAAGCTTTTTCCTCATTTTTTATGTTAACCACTTGAACCCTAGCATCCATATTCTGAGAACTTTTGCCCAAAATAGCAGATCTACAAGCTCCCAACGCCTCGCAGCGCCTAGCCACTCCTCAACGTCACCAGATTTCCCCGTCCTTCTGCCTGGAAGCTCAGGGTACAAGATAAATAAAGCCAATAACAAGGCATCTTAATTGCAGCTTCATAAAAGAACAAAGCCAGGCAGGGGACGGAGAAGAGAAAACTTCGTTAATGTACCTGACAACTGTTGTTAGTGGCTCCACAGATAAAGCTGCGCACAGGCACGCACACACCAACATCGGTTGTTTTTATGCTAATGCAGTGCCATCCGAAGGCAAATTTGTAATTGTTTTGGGCTGTTAATTTACTTCCAATGATAAATAAAGATACATTTGCATAAAGCAAAGATATTTGTCCACTCCCTTTTTTGGACAGATACAAAATTGATGATTCGTTTAGGAAGTGTGTAGTGAGTGTGAGAACGATGGGATGTAGACAACAGTGATAGTCCAGGCTGATTTACAATTTAAATAACCTATAAGGGCCTGAAGTTTTATCATCCACTGTTTATTAGTGAATAGTTGAAAGGATATTTCCCTCTTTCGAACGGCCGTCATTTCTTTCCCAAGAAAGTTTATTGATTCACAAATGCATGTCCTATAGATTACAATTACTGAGTTCATTACAAAAAGGACACTCCGTTAAACATAAATTGATTGGCAAAACTTTACTGGTGAGCAATCACATGAACAGCATCGCATCAAGCCATGGAAAATGTTTTCGTGCTTATACCCTACCACTGTCAGTTGTTAGTGGCGGCACAGATAAAGCTGCTCATAATGTGGTGTAAGTGTGAGATCCTTTGGCGAAAACAATGCCGACACACACACACACACACACACACACACACACACACACAGGAAGACAGTTGTGGTCTGTCTTCCTGTCGTTATCACACCATACATAACACACTCTGACAATTCACGCCTCAGGAGCACAGTTTTCATCAAACAGTTGAAAGTTTCCATCGACCCCCATCTCTTTCTTCACCAACGCCTCGATGGCCTTTGTCGACGTCTCTGTTACCGTGTTGTCGGTGGCATCGTTGAGCCCATAGACTGCATATGACGGGAACTTGTACCGGAGCTCGTACGGTGTGGAAGGGTCAAACCTGGGACAACAGTAGGCCGACCAAAGGTGCTTCGGCACGGACAATCGGTCAACATTGTCCCTACGTATCATATGACCCATGGTGGTCATTCCCGTGACGATGTACGCGGTGCCTCTGCAGTAGTTATTGAGGCGCAGACGAATGCGGTTTAAGAACGGCAGCCAGTGGGAATGTAGGAATTCGCCGGCCAGAGGCACCGCGTTGGTCAGAGTGTAGGTAGAGGCCTTGTCGTCCGGGCTCCTCTGATGCTGGTCTGGGTTCAGCTGGCCCCGCTGGTTGGAGACCGAGTTTGAATAATCGGCCAGCACCGCCTGGCTCTCCTCCAAGCTCTGCAGCGGCACACCTGCCGTGGGGAAGGGCTGCATGTCACCCGCAGCAGAGCCACTGGATAACTGGAAGGAGGCAACGGTGATGGTGTTATTGATCACAATTCAAAATAGACCCATGAGTAGACTGGGAAAAGGAACATCATCTGACATCGTGATTTGACTAAACTGCATGTGGAACTCTATCTACCACACACAATGGAGTCCATTCTTAACATAGGCAGTTCAAACACCATAGCTATTAAGATCCTAGCAGTATTAAGTCATATAGTCAAAGCATCATTAAATGGAGGCTCAATGATACTTTGACTATACAGCATGGAGGCCCTCCATGCAAAGCTGCCGTGGTCAGCAGTCCTTTCCACTGACCCGTAGCGGAGGCACAGCCTGACCATTGACACAGACAGAAACATGCATATACCTGTGGTTCATACATCCAAGGCAGGCCGTCTATGGTGTCCTCTGTGGGTGAGCCCTTGAACGTGTAGGCCGAGTACAGGGGCACCCTGTGGGCGCCGTCATACAAGGTGGCATAGCGCGGTTCGTTGCCATAGCGCTGGCAGATTCTCCGAAGCCCTGGCATCCTGATGCCCGTCGGGGCCTGTTGGCGGTATAGGAAGCGCTCACAGTCCCTGAAAGAAGAGGGGTCGACGCTGGCGGCCGCGGGGTTCACCAAGCAGATCAGCAGTGACAGTAGCAGATACGCGGACGACATGGTGTGCAAGCACATGTTTTTCCTTTCTGTCTCTGGAATGGATGGATGAGAGTGTAGACAGAGGGAGGGAAGGAAGGAGCCAGAGGGAGTGAGGGGAGGAGCTGGAAGGGAGGTGTTCAGGGTGCAGCAATTGATTACCAATTCATTTTTGTTGTGGGAATTTCCATCAAGGGAGCTATATATAACTTGAAGGCGCCCATTTCACATTCCATACATTAAAGGACCACTAAAGCACCACTTATTTTCAACCCTATCTTTATATAATTGGTCCTCACTAATGCCTATTATAAGATGGCATTATTTCTCTGTGCTCTTGAGTTTCAGAGGGCTATGAACAACAGGGCTTTAGAAACCTTCCTACCAGTGACATCATAGGTAGACAGGTTTGTCAATTTAAAAAAAGAATTTAAAATGTTTTAATGCAAGAACAATGGCTTCTATTTCAGCCTGCTACATTTCCAGGAAGAGAAAGGCTGTTTCTATTAGCTTGGAATTTCCATGAGACACGGGTAGAACGGGTAGATGGAAATTGCGCCATCTTATAATGATCATTAGTGAGGACCAATTTTATGAAGATGAAGTTGGAAATGGATGAAGTGCTCCATTAAGTAATAGGACTCTTACAAAGATGCTCAAGCTCGTTAGATGTCACACTCAACATAGCCTCGGGATCCACACTCAACGCACCCCTAGCCACATTCCCAGGGTTCTTCTCGACCCCCTGGAACCATGTTTGTCTGAATCAATCCCACTCATCATCAGCTTCACTTCTCCCTCTCCCCTCATCCCTCACCCCCTTTGCTTCAATTCCTTCACTCCTTCTCTCCTCGCCCCTTATAGCACCTTTCACACCCTCACCCCTTCCATCCTTCAATCCCACATCCCCAGCATTATATTATGCCAGCAGTACATTGCCCAAGGTTTTCATACAAACCATGACATGAATGTAATTTGTGCTGCGATTTTGGACATTCACAAACTATTAAATGCACGGGAACACAAATGCCATAGATCAGGGATGTCAAAGTCAAATACAAATTTGCTACAAGTCGAGGGCCGAACTGGCTCAATGTTTATTTAAAACATATTGAAATGATTGCACATAGCCTATCGAACCTGGACCTAACACAGTGTGCGTGTGTGTATGTGTATATGTATATGTATATATGTATATATATATATATATATATATATATATATATATATATATATATAATATATATATATATATATGAATAAAGAAATATTTTCTTATGACTCTTATGTCAGTAATTTCAAGTGAAAACATTTTTCAACAGGCACACAGACAAAAAAATAACTTCCTTCAAAGAAAAACCCCATGTCCTGTACATTAAATGAATAAAGCAATATTTTCTGATGGCACCGTCAGTAATTTCAAGGGAAAACATTTTTCAACAGGCAAACAGCAAAAAAGTTCATTTCCTTCAAAAACAAAATATGTTCCTTAATAGCAAGATAAATGCAGAAATGAAATTGCATGCAAACTCATAGCGGTACAGTGTCGCACATTGAAAATAGCCAATCTACAAGCTCACAATGTGTCTGTCGCAGATCGCGGCGATGAGGTGTAAGCATGTAGAGTTTATTTATTTAATTTTTTTGGGGAAATTACTTTCTTCTCATTGAACTGTACAGTGTTGCTTGTGTTGCTTTGCTTCGACATGACAATGCGGAGGACGACACGAGTCACGGCCACATACACAACACATGAACGCGCTGTTTTACATCCTCCATTCTAAATCCTCCTTTTTCATGACCAAATCTGAAGAATCATCAGATTATGCACCAGCGTTGTCTTCTTTTCATCCATCTCTCTTTCCTTTTCAATTTCTCCATGCTGTGTGTTGTCAATTTGTCGTTGTGTCTGTGAGAGACTGACTGACTGTGTGCGACGCGTAACAGCCTAGAACAGGCAACAGCTGCTTTCGCAAGGGGAAGTTTGTGATTTGTTTGGCTTGAAATGCATGAAATGTGGTTTGTGGTTGGCTGGCCTTAGCTATAGATTTAGCATATGTCGTGTTACGCTGGTCCGTGCAACCGTTTTGCGTGCGGCCTGCGGTCGGTTCTAATAGTAATTAAATATCCTTCCGGGGGCCATAAATAATTCATTCGCGGGCCGGATCTGGGCTGGCCCGCATAGGCCCTTGACTTTGACATATGTGGTTTAGGTGCTCATTGCTTGATGTTAGAGTGAAAAGGGGTGCTGATGCTGGATCTGACCAAGCCCCAGCAGAACACATAGTGAAGGAAGGGTCAAATTCAACATACAGCATTTCCAGGATATAGGCACATCAGAGCTGTACAAAGTCGCATTACACAACCGGTTCCAAGCACTACAAGGTCTGCAAAACCAATCATAGGCAAGTTTCAGCAGTCACAAGCACACATTAAAAATACACGGGGTACACTACTCACAACTAAGGAAGACCAACTAAAGAGTTGTACAGAGCACTTTAGAACACTGCTCAACTGACAGCCCCCCCAACAGACAGCAGTTATCCAACCAGTCACAAATGTTTTGGAGATAAACTGCGACCCCCCCCCCCCCCCCCCCTGCTTTCAACACCGGGGAAGGTGCATCTTACTCGAGAGGCTTCAAAAGGCAGTCGACGAGAAACTGAAGGAAACCCAGGCTGGCTTCAGGAATAATAGAGCCTGTTGCAGACCAAATAGTCACACTCAGGGTTATCATTGAACAGTCAATTGAATGGAACTCTCCTGTCTATGTCAATTTCATAGGTTTTGAAAAGGCCTTTGACAGTGTGGATCGAGAGACGCTGTGGAGGCTGATGGCGCACTATGGCATTCCCTCAAAGTTGATTAACATCATCAAGAACACCTACCGAGGGATGCAGTGTCGTGTCCTTCATGAAGGTTGACTATCAGAACCCTTTGAGGTCCTGGGGTGCGGCAGGGATGCATGCTCTCTCCCTTCCTGTTCCTCCTTTGTATAGACTGGACTATGATACAAGCAACGAACAATAGCCGAACCGGCATCCAGTGGAACCTGACCGAACAGCTGGAAGACCTGGATTTTGCTGATGATTTAGCACTCCTAGCACACATACACCAACAGATGCAGGAAAAATCATGCAAACTGGAGAAAGCAGCTGCTTCGCTTGGGCTCAAAATCAACGCAGGAAAAACCAAGGTGATGCGTATCAACAATAAGAACAACTCTCCAATAATCATGGACCTTACATACCTAGGAAGCATAATTGCTGTGGACGGAGGAACGGATGAGGATGTCAGTGCCAGAATTGGGAAAGCAAGGACCACTTTCAACATATAGCAAAAAACATATCACACAAGACCAAACTGCAAATCTTCAATTTGTCAAATCCACCCTACTATACAGTTCAGAAACCTGGAAGATCACTACTAATATACTCCACAAAAGACAGACATTCTTCAACCGCTGCCTCCGACGCCTCCTAGTTATCTATACTGGCCCAACACCATCACCAATACCAACCTGTGGGACCTCACTAAACAAGACACAATAGAAAAACAAATCAGGATCACCAAACATGATCTAACATGGAACCCGCAAGGCAGGAGGAAGAGAGGAAGGCCCAGAGCCACCTGGAGAAGAACAACAGAGCAGGAGATGAAGGTGCAAGGACTGTCATGGCAACAACTGGAGTGGAGGGCACAAGACCGAAGGGGATGGAGGAGTTTCATCGATGGCCTATGTTCCTAAGGGAATTTAAAGGCCTAAGTAAGTAAGTAAGTAACAAGCCTACACATTTTGCATGTACCACCTACTCTATAGTATCATATATCTAGGCAGTTAAACAATTTATCATATTGATTGGAAATGGGGAAAACAGCCTGAGTACCTGACTCTGTACAAAAATAACAAAAGCTCAAAAACAAGAGTTAAAACTTGTTTGTGTCATGGATTTGAGGGAGGTATTAATATCATTATCAATCATACAAATGAAACATAGAACTCACCATCAAAAGGATGACTGCCTGTGTTGTTTCCCTGTGGTCGCATCTGAAAAGCAGGGGGCTGTCAGGTGAAAGCGAAAGAAACCCCCTATAAGAGCCAGACATTCACTCAGATGGTGACATACTGTACTGTACTGTAAAAGGCGCACGTCTACTTCACCGTCTGAAAGAAGACACAACCTTAAGCGAGTACAGGCTGACTGCAGTCAGGTGAGAAATTAAATCACACAAATATTTCTTCGTCAGTGGAAGTAGAATTACAACGGAGCCCCTGAAGGGACATAGTAGGTAGTTTTTTTGTAGGGGTATGGGCATTTTTTAAGGGTTGCGTTATTATTAAAGGGTGTTATTTTTTTTATTTTACATTCTTACACGTTGAAGTAACAAATTGCACAGTAGGATGACACGTGTTTTCTGAAAGTACCCACCCTAATTGTTTTAAAACGGCCATAAGGTGGATCCATGAAGGCAGCAATTCAAAGAAGGTAGTGGTATGAGTCACCGAGGATGCTTTTGGCTCTTCTGAAACAATGTTTCTGGTAGATGTCCCAGAGAGATGAAAGAGGAAGGGGAATGATTCTTTGGGCTATACTGTATGTATGACACCGTGAAGTGCCTAAAAGTAATCAAACTCAACACTCAACCTTTTCTCCATAGTGTTCCACAATGAAGCTTGCTGCACTGTGGCTGTTGCTGGCTGTGTGGCCACCCACTGCCCAGCTTGCCTGCACCAATAGCCCTGCAGACCAGTGCAAAGCTGCCAAGGAGGCACCCGGCACCAATCTGGCTGGCGAGGGCTTTGACGTGGTCACCATGGAGCGCAAACAGGCCTACGTCATCGACATGGACACCTGGCAGAAGGAGAACGGCTCTTGCACCCTCTGTACGAATCCCTTTATGGGTCCCAAACCACAGAGGCTGCCTGTGGCCGTGGTGGACTGGAGAGCCGTGCACATGTGCAACATGCAACTGACGAGCAGAGTGTACGACTCCAGTGAGGCCTTCACCAAGGAGAGTCACACAGAAGTAGATGCCAGCTGGAAATCTAACCTTGATATAGAAACCCCAAAAGCTAAAGGATCAGTCACTCTAGGAGGAACGCACTCTCGTGCTGCCAAGAATGCCATGGCATTGTCCAAGAAGGACAAATACAGCTTTATTAAGCAAGAGGTGGACTGCTCCTACTACAGGTATGAAACAATTACCTGCAGTATACTGAATGGCTTCTCTTCAGTTCATATTTTTGTGGTAATTATGTTGAAATGAGGACATTTCTTTTGGGGAGGGGGAAGTAATGTAAGATTTATCTTTGTTTGAGGTTTTAGTAATAATGGGAATGTTTTGGGGATTACTGCACTGTAAGTGATAAGGGGGAACAAATATTTCGGTTTGGGGAAATAGTGGGACTATTTACAGTAGGAAGTTAAGTTACTTCAGTTCTAAAGTGTTGTTGACCTGTTGACTCTAATGGAGGGAACGTTCTACAAACAAAGAGAGTTGAATAAAATTCCTGTCTCCATGTCTCATTTCTACCACATCTGAAACTATAAGTTAACCATGTATCCTTCAGTATTGCACTACCAATTGAGACTTTTGTACAATACAATTAACTGTATATATGTTGTGCTTATTTACCTGTTCAGTAAAAGCTCAATCTTGACCAATGACCAACCTTGCAGCAATTACTGTAAAATGATCAGTTGTATCCCTTTTTCCATGCATTGTTTTTAAACATTTCTATTATGAAATAGCCACTGAATATTAAAGCTTTTAAACTTTATCATCAGAAGAGAGATTTTTATGTTTTTTTCTGGTCTTTTGCCATATTAATTTCTGTGTCGTCTTTCTCCTTAGTTATCGTGTTGGAAGCAACCCTCCACTCCATCCTGAGTTTACTCAAGCTGTAAAAGCACTCTCCCCCATGTACACCAGCAAGACCAAAGATGTTTACATGAACCTCTTGACCACGTTTGGCACCCATTACATCCACAAGGCCCGTTTGGGCGGCAAGGTGAAGAGTGTCACCTCTGTGCGTGTGTGCGAGGCATCGCTGGAGGGCTACACCGAGACAACGGTGAAAGATTGCCTGGACGTTGAGGTGACTGCGGGGACACACACTAAATCTAATACTGTGGATGCCAAGGCTGAGGCAAATTATTGCAAGAAGGAGCTCGATGAACGGCGTGACAAGCAGAGCTTCAGCAATATGTTCCGCGAGAGGCTCACCCAGGTGGTGGGAGGCCGGACCGAAGGCACGGCCGACCTCCTCTTCTCGGCCAAGACTGACCCCACTGCCATCCAAGAGTGGAAGAAAAGCCTGATATCCACGCCGGACATCAACAGCTATGCTCTGCAACCTCTCCACATGCTGGTGAAACACCCTGAGAAGAGACAGGGACTGAAGAAGGCCATCGAGGACTACATCCTCAAAAGCGCTCTCATCCAGCGCTGCTCCAGCAAGTGCCCTGGAGGTGCCACCCGTAGCTCCCATAATGTCTGCAACTGTGTGTGCCAGCAGAGTGCGCAGATGACCAGCCAGTGTTGTCCTAAAGAACGGGGCCAGGCTCAACTCAAAGTCACTGTCAAGCATGCCACAGGACTGTACGGGGACTCAACCTCCAAAACCGACGGATATGTAAAAGTGCTTTTCAAAGACCAGGGCCGTCAGACACCAGTCATCTGGGACAACGATTACCCCAATTGGAATATGGCATTTGACATGGGCTTTGTCACGCTGTCCCAAGGCAGTCAACTGACGCTGGAGGTGTGGGAGAAAGATGGGCAGTGGTACAAGAGATGGGACGACCTTCTGGGAAATTGCAACAGGCCAATTAAATCTGGGAAACGTGATGAAATGTGCAGCTTGAATCACGGCACCTTGTTCTTCTCCTACGAGGTCAGCTGTGCCCCGGGGCTGACGGGCACCACCTGCAGGGAGTACGCCCCCTCCGTCATGAGTGCTGACCTCCGTGACCTCTACGTCTCCAGGAACAGCCTGAATGTCACCCAGGAGTTGCTGGCCCACCTCAGGATGGGCCTCCATGTGGAAGACCCCCTGACCTTTGTCCTTAAGCAGCAGAAGGAGAGAGGCAAGCAGGAGGGTGGCAAGCTCAAGGGTGACACTTAGCTGTCTCCAACCTCCAATGCATCAGCAATTATATGTTTAAGCTAATACATACTATGTCAGCATTCTATCATTTATACAGACATAATATGTCTGTGTTATTATAATACCATGTCGTTTTCAACACACATCCAAAGCATGTACCAGTTTGTATTTAGGTCTACATGGAGCATGTGTTATTATCTACCTTTGCTTTGCCTATATTGTAAAGTTATTTTCACCTTTTAACCCCACTGTGCTTTTTTATCCATTAAAAAAATAAGTTAACAGCAGAACAAACATCTACTGATGCTCCTTTTTTAGGATCTAACTGTTATTGTTTAAACATAATACTGTAGGTCAGCGATTCTCAACCTGTGGGTCGGGACCCCCTGAGGGTCCGTGATGATATTGCTAGTGGGCCCCCAAATGATTGGTGAAATACTAATGCTTTATTGATATTATAACATTAATATCATTGTGATACCGATAAGAAGGATCTTACAAGGGGCATTACACCCCAGGCTGATTTTGTAGTTTGTTTTCCAGTTCAGGTTAAACTACATGACAGACTAAGCAAAACATGGACAAAGCATAACAGCTGCACCATTGTCATACAAATTATTTTTTTTATAGTGGCGTGAGATTTTCATAGGTGTGCCAGAGCCATGTGCCAATGCCAATGTGCAAGACAGTATTGATTGATGCACCATTATTCATTTGATTAGCTTCAGCTGTGTTGCTCATGTCCATATTTTTTACCCTGCTAAACCTTTTAACCTCAAGTGGAAAACAAACTACAAAATATGCCTAGAGTTTCATGCCGATTCAACGTATACTGCATTATGTTAGTTACATCCAGTACAATTGATTGATTTATCATTAAAATAATCATGCTCTGTGCTGCCGTGTTAAGTGGGTGCCATGGCATTGGTCCGAAGGTTCATTAGTCCGAAGGTTCATTTGTCCGAATTTGTTAAGAATACTATGCCTAACTCTAACCCTAACCCTAACCTCAGTAACCCTAACTAAATTCGGACTAATGAACCTTCGGACCAATGGGCAGTCCCCTTTTAAGTGGCCAGATGGGTGGGCAGCAAGCAAGTGGGTCCTTTTTCAAGTGGATCCTGATCCGGAAAAGACTGCATGGGAACTGATTCTGTAGTGTATACAGAGTAGTGAATACAGTACGATATAATGTGTGTGTTTATTTGTAGTTGAATCTGAGTGCTTGAGTGTGTGGGAGATTGAGTGCATGCGTGTATGAAAGCTGCAAAGTATGTTGTATGTTACCACTGGAAACCAGCAGCAGGAAACGGGTAGTGCGACAGGAAACCTCAACCTGTAAAGTGGTAGAACGCTTTGTCACACAGATTTGTCACACAAATCACTCAAAGCTTAATTGGTATTGTTACGTGGACAAAGCCTGGGCTTTCATCGACGTGACTTTATATGACTGTGATGGAGATGTGGTGCTTACTGTTTACTTCATCACGCCACACCCCCAGGCGAGGCCAACCATGTGTGAATATTCATCTTTCTGTATGAAGGCTGATATTCAGTCCATCTTCATGGGCGGTGGCTAAGTCAACTTTTATATTTGTAGACTGAACTCAGAGACAGGAATTCATAATTACAACTATGAAGGCAGGTTATACAGTACTGCATAATAAATACATAATACTATTCTAAATAATGAAATGATAAATCTGTAATGACAATGACATACTAGTACCATCTTGTGGGCAATTGTTGAAATGCTTGTATTTTGACTTGAAATAATGATACTTACTGTATCACACATTGTTGATGTTACAATGTGGATAATAGTTTTACAGTTACTGTGTCAAGTAACACATTAGGTTGAGAAATTCTGTTATGTAATTATTGTTTTTGAATCTTCTAAGTTCTAATCTAGGCAAATTCTGACAATGACATATCATATAGATATTCACTATAGGACTTTTGTGAGAATGTGATATATATATATATATATATATATATATATATATATATATATATATATATATATATATAAACAATCAGACATTTAGTCAATTGCTGAAACGGTTTAAATGAATCCAGGAAAATCCCTCCAAAGTGGATATGGTTGAACATTTATATCATGGTTTGAATTTAGTTGGGTTAGTTCTGGGGTTTAACAATATTCAGGATCAAACATGGAAGTTTTTTTCCAAACCTCGAAATAAATTTAAACAAATGTAATTTGTGTTGCTTCAGTGAGTTTGAACTTGGAAAATTTGACAATCAGAAAAGGAACATCATTGACATGTTGATTTAGCTACAGTAAGTTAGGTGCAGCTCTATCTCACACACACAATGGAGCCCATTCTTTACATGGGCAATTTAAATGCCGTAGCCCGTACTGTAGCTATCAAGATATATCCTTAAAGAGATAGACATCAACTCCACGTTCAACCAAAGTACCACTGAGCCCCTCTGCAAAGCTGGTCAGCAGCTTTCTCCACTGCCCAGTAGCAGATGCAGAGGCACAGGCTGAACGGTCATAGTGCAAAGAAAACAATTGAGTTGTCCAAAGTAACTGGATACCAGGTAAACAGCTAATTGCATGCTCTCTAAATCAGTGGTTCTCAACCGTTTCAAGCCGCGACCCCCCAAATAGTCATATTTTAACTGGGCCTAACTAGAGTTGAGGCATTACATTTTGTATAACACGGTTCTATTGTGAAAATAGCAGCTCTACATGCTCACAACGCCTCGCAACGTGAGGCGTTGTGAGCATGTAGATCGGCTATTTTAACTATTTCTGACTAATATTTGACACTTTGGCCAATGTTTAATTTGTCATTTTAAAGGTATTAAAAAGTCCTTAAATTGTCACTTTAGAAATGTGCAGATACCCTCTATACACTTAAACTTTATGTTGGTTTGTTTACTGTTGAGTGAGAAAACAATGTTGCACGTTAAGTTAATCATCTGGGGACCCCCAGAATAATTTGGGGACCCCCATGGGGGTCCCGACCCACAGGTTGAGGACCACTGCTCTAAATAACATGCTTAGCATTTGTGGACAAGTAGCCAACGCTTGCATAGTAGGCTACTAGCATCTGACAAAAAATTGTGTATGTGTCAAATTAATTAACAGAAACACTATGCATGCACGTAGCACATGCAAAAAAGCTGTGCATCTGTAACCAGGTGTGGTTATTTAAATAAAACCTACCTAACCCGTCTATGTGTACTGTGCAGTGTGCATGGGCAGGCAGTGGACTAATGCAGAAAAAACATTAAAAACTATATAATGCAATTGTTTTGACTAATACCATGAGTTATCGATATCGAGGTATTCAACAACGTTATCGAATATCCAAGGTTTTCCTAATATCGCCCAGCCTTAGATCCAATCTATGATATTAATTGAATCAGCGCTGTTTCACGGCAACCATAAAAGTTGGAAGGGCCATTTTAGGACCAGGCCCAGGTCATGTCACTGCCGCGTGATTATGGATCCCACTGGGAAAGATGGATGGAAACGGCATAGAGCGCTCGTTTTCAGTTATTGTCCACGACATTGCAAGCGGCGCGAAGGCCAGCGGACCTTGGTCCTGCTCTTCGCGCCCGAAGCCGTGGTGAATGCAATCGTTATATTTATGCCCAGGCCGTAAGGCCTGGGCAAGCGCACGATAAACGCCATGATAATTGGGTTTTGGTGCACCTCGCGCGGTCCAAGTGACTACAACGGAGCGCTCCCTACGTCCGATTCAGCCAATCACAAGCTTCAAAAATGAGTAAGTGGAGGATTTGTCGTCGGGCTCTGCCTGATGCTGATCAGTGTTCAGTGGTCCGTGTTCGTATTTGACAGCGTCTGCATAGTCCTCGAGTACGGCCTGGTTCTCCTCGATAAGAGGGTCGGTGTCATCGCCAAGCGGGAGTACTTTCATGTTGCCAGTTTCGTCCTCAGACACTAGCTGTAGGCATGTGGGGAGAAAGACAGAGGACATCTGTCATTCAAAATGTGATACTTGCCTCAGAACATCAATTTCCTTAGAACCCTTAATAACACAGTTCGGTCAAAACCTTGTATGGCTGTTTTCACCCCATGCTTTTGGGTCCATGGTGTTATCAAAAAAGTATCTATCGACCCCCATCTCTTTCTTCACCAACGCCTCAATGGCCTTTGTCGACATCACTGTTACCGTGTTGTCTGTGGCATCGTTGAGCCCATAGGCTGCATATGACGGGAACTTGTACCGGAGCTTGTACGGTGTGGAAGGGTCAAACCTGGGACAACAGTAGGCCGATCAAAGGTGCTTCGGCACAGACAGTCGGTCTACATTGTCCCTATGACCCATACTGGTAATCCCTGTGACGATGTACGCAGTGCCTCTGCAGTAGTTATTGAGGCGCAGACGAATGTGGTTTAAGAACGGCAGCCAGTGGGAATGTAGGAATTCGCCGGCCAGAGGCACCGCGTTGGTCAGAGTGTATAGAGGCCTTGTCGTCCGGGCTCCTCTGATGCTGGTCTGGGTTCAGCTGGCCCCGCTGGTTGGAGACTGAGTTTGAATAATCAGCCAGCACCGCCTGGCTCTCCTCCAAGCTCTGCAGCGGCACACCTGCCGTGGGGAAGAAGAAAGAAAAGTAATAGCACCCTATTCCCGGCCGAGCCGCACGTTATGATGTGTACATTGCGGGGGTGGCGTAAATCGTTCGTCAGTTATTACGTGCCAAAATTTGTGGCGAAATGACCGACCGACCGACCGACATAAGTACTGTATGGCGGATTACAATAAGTGTTTTGCCATTGCATTGCAGGCACACTTAATCATACAAATGGAACTCACCATCAAAAGGGTGAGGCCTGTGTTGTTTCTTGGTGGTCGCATCTCCAAAGCAGGTGAAAGTGAAAGAAAGGGCTTATACTGCCCCCACCCACATCCCCTGAGCCTGGAGTTCACTCAGATGGTGACACACTATATGTAAAAGGCGTAGGTCTACTTCACCATCTGAAAGGAGACACAACCTTAAGCGAGTACAGGCTGACTGCAGTCAGGTGAGAAATTAAATCACACAAATATTTCTTCATCTGTGGAAGTAGAATTACAACGGAGCCTCTGAAGGGACATGGTAGGTAGTTCTTTTGTAGGGGTATACTATGGACATTTTTTAAGGGTTGCTTTATGATTAAAGGGTGTTATTATTATTATTTTTTTACATTCTTACAAGTTGAAGTAACAAATTGCACAGTAGGATGACACGTGTATTCTGAAAGTACCCACCCTAATTGTTTTAAAACGGCCGTGAGGTGGATCTCTGAGGGCAGCAGTTGTAAGAACGTAGTGACCCTGGGTGGGATGAGTCACTGAGGATACGTTTGGCTCTTCTGAAACAATGTTTCTTGTAGATGTCCCAGAGATGAAAGTGGGCAGGGATTGATTCTTTGGGCTATATGTATGACACCGTGAAGTGCCTAAGTAATCAAACTCAACAATCAACCTTTTCTCCATAGGGTTCCACAATGAAGCTTGCTGCACTGTGGCTGTTGCTGGCTGTGTGGCCACCCACTGCCCAGCTCGCCTGCACCAATAGCCCTGCAGACCAGTGCAAAGCTGCCAAGGAGGCACCCGGCACCAATCTGGCTGGCGAGGGCTTTGATGTGGTCACCATGGAGCGCAAACAGGCCTACGTCATCGACATGGACACCTGGCAGCAGGAGAACGGCTCCTGCACCCTCTGTACGAATCCCTTTATGGGTCCCAAACCCCAGAGGCTGCCTGTGGCCGTGGTGGACTGGAGAGCCGTGCACATGTGCAACATGCAACTGACGAGCAGAGTGTATGACTCCAGTGAGGCTTTCACCAAGGAGAGTCACATAGAAGTAGATGCCAGCTGGAAATTTAGCCTTAACCTAGCAACCCCAACAGCTAAAGGATCAGTCACTCTAGGGGGAACGCACTCTCGTGCTGCCCAGCCATGACATTGTCCAAGAAGGACAAATACAGCTTTATTAAGCAAGAGGTGGACTGCTCCTACTACAGGTATGCAACAATTACCTGCAGTATACTGAATGGCTGGTTCAGGATCAGTAGCCAACAAGCAGTGACCAATCACCAGGTGCTCGTTGAGTAGGTGGCACATGGCGATTGGTCCAATTGAAGGCTACCAAGTGAGCCTTTTGTGCGATACCTCTTTAATGACCAATTAACATATGTTGTGCTACATTACCTGTACAGTAAAAGCTCAGGGAGGGCAATAACATAATTTGGCAGCTCAACTACAAGTAGAATGATCAATCTTGCAGCGAATACTGTAAAATAATCGGTTGTATCCCTTTTTCCATGCATTGTTTTTAAACATTTCTATTATGAAATAACCACTGAATAAAGGCTTTTAAACTTTATCACCAGAAGTGGGCCCCCAAATGATTGGTGAATAATGCTTTATTGATATTATAACATTAATATCATTGTGATACCGATAAGAAGGATCTTACAAGGGGCATTAAACCCCAGGCTGATTTTGTAGTTTGTTTTCCAGTTCAGGTTAAAATACAGCAGATTAAAAACATGGCAGACTAAGCAAAACATGGACAAAGCAACAGCTGCACCAATGTCATGTGCAAGACAGTATTGACACACCTGAAAAAAACACACCATTATTAATTTTATTTAACTGCAGCTGTGTTGCTTACGTCCATATTTGTTACCCTGCTGTACTTTTTAACCTCAAACAAACTACAAAATCTGCCTAGAGTTTCATGCCCCTTTAAAGTATAGTTGCATTATGTTAGTTACATCCAGTACAATTGATTGATCATTAAAATAATCATGCTCTGTGCTGCCGTTAAGTGGCCAGATGGGTGGGTAGTAAACACTTTTTCAAGTGGATCCTGATCCGGAAAAGGCTGCATGGGAACCGATTTGTGATAATACAGTACGATATAATGTTTGTGTTTATTTGTGGTTGAATGAGTATAAGTGTGGGGGGGATTGGGTGCATATGTGTGTATGAAAGCTGCAAAGTGTGTTGACGCAGTGGCTGAGGACACTGCCCTGCAGTTGGTGATGACGGTTGATACGTTACCTCAACAGCCTGTGGTCTTTTGCTGAGTAATTTGTGAAGCTTTGATTTATAATTGCTTTCGTCATATCGGTTAGCATTAATATTCAATGAACATGGCTCAGAAGTTTAACCTCTAAACTCTAAATACAATCTTCACAATGGCCAACTTTGGATAAAATATACACCTTGGGACACTAATTTGTAGGGGGAAATAAATGAATACATACACTCCTATAATGTGCAAAAAGGTTTTGATTCTAAATAATTATTCTATGCTCAGCCAAACATAGCCTATGTTCAGGCTTTGGCTAGCTGGGTCAGGGGTTCTAAAAGTTTCTGCTGTCACACAAATCACTCAAAAGGGTATATGCACACACGCCATTTTGTTCTACTTCCGGGTGTCTTTCGACTTCCTTCACAGGTGTTACCAATGATACTAATGAAGGCTTTGTTCCATTCTGGTCAAACAGAGTCAGGGTGCTGATATTGTGCATGTTGGCTCACTGGAAACACTCTGCTACACCAGTGGGTCTCAAAGTGTCCTTGAGTGGGTTCCAAATGTCCCCATACGGGTGTGTAACTCTGAGAGTGTACAAGTGGAAGCAAATGGAGGGTCCATTTGGGGTCCATTTGCTTCCATTTGTATAGAGTTATGGGGGGCCTTGAAATGAACTGTACAATAAATCAAACAGAGCCTTAATTAGTGTCATCAGTAACACTTGTGAAGGAAGTCGAAAGACACCCGGAAGTAGAACAAAATGGCGTGTGTGTGTTGTGTGCATACCCTATTGGTATTGGTACGTGGACAAAGCCTGGGCTTTCATCGTCGTGACTTATCTGACTGTGATGGGAGATGTGGTGCTTACTTTTTACTTATGAGCTGTGGAAAGCTGAGGGAAACTTCATCACGCCACTCCCCCAGGCCAATGTTCATCATGTGTGAATGTTCATCTTTCTATGAAGGCTGATCTTCAGGCCATCTTCATGGGCGGTGGCTAATTCAACTTTTATATTTGTAGACTGAACTCAGAGACAGAGAGGAATTCATAATTACAACTATGAAGGCAAGGTATACTGCAGAATAAATACAGTACATAATATAATTCTAAATAATTAGGCCTAAATGATAACTCAGTAATGACAATGACATACTAGTGCCATCTCATGGGCAATTGTTGAAATAACACAATGCTTGTATTTGGACTTAAAATGATTATTGAAATAATGATACAGTTAAGGCCTACTGTATCACACATTGTTGATGTTACAATGTGGGTAATAGTTTTACAGTTACTGTGTCAAGTAACACATTAGGTTCAGAAATTCTGTTATGTAATTATTGTTTTAGAATCTTCTAATCTAGGCAAATTATGACAATGCCATATCGCATAGATAATGCAGCTCTGTAATTTCCCCTTACCAATTCATCACTATAGGACTACTATTTGTGAGAATGTGACGCACGCACGCACGCACGCACGCACGCACGCACACGCACACGCACACACACACAGTACTACAAGTATACTATATCCTGCACCAATAGAGCAGCAGCTCGTTTTTCATCGTGACACACTTATTTGTGACAAAATACAAAAAGTTCTAATGTATTGACAAAACGTTCTAATGTATGAAGTGTCTTAAATTAATATTAAAGCTCTATATTCTGATAGTAATCATAGAGTGGTTCTTCAGTAACCGGTCTCAATGTCTCTCCAGCTCTTTGATAAACAGAAAATACATTCCAAATTCCAATACGATTTCAGCCAATCAGAAGAGTACACATTTTTTATCTTTGGTTTTATAGTGTTCCAGTACCAATTTTGTCTGCATATTTCTGTGTCATCGCTTCAAATTTCAATTGTTTGTCGTATGGTTCTCGGTTCTCTCTCTTTGGATACAATTGGTATTCTGACCTGAAAATGCCTTTTCTGTTTATTAAAGTGGTGGAGAGAAAAGGAGACCCTGTTATTAAAGTACTAACAACATATGTAGCTATTTAACACTTATTTTAAATATTTTAATCTCTTTCACATATTTCATAGACATTTTGATTCATAGCAAACCAAGCGTTCAAAACACAACTCCCAACTATGATTCAAGTGGAATGAAATCATGTCCAGACACTTGAATGGCAAATAGGAGGCCCCAAATAACACTTGCCATGATGACAAAGCAATATCCCCCACCCTACCTTAAGTGCCACAAGGTAACTAGGATATCAGGTAAACGTCAAACCTAGCATTCTATCTAAATAACATACTCAGCATTTAAGTATGTAAAGTAGGCATATCTATAAATGCATAGCATGTGTGAACAATTAACCAATTCTTCATATATAAGTATAGGACTGATCAAAATATACATGTCTTCCCATCAAAATAATGAATCTATTCTCAACTGCTTTTGCAGGCTTTATTCCCTATAATCTGACAACCTGTATTCTTTCGTTGTAATACTTAGTTTGTGGAATGAATGTTATATGAATTTGATATTAGTTTACCCCTGACTAGTGTATGAGTACACGCCTCTCTCTGTTGCGATCCCTACCTAATTGTTAATAGTGAATTTAAGTATTTATGTAGACCCCTTTATTAGAACAGACTCAGACTCTATGTATTTAGACGTACGGTATATTTCTTTCACTCATGTGTATTATGGATTTTGATGTATATAGCTATTAATAATAAGAATTGCCTTTGCATTTTATTGTACAATGTTGGTTGGGAGTTGTTTGCTACACGGACTGAGGAAGTTGTCGCTCCTACAGGACCCTATAAAATGTGACACTTCCCTTGCCCACAGTATACAACGCTGATGAAGGCGTAAATGCCGAAACTCGCTTGGCTGCCCTGCAGCATACCATGTCGACCAAAAAGTGCCTTAAAAGGACTGTTTCGTGAGTGCTGGGGCCTTAGCTTCTATATCCTGTTTGTGCTGCATCGTGGTCATGCACAGCCACTAGATTTAGCACACTTTGACACTCAACCACAACAACCATGCTTCACACATACCGGTACATGTACCACAAATTCTTTATGACAGGTCTATAGGGCGGGAATCAGATAGGTGTGATGATGTTTCTCACAGATGCTCAAAAACATTTGAACAAGTGACGTTTGCAAACCAATCAGACATTTAGTCAACGGTTTAAATGAATCCAGGAAAATCCCTCCAAAGTGGATATGGTTGAACATTTATAGCATGGTTTGAATTTAGTTGGGTTAGTGCTGGGGACTGGGGTTAAACAATATTCAGGATCAAACATGGAAGTTTTCTTCCAAACCTTGAAATGGATTTAAACAAATCAGAATAATAATTTGGGGACCCCCCTGGGGGTCCCGACCCACAGGTTGAGGACCACTGCTCTAAATAACATGCTTAGCATTTGTGGACAAGTAGCCAACGCTTGCATAGTAGGCTACTTGCATCTGACAAAGTAGGCACCAAGACATGCTAGCAGCTATGGCCTTGGAAGCTTCTATCCTGTTTGTGGTGCATGGTGATGCACGCACACAGCTGCTAAATGTAGCACCTTATTTGACACTGAACCCACCCTCCTTCCAGATGCTCACACGCCACATTTAGGTGACATTTGAAAACGAATCAATTAATGCAGGAATAACCCAAATTCAAACGTGGACATGATAGAACATTTAGAGCATAGTTGAAATCAATTATTTGTGTTAGTTCTGGGATTTATAATAGCCATATTGAGACTCATAACTTTCATCCAAACCATGCAATGAATTTAAATTGTGCAGCTTCTGAGAGTTGTTTTACTCGATTCTTCCTTTTTCTTCCTTATAGTAGGAAGGGGGCAAGATATTGAAAAGGTATCGATATCGAGGTATCAACATGCAAGGTATACATATCAACGAAGATGGCTTGAAATGAGGTATTAGTGTATGTGTCAAATTAATTAACAGACACACTATGCATGCACGTAGCACATGCAAAAAAGCAGTGCATCTGTAACCAGGTGTGGTTATTTAAATAAAACCTACCTAACCCGTCTATGTGTACTGTGCAGTGTGCATGGGCAGGCAGTGGACCTAAAGCAGAAAAACATTAAAAACTAAATAATGCAATTGTTTTTACTAATACCATGAGTTATCGATATCGAGGTATTCAACAACGTTATCGAATATCCAAAAGTTGTTGAGGCGTTGGCGGACATTGCCCAAATACGGGTTCCAGGAAGTGTCCAGGAACTCTGTTTCCTGTGGCACCACCTTGGTGAGCGTGTAAGTGGAGGATTTGTTAATTAATATAAAACAAGTGCCATAGAAAACAAACACTCAGGGGGAAATGGGCATTTAACCCTGAATATTAAACAAGGCAACATATTAACAACAACAAGGTAACAAGAAACATACTATATGCAATATCATTAATGCAACAACATGATAGCTACAACTACAAAGCAACATTATACCCACAAACTCACTTCAGTAACGCATGACCCGGTTCAGGCCAGACAGGGCTCCCAAGCTGTTGTTCTGCTGCTGCTGACAAACAGGAGTGAGGGCACAGGCCATATATACCCACCTGGCCACTAATTAGTGAGTGAGTTCAGGTGTGATGCATGAGTGAGTGTAGATGAGGGGAGGGGCATGTCCTGATTGGCCAGGAGGAGGGTTGGTGACCAATATGACACTTTTCTACAATAGCTATTAAGATCCTAGCAGTAATAAGTCATATAGTCAAAACGCCATTAAATGGAGGCTCAGTGATACTTTGACTATATTATTACAGCATGGAGGCCCTCCATGCAAAGCTATCATGTTCAGCAGTCCTTTCCACTGACCCGTAGCAGAGGCAGAGCGTGACCATTGACACAGACAGAAACACGCATATACCTGTTCATACATTCAAGGCAGGCCATCTATGGTGTCCTCTGTGGATGAGAACTTGAACGTGTAGGCAGAGTACAGGGGCACCCAGGCCCCTGGGCAAGGGGAAATAAAGAGGCCCTCATACGCGCGCAAAAATTCCACCTCCGGTCCACCTGACCACACTGTGACCTCACCTCCGGACCGGCCCGTGCATAATCTGACTGTGCATTGGCTCATTGGAAGGGTTTAAAGCGGATACAGAATTGGAGTTTGCGTGCATGTGTGTAGCCTATGTGTGTGGAAAGTACCGGATACATAGAGTGGGCGGGCTTTAGACTGCACTAAGCTTTCAGAGCAGCTACATGCAGTGCGGCCAGCAGAGCAGAAGCTCTCAATGTGTTATTACCATAATAAAACAAAATGTACTGTAACTAAACACAAATATCAGTTTATTTGGATTGCAATACTTTAAAATGTCATCATTAAATTATTCATTCAGGGTCTTTTCAAAATGGCTTCCAAGTTCCACACAGCCTCCCTCCTCCACTTCCATGTTCATAGTGCACGGATCATGCATGCCCATGCCTAGATCATGCACCACGTGTGTGCACACTGTTCACAGCTTTCAAACAAAAAAATCTGAATGGAAATCCGTTCAGGCATTCATGAGCTAGCAGCCATTATGTTTTCTTGAAATGTAAACAAACATGGCTGCCATGTTTGAAAGATGGGGTTGGTATGGGGGTTAAACATGGAATTTCTCGATTGCGATCATGCATACTACATTTTTTTGGAGAGAAAAAAACTTTTTTTTTCTTTCTTTTTTTTTTTTTTTTTTTTTTTTTTTTAGGCCCCCCTCCCCTGAGGCCCCCGGGCGCGTGCCCATTCTTGCCCTATGGTAAGTCCGGCCCTGGGGGCACCCTGTGGGCGCCGTCATACAAGGTGGCATAGCGCGGTTCGTTGCCATAGCGCTGGCAGATTCTCCGAAGCCCTGGAATCCTGCAGGTACGCGGACAACATGGTGTGCACGCACACGTTTTTCCTTTCTGTCTCTGGAATGGATGGAGTGTAGACAGAGGGAGGGAAGGAATGAGCCAGAGGGAGTGAGGGGAGGAGCTGGAAGGGAGGTGTTCAGGGTGCAGCAAGTCTCTGGACAGAGCCTCCTCAACGTGCATTAATTAATGTGAGGAGTGGGATGCTCCGCTGACTGTGCAATCATTATTATACAGTAATAACATCTAACAAAGATACAAATTAAAACATTATGAGATAGAGTTTACAGGTATAGAAAGACACATACTCTAAAAACTATTTAGCAGCACTTTTGGTAGAACCCTGGGTTAGACAGGATTCAGTCCATGATACACATTAGTTCTAAGTCATCTTTATCTGTTGCTTCTGTGCTGTGAGTGAGGAACCAGAGTATGGTGAATGGAAACCGTTTCTGGCAGCATTGATTACCAATTCATTTTTGTTGTGGGAATTTCCATCAAGGGAGATATATATAACTTGAAGGCACCCATTTCACATTCCATACATTAAAGGACCACTAAAGCACCACCTATTTTCAACCCTATCTTTATATAATTGGTCCTCACTAATGCCTATTATAAGATGGCATTATTTCTCTGTGCTCACTGAGTCTCAGAGAAGGGCTATGAACAGAGCTTTAGAAACCTGCCTACCAGTGACATCATCGGTAGACAGGTTTGTCAATTTCAAAAAAGAATTCAAAATGTTTTAATGCAAGAACAATGGCTTCTATTTCAGCCTGCTACATTTCCAGGAAGAGAAAGGCTGTTTCTATTAGCTTGGAATTTCCATGAGACACACCAGGTAGATGGAAATTGCGACCAATTTTATGAAGATGAGGTTGAAAATGGATGAAGTGCTCCATTAAGTAAGAGGACTCTTCCAAAGATGCTCAAGCTCGTTAGATGTCACACTCAACATAGCCTCGGGATCCACACTCAACAGACCCTATAGCCAAAATCTCAGGGTTCTTCTCTACCCCCTGAGAGACAGCCGCTGACGGCCCCGTCCGCGGCTCTTGCTGGAGGAACCATGTTTGTCTGAATCAATCCCACTCATCATCAGCTTCACTTCTCCCTCTCCCCTCATCCCTCACCCCCTTTGCTTCAATTCCTTCACTCATACTCCATCCCCCTCTCCTTCTCTCCTCACCCAGGCCCCATATAGAACCTCACCCGTCGCTGCATACTGTTGTGCTCCGAGATGAGGTCCTATAAAGGTGGCGCAGCGATGGTCCGGACCGCCTCCACATCAAGTTGGAAAACACTCGAAATGAAATTGTATCCAAAAAGTAAAGGTAGTTCCGAGCTCCCAGACTATGGTTTTCCATCCCACGGTACATAAAACATGCACCTCGGCGTTGGGAAAACGGTTTAAATCGCTTATTTAGTCTCATTAAATTCAGAAAAGCCCCTGGCGTAGTCTCGCGTGGCCAGACTGTTGCCTAACGCGATTTGCAAATGCTCTCTGGCTACGTGAGACTACAGTACTGGCAACAGTTCCGCTTGAATGGGAAAACATTACAAAACTAACGATTTAAGAGGTTGTTTCATGCCCTGGTTCATGTTTTATGTACCGTGGGATGGAAAACCATAGTCTGGGAGCGTGGAACTACCTTTACTTTTTAGATAAATTTTTTGTTTCGAGTGTTTTCCAACTTGATGTGGAGGCGGTCCGGGCCATCGCTGCGCCACCTTTATAGGACCTCATCTCGGAGCACAACAGTATGCAGCGACGGGTGAGGTTCTATATGGGGCTATCCTCACCCCTTATACCACCTTCCCTGCGGGGTGAGGGTGTGCCTCACCCCTAATCCTTCCATCCTTCAATCCCACATCCCATCAATCCCACATCCCCAGCATTATATTATGCCAGCAGTACAAAGCCCAACGTTTTCATACAAACCATGAAAATAATGTAATTCGTCCTGCGAGTTTGGACATTCACAAACGATTAAATGCACGGGAACACAAATGCCATAGATTATAATAGATTTTTTTTAACTTTTCTGTCATCAAAATGGAATTGCATTTTGGCACGTTTGTGCCATTCCCTCAAGATATTCCTGAGATATCACGTTCACATGAATGGGACACTCCGTTAAACATAAATTGATTGGCAAAACTTTACTGGTGAGCAATCACATAAACAGCATCGCATCAAGCCATGGAAAATGTTTTCGTGCTTACCCTACCACTGTCAGTTGTTAGTGGCTGCACAGATAAAGCTGCTCATAATGTGGTGTGTGAGATCCTTTGGAGAAAACAATGCCGACACACACACACACACACACACACACACACACACACACACACACACACACACACACACACACACACACACACACACGCAGCCCCACACATACACACATTGATGAAAGAAAAAAAAAGTCTTCCTGTAGCTACTACACTCTAAAAGTCGTGGTCTGTCTTCCTGTGGTTATCACACCATACATAACACACTCTGACAGTTCACACCTCAGGAGCACAGTTCTCATCAAACAGTTGAAAGTTTCCATCGACCCCCATCTCTTTCTTCACCAGCGCCTCGATGGCCTTTGTCGACGTCTCTGTTACCGTGTTGTCTGTGGCGTCGTTGAGCCCATAGGCTGCATATGACGGGAACTTGTACCGGAGCTCGTACGGTGTGGAAGGGTCAAACCTGGGACAACAGTAGACCGACCAAAGGTGCTTCGGCACGGACAGTCGGTCTACATTGTCCCTACGTATCATATGACCCATGGTGGTCATTCCCGTGATGATGTACGCGGTGCCTCTGCAGTAGTTATTGAGGCGCAGGCGGATGCGGTTTAAGAACGGCAGCCAGAGGCACCGCGTTGGTCAGAGTGTATAGAGGCCTTGTCGTCCGGGCTCCTCTGATGCTGGTCTGGGTTCAGCTGGCCCCGCTGGTTGGAGACCGAGTTTGAATAATCGGCCAGCACCACCTGGCTCTCCTCCAAGCTCTGCAGCGGCACACCTGCCGTGGGGAAGGGCTGCATGTCACCCGCAGCAGAGCCACTGGATAACTGTTTGGAGGCAACAGTGATGGTGTTATTGATCACAATTCAAAATAGACCCATGAGTAGAGTGGGAAAAGGAACATCATCTGACATTGTGATTTGACTAAACTGCATGTGGAACTCTATCTACCACACACAATGGAGTCCATATAGTCAAAGCACCATTAAATGGAGGCTCAATGATACTTTGACTATATTATTACAGCATGGAGACCCTCCATGCAAAGCTGCCGTGGTCAGCAGTCCTTTCCACTGACCCGTAGCGAAGCCTGACCATTGACACAGACAGAAACATGCATATACCTGCGGTTCATACATCCAAGGCAAGCCATCTATGGTGTCCTCTGTGTCTGAGCCCTTGAACGTGTAGGCAGAGTACAGTGGCACCCTGTGGGCGCCGTCATACAAGGTGGCATAGCGTGGTTCGTTGCCATAGCGCTGGCAGATCCTCCGAAGCCCTGGCATCCTGATGCCCGTCGGAGCCTGTTGGCGGTACAGGAAGCGGTCACAGTCCCTGAAAGAAGAGGGGTCGACGCTTGCGGCCGCGGGGTTCACCAAGCAGATCAGCAGTGACAGTAGCAGATACGCGGACAACATGGTGTGCAAGCACATGTTTTTCCTTTCTGTCCCTGGAATGGATGGATGAGAGTGTAGACAGAGGGAGGGAAGGAAGGAGCCAGAGGGAGTGAGGGGAGGAGCTGGAAGGGAGGTGTTCAGGGTGCAGCAAGTCTCTGGACAGAGCCTCCTCAACGCAGAGGACATCCTTATCATATTGCCGTTCCTGACGCTTTTAATTAATGTGAGGCGTGGTAGGCTCCGCTGACTGTGCTGACAATAATTATTATACAGTAACAACATATAACAAAGATACAAATTAAAACATTATGAGATGAGTTTACAGGTATAGAAAGACACATACTCTAAGGGTAAAAAACTATTTAGCAGCACTTTTGGTAGAACCCTGCATGGGTTAGACAGGTAGCCACAGAATCAGTCCATGATATACAGTAGGTCTAAGTCATCTTTATCTGTTGCTTCTGTGCTGTGAGGAACCAGAGTATGAGAGAAGCACACTTGCACATATAAATGAATGCAAACCGTTTCTGGCAGCATTGATTACCAATTCATTTTGTTGTGGGAATTTCCATCAAGGGAACTATATATATAACTTGAAGGCGCCCATTTCACATTCCATACATTAAAGGACCACTAAAGCACCACCTATTTTCAACCCTATCTTTATATAATTGGTCCTCACTAATGCCCATTATAAGATGGCATTATTTCTCTGTGCTCACTGAGTCTCAGAGAAGGGCTATGAACAGAGCTTTAGAAACCTGCCTACCAGTGACATCATCGGTAGACAGGTTTGTCAATTTCAATAAAAGAATTCAAAATGTTTTAATGCAAGAACAATGGCTTCTATTTCAGCATGCTACATTTCCAGGAAGAGAAAGGCTGTTTCTATTAGCTTGGAATTCCCACAGAACGTGTAGATGGAAATTGCTCCATCTTATAATGATCATTAGTGAGGACCAATTTTATGAAGATGAGGTTGAAAATGGATGAAGTGCTCAATTAAGTAATAGGACTCCTCCAAAGATGCTCAAGCTTGTTAGATGTCACACTCAGCATAGCCTCGGGATCCACACTCAACAGACCCTATAGCCAAAATCTTAGGGTTCTTCTCTACACACTGGAACCATGTTTGTCTGAATCAGTGAGGAGAGAAGGAGAGAGGGATGGAGTATAAAACTTGTTTGTGTCATGGATTTGAGGGAGGTATTAATATCATTATGAATCATACAAATGAAACGCAGAACTCACTATCAAAAGGGTGAGGCCTGTGTTGTTTCCTGGTGGTCCCATCTGCAAAGCAGGAGGCTGTCACGTGAAAGCGAAAGAAAGCCCTTATACTCCCCCCACCAACACCACATATAAGAACCTGACATTCACTCAGATGGTGACATACTGTATGTAAAAGGCGTAGGTCTACTTCACCATCTGAAAGGAGACACAGCGAGTACAGGCTGACTGCAGTCAGGTGAGAAATTAAATCACACGAATATTTCTTCATCAGTGGAAGTAGAATTACAACGGAGCCCCTGAATTGAATTTTTTTAAGGGTTGCTTTATTATTAAAGGGTGTTATTTTATTTTTATTTTACATTCTTACAAGTTGAAGTAACACATTCTGAAAGTACCCACCCTAATTGTTTTAAAACGGCCGTGAGGTGGATCCCTGAGGGAGCAGGTCAAAGAAGGTAGTGATCCTGGGTGGGATGAGTCACTGAGGATACGTTTGGCTCTTCTGAAACAATGTTTCTTGTAGATGTCCCAGAGATGAAAGAGGGCAGGAAGTGATTCTTTGGGCTATATGTATGACACCGTGCCTAATCAAAACTCAACACTCAACCTTTTCTCTCCATAGGGTTCCACAATGATGCTTGCTGCACTGTGGCTGTTGCTGGCTGTGTGGCCACCCACTGCCCAGCTTGCCTGCACCAAAGGCCCTGCAGACCAGTGCAAAGCTGCCAAGGAGGCACCCGGCACCAATCTGGCTGGCGAGGGCTTTGATGTGGTCACCATGGAGCGCAAACAGGCCTATGTCATCGACATGGACACCTGGCAGCAGGAGAATGGCTCCTGCACCCTCTGTACAAATCCCTTTATGGGTCCCAAACCACAGAGGCTGCCTGTGGCCGTGGTGGACTGGAGAGCCGTGCACATGTGCAACATGCAACTGACGAGCAGAGTGTACGACTCCAGTGAGGCTTTCACCAAGGAGAGTCACACAGAAGTAGATGCCAGCTGGAAATCTGGCCTTAACCTAGCAACCCCAACAGCTAAAGTATCAGTCACTCTAGGAGGAACGCACTCTCGTGCTGCCAAGAATACCATGGCATTGTCCAAGAAGGACAAATACAGCTTTATTAAGCAAGAGGTGGACTGCTCCTACTACAGGTATGAAACAAAAGCTCATGGAGGGCAATAACATCATTTGGCAGCAAAGTAGAATGACCAATCTTGCAGCAATTACTGTAAAATGATCGGTTGTATCCCTTTTTCCATGGATTGTTTTTAAACATTTCTTTTATGAAATAGCCACTGAATAAAGGCTTTTAAACTTTATCACCAGAAGAGTGCTTTTGATGTTTTTTCTGGTCTTTTATTTTTGTCTTTTGCCATATTAATTTCTGTGTCGTCTTTCTCCTTAGTTATCGTGTTGGAAGCAATCCCCCACTCCATCCTGAGTTTACTCAAGCTGTAAACGCACTCTCCCCCATGTACACCAGCAAGACCAAAGATGTTTACATGAACCTCTTGACCACGTTTGGCACCCATTACATCCACAAGGCCCGTCTGGGCGGCAAGGTGAAGAGTGTCACCTCTGTGCGCGTGTGCCAGGCATCGCTGGAGGGTTACAAGGAGACAGAGGTGAAAGATTGCTTGGACGTTGAGGTGACTGCGGGGACACACACTAATACTGTGGATTCCAAGGCTGAGGCAAAATATTGCAAGAAGGAGCTCGAGAAACGGCGTGACAAGCAGAGCTTCAGCAATATGTTCCGCGAGAGGCTCACCCAGGTGGTGGGAGGCCGGACCGAAGGCACGGCCGACCTCCTCTTCTCGGCCAAGACTGACCCCACTGCCATCCAAGAGTGGAAGAAAACCCTGATATCCACACCAGACATCAACAGCTATGTTCTGCAACCTCTCCACATGCTGGTGAAACACCCTGAGAAGAGACAGGGACTGAAGAAGGCCATCGAGGACTACATCCTCAAAAGCGCTCTCATCCAGCGCTGCTCCAGCAAGTGCCCTGCAGGTTCCACCCGTAGCTCCCATGATGTCTGCAACTGTGTGTGCCAGCAGAGTGCGCAGATGACCAGCCAGTGTTGTCCTCAGCAACGGGGCCAGGCTCAACTCAAGGTCACTGTCAAGCATGCCACAGGACTGTATGGGGACACAACCTCCAAAACCGACGGATATGTAAAAGTGCTTTTCAAAGACCAGGGCCGTCAGACACCAGTCATCTGGGACAACAATTACCCCAATTGGAACAGGCAATTTGACATGGGCTTTGTCACGCTGTCCCAAGGCAGTCAACTGACGCTGGAGGTGTGGGACAAAGATGGGCAGTGGTACAAGAGATGGGACGACCTTCTGGGAAAGTGCAACAGGCCAATTAAATCTGGGAAACATAATGATGAAATGTGCCCCTTGAATCACGGCACCTTGTTCTTCTCCTACGAGGTCAGCTGTGCCCCAGGGCTGACGGGCACCACCTGCTGGGAGTACGCCCCCTCCGTCATGAGTCCTGACCTCCGTGACCTCTACGTCTCCAGGAACAGCCTGAATGTCACCCAGGAGTTGCTGGCCCACCTCAGGATGGGCCTCCATGTGGAAGACCCCCTGACCTTTGTCCTTAAGCAGCAGAAGGAGAGAGGCAAGCAGGAGGGTGGCAAGCTCAAGGGTGACACTTAGCGGTCTCCAACCTCCAATGCATCAGCAATTATATGTTTAAGCAAATACATTCTATGTCAGCATTCTATCATTTATACAGACATAATATCTCTGTGTTATTATAATACCATGTCCTTTTCAACACACATCCAAAGCATGTACCAGTTTGTATTTAGGTCTACATGGAGCATGTGTTATTATCTACCTTTGCTTAGCCTATATTGTAAAGTTATTTTCACCTTTTAACCCCACTGTGCTTTTTTATCAATTAAAAAATAAAGTTAACAGCAGAACAAACATCTAATGATGCTCCTTTTTTAGGATCTAACTGTTATTGTTTACACACACACACAAAAAAGAAGTATTGTAAACATAATACTGTAGGTCAGCGATTCTCAACCTGTGGGTCGGGGCCCACGGGGCCGTGATGATATTGCTAGTGGGCCCCCAAATGATTGGTGAAATACTTACTTTATTGATATTATAACATTAATATCATTGTGATACCGATAAGAAGGATCTTACAAGGGGCATGAAATCCCAGGCTGATTTTGTAGTTTGTTTTCCAGTTCAGGTTAAAATACAGCAGATTAAAAACATGGCAGACTAAGCAAAACATGGACAAAGCAACAGCTGCATCAATGTCATATAAATGAATATAGTGGTGTCAGATTGTCATACCGTCACAAATGATTTTTCAATGGATTCTGGTAGTATTGGGCAAGCTAAATAACATACTAAAAGCCTATACCAAAACCAACCTCCCAGAAAGCTGCCATTTTTAGTATGGCGTCCGAGATGGCTGCGGAGAGCTTAAAATGGCTTTATCTTGAATGGAAAAAAAGTTAAATGTTTTTTCAACTGATTCTGGTACCCCTGGACATGCTTAAGAACATACTAAGAAATTAGGAAAATATACCTTCCGGAAAGGCTTCATTTTCAAAATGGCATAACTGGTGTCCACGATTGCTGCCGGGAGCTTAAAACGCCTATAAACTGGGATTTAATGTGTAAAAAATCATAACAATTGTGCACTTGGTTACAGCTTTTAGATTTTTGGCATGGGGTTAGGTATGGCCATAAGGTTTTCAAAAATCTTCACAAACAAGTAGGGCTTTCCCCCTAGTGGTCTGTTGCAATTAACCCAATATTAAATAGGTCAGTATATGGTTGAAACCCCAAATAATTGATGGAAGAGATTTTTCAATGGACTCTGTTACTATTGTGTATGCTAAATAACATCCTAAACGCTTAGGAAAAACAAATAACTGGAAAGACATAATTTTCACAATGTCGTCCATGAGAGCTTAAAATGCATATCAATTGGGAGGGAATATGTGCCATCTTAAAAACTATCCCTTTCCAGTAGTTTGTTTTTACTTAGCTTTTAGGATGTTATTTAGTATACAGTCATTTGTGTAGATGTGGTAGATTATTAAGGAAGGCACTGAGGACAAAGCCCTGCAGTTGGTGATGACGGTTGATACGTTGCCTCAACAGCATGTGGTCTTTTGCTGAGTAATTTGTGAAGCTTTGATTTATAATTGCATTAATATTCAATGAACATGGCTCAGAACTTTAACCTCTTAAACTCTATACAATCTTTACAATGGCCAATTTTGAATAAAATATACACCTTGGGACACTAATTTGTAGGGGGAAATAAATGAATACATACACTCCTATAATGTGCAAAAAGGTTTTGATTCTAAATAATTATTCTATGCTCAGCCTAACAATAGCCTATGTTCAGGCTTTGGCTAGCTGGGTCAGGGGTCAGGGGTTCTAAAAGTTTGTGACTGTGATGGGAGATGTGGTGCTTACTTTTTACTTATGAGCTGTGGAAAGCTGAGGGAAACTTCATCACGCCACACCCCCACGCCAACTATGTGTGAATATTCATCTTATATGAAGGCTGATCTTCAGGCCATCTTCACGGGTGGTGGCTAATTCAACTTTTATATTTGTAGACTGAACTCAGAGACAGAGAGGAATTCATAATTACAACTATGAAGGCAAGGTATACTGCAGAATAAATAGAGTAGGCCTACATACATAATATAATTCTAAATAATTAGGCCTAAATGATAAATCTGTAATGACAATGACATACTAGTGCCATCTCATGGGCAATTGTTGAAATAACACAATGCTTGTATTTGGACTTACAATGATTATTGAAATAATGATACAGTTAAGGCCTACTGTATCACACATTGTTGATGTTACAATGTGGGTAATAGTTTTACAGTTACTGTGTCAAGTAACACAACACATTAGGTTCAGAAATTCTGTTATGTAATTATTGTTTTTGAATCTTCTAATCTAGGCAAATTCTGACAATGCCATATAGTATAGATAATGCAGCTCTGTAATTGTCCCTTACCAATTCAGCACTATAGGACTACTATTTGTGAGAATGTGACGCACGCACGCACGCACGCACACACACACACACACACACACACACACACACACACACACACACACACACACACACACACACACAGTAAACTACTACAGTAAACTACTAGTATACTATATCCTGCATAGAGCAGCAGCTCGTTTGACACAATCGAAATATCTCAATAGAAAAGCAGGTAGACAAAATACAAAAAGTTCTAATGTATTGACAAAAAGTTCTAATGTATGAAGTGTCTTAATTAAGATTAGGGCACGTTCTCACCCAAAGTCCGCTTAGAAGGTCCGGATCAGGGACCAAATGTTTACATTGTTGCATTTTGAATTTGGTCCTGGTAGCGTTCACACGGGACTTTTGTTAAAAGAACCAAATATGTAAACAAAATGACACGTGGACATGGTCATACAGGCTGCTGTTGATCTATTGACAGAATAGGCTATTCCTATGGAAAATTACTTCACTGCCTATTCTAATTCATTTTGTGTTATTAATCACAGCCGCTTCCTATATCTTTTTTTTAAAGAAGCGAAACTCACACATTTCAGGCAGTAATTAGCGATGGATGGAGGAATCTCTCTCTTTCTCTCTCTCTCAAAAAAATATAGCCTAAAGCCTTCTTCTTGATTAATTTAACAATAAATAGCGCAAGAACGCGTGGCCAAATAAAAACATAATAAGCGTCACCGTTTCCACATCAAATAATCTCTCTCTGTCTCTTTCTTTCTTTACAAGCAACGGGTCCATAAAGATATTTCCTATCCTTATCATGTTGGAAATGTGAAGCTACATGAATAAATAACCTAAATAAATACAATAAAATAATAGCAAATCCCTATTGTCCCAAATGTTGAATCTAGCATATGCGTGTGAGCCATAACTTTATATGCGGTGGCGCATGCTTAAAAATAACATATCTAACAGGTTGCTAGCTTGCAGATCTGTTCTTTAATTACAGGATTCATTTAGCTCTGAAACAGCCGTGTAAGCTTGCAAATCAGTTATTTTTACGCACATCACACGATGACTGGAGTAGGCTATGGACATCTTACTGCCGTCCCAACAACAATGTGAAAAGTTTGACTCGTGAACGCCTGTCCTCAGGGGAACAGTGAGAGAGCGAAAAGAGAGCGAAATCCTAATAATGCCTTGAAAAAAAAGCCAAGTTTGACATTTCCTTGTTGGATGGAAGTTATGTGCGCATCGAGGCTGTCTCCGTCTACTCCCGTGTTACACACAAGATGGTGACCTTACTTTTATTTGTGACAGTATTTGCGTCAAAACAAACAATGATCACCGTGTTCGGAGAGCGACCCCTGGAGTCACCGCACACGATGGGTCACCAGTTTCCATGTAGGCTGTAGCTTACAAGACACCGCACCGGAGCGGCGGCTCACAGGGAGAGGAGATGATACAATTATTAACGTGTAGCCTACTGCATCTAATGAAGAAATATCAGCGGTCGGGTCATATCAATAGTGATTCCCGTAAGAAATTCATGCTTTTAGAACTAATTATTAATCCAGCTTCACAACTGCAAAACATAAAGATTGATGAGTGTAGGCTAAGCTGTAGGTAGCTGAAGTTAGAATTGATTCACGAGTTGTCGTTTATTCTTTTTTTCCATAGCCTATTGTTTTTCAATGAACAACACACAGTGCAGAATGTACTGTAGGCTGATCAGACCTACGTTTGGTCCTCTATAAAGTCCGGCTCCGTTCACACCAGCAGAGGACCGGACCATGGTCCTTTTGGAAGAGGACCGAGTCCTGCCTTTTCAAGAGGACCATGGTCCGGACCAAACAAAGGGACCATGGTCCCTTTGCACGTTCACACCAGCGGACCAAAGGAGAAAGAGGACCATGGTCCCTTTTAAGCGGACCAAATAACCCTGGTGTGAACGCCCCCTAAAGCTCTATATTCTGATAGTAGGCCTAATCATAGAGTGGTTCTTCAGAAACCGGTCTCATTGTCTCTCCAGCTCTTTGATAAACAGAAAACACATTCCAAATTCCAATACGATTTCAGCCAATCAGAAGAGTACCCATTTTTTATCTTTGGTTTTATAGTGTTCCAGTACCAATTTTGTCTGCATATTTCTGTGTCCTCACTTCAAATTTCAGTTGTTTGTCGTATGGTTCTCGGTTCTCTCTCTTTGGATAAAATTGGTATTCTGACCTGAAAATGCCTTTTCTGTTTATTAAAGTGGTGGAGAGAAAAGGAGACCCTGTTATTAAAGTACTAGCCTCGGAAACCCAGACTTTTAAAGTACTAACAAAATATGTAGCTATTTAACACTTATTTTAAATATTTTAATCTCTTTCACATATTTCATAGACATTTTGATTCATGACAAACCAAGCGTTCAAAACACAACTCCCAACTATGATTCAAGTGGAATGAAATCATGTCCAGACACTTGAATGGCAAATAGGAGGCCCCAAATAACACTTGCCATGATGACAAAGCAATATCCCTCACCCTACCTTAAGTGCCACAAGGTAACTAGGATAGCAGGTTAACGTCAAACCTTATAGCATTCTATCTAAATAACATACTCAACATTTAAGTATGTAAAATAGGCATATCTATAAATGCATAGCATGTGTGAACAATCAACCAATTCTTCATAGTATAAGTATAGGACTGATCAAAATATACATGTCTTCCCATCAAAATAATGAATCTGTTTAGAACTACTTTTGCAGGCTTTATTCCCTATAATCTGACAATCTGTGTTCTTTCGTTGTAATACTTAGTTTGTGGAATGAATTTTATATGAATTTGATATTAGTTTACCCCTGACAGCAGTATATGAGTGGACTAGGTTTTGACACATGAAATACCACCCCTTTTTTGACCCTAAGGACTTTAACTATGTATTATATTTTTGATTCGCCCTGACATGAGTACCACACGCCTCTCTCTGTTGCGATCGCTACCTAATTGTTAATAGTGAATTTAGGTATTTATGTGGACCCCTTTATTAGAACAGACTCAGACTCTATTTAGATGTATAATTCTTTCACTCATATGTGTATTATGGATTTTGATGTATATAGCTAATAATTATAAGAATTGCCTTTGCATTTTATTTACAATGTTGGTTGGGAGTTGTTTGCTACACAGACTGAGGATGTTGTCGCTCCTACAGGACCCTATATAATAATGTGACACTTCCCTTGCCCACAGTATACAACGCTGATGAAGGCGTAAATGCCGAAACGCGTTTGGCTGCGTTTTGACCCAGCGTACCATGTCGACCTTAATATAAAATAAAAAGTGCCTTAAAAGGACTGTTCCTTGAGTGCTGGGGCCTTAGAAGCTTCTATATCCTGTGCATCGTGGTCACACACAGCAACCCAGTCTCCAGACAAAAACACAGCCACTAGATTTAGCACGCTTTGACACTCAACCACAACTCTATGACAGGTCTATAGGGCGGGAATCAGATAGGTGTGATGATGTTTCTCACAGATGCTCAAAAACATTTGAACAAGTGACATTTGCAAACCAATCAGACATTTAGTCAACGGTTTAAATGAATACCCTCAAAAGTGGATATGGTTGAACATTTATAGCATGGTTTGAATTTAGTTGGGTTAGTGCTGGGGACTGGGGTTTAACAATATTCAGGATCAAACATGGAAGTCTTCTACCAAACCTTGAAATGGATTTAAACAAATGTAATTTGTGTTGCTTCAGTGAGTTTGAACTTGGAAAAATTGACAATCAGAAAAGGAACGTCATTGACATGTTGATTTAGCTACAGTAGTGGGATGCAGCTCTATCTCACACACACAATGGAGCCCATTCTTTACATGGGCAATTTAAATGCCGTAGCCCGTACTGTAGCTATCAAGATATATCCTTAAAGAGAATAGCCATAAACTCCACGTTCAACCAAAGTACCACAGAGCCCCTCTGCAAAGCTGGTCAGCAGCTTTCTCCACTGCCCAGTAGCAGATGCAGAGGCACAGGCTGAACGGTCATAGTGCAAAGAAAACAATTGAGTTGTCAAAAGTAACTGGATACCAGGTAAACAGCAAATTGCATGCTCTCTAAATCAGTGGTTCTCAACCTTTTCAAGCCGCGACCCCCCAAATAGTCATATTTTAACTGGGGACCCCCCCCCCCCACACACACACCCTGAAGAGCACTAGAGTTGAGGCATTACATTTTGTATAACACGGTTCTATTGTGAAAATAGCAGATCTACATGCTCACAATGCCACGCAACGTGAGGCGTTGTGAGCATGCAGATCGGCTATTTTAACAATTTCTGCCTCTAATATTTGACACTTTGGCCAATGTTTAATTTGTAATTTTAAAGGTATTAAAAAGTCCTTAAATTGTCACTTTAGAAATGTGCAGATACCCTCTATACACTTAAACTTTATGTTGGTTTGTTTACTGTTGAGTGAGAAAACAATGTTGCACGTTAAGTTAATCATCTGGGGACCCCCCAGAATAATTTGGGGACCCCCCTGGGGGTCCCGACCCACAGGTTGAGGACCACTGCTCTAAATAACATGCTTAGCATTTGTGGACAAGTAGCCAACGCTTGCATAGTAGGCTACTAGCATCTGACAAAGTAGGCACCAAGACATGCTAGCAGCTATGGCCTTGGAAGCTTCTATCCTGTTTGTGGTGCATGGTGATGCACGCACACAGCTGCTAAATGTAGCACCTTATTTGACACTGAACCCACCCTCCTTCCAGATGCTCACACGCCACATTTAGGTGACATTTGAAAACGAATCAATTAATGCAGGAATAACCCAAATTCAAACGTTGGACATGATAGAACATTTAGAGCATAGTTGAAATAAATTATTTGTGTTAGTTCTGGGATTTATAATAGCCATATTGAGACTCATAACTTTCATCCAAACCATGCAATGAATTTAAATTGTGCAGCTTCTGAGAGTTGTTTTACTCGATTCTTCCTTTTTCTTCCTTATAGTAGGAAGGATAGATCCAATTAAGGCTGGGCAAGATATCGAAAATGTATCGATATCGAGGTATCAACATGCAAGGTATACATATTGACGAAGATGGCTTGAAATGAGGTATTAGTGTATGTGTCAAATTAATTAACAGACACACTATGCATGCACGTATAGCACATGCAAAAAAGCAGTGCATCTGTAACCAGGTGTGGTTATTTAAATAAAACCTACCTAACCCGTCTATGTGTACTGTGCAGTGTGCATGGGCAGGCAGTGGACTAATAAAAAACATTAAAAACTATATAATGCAATTGTTTTTACTAATACCATGAGTTATCGATATCGAGGTATTCAACAACGTTATCGAATATCCAAGGTTTTCCTAATATCGCCCAGCCTAAGATCCAATCTATGATATTAATTGAATCAGCGCTGTTTCAAGGGACCTCCACCACACTGTGGCCTGTCTGCTCATTCAGCGCGTAGCCGCCGTAGCTTGGGAACATGAACCTCACCTCATAGGGGGAGTTACGGTCAGCAGTATGCTAGCCACAGGTGTGGATTTCAGGAAGTGTCCAGGAACTCTGTTTCCTGCGGCACCACGTTGGTGAGCGTGTAAGTGGAGGATTTGTCGTCGGGCTCTGCCTGATGCTGATCAGGGTTCAGTGGTCCGCGTTCGTATTTGACAGCGTCTGCATAGTCCTCGACTCCTCGAGCACGGCCTGGTTCTCCTCGATCAGAGGGTCGGTGTCATCGCCAAGCGGAAGTACTTTCATGTTGCCAGTTTCATCCTCAGACACTAGCTGTAGGCATGTGGGGAGAAAGACAGAGGACATCTGTCATTCAAAATGTGATACTTGCCTCAGAACATCAATTTCCTTAGAACCCTTAATAACACAGTTCGGTCAAAACCTTGTATGGCTGTTTTCACCCCATGCTTTTGGGTCCATGTTGTTATCAAAAAAGTATCTATCGACCTCCATCTCTTTCTTCACCAACGCCTCAATGGCCTTTGTCGACGTCTCTGCTACCGTGTTGTCTGTGGCATCGTTGAGCCCATAGGCTGCATATGACGGGAACTTACCGGAGCTCGTACGGTGTGGAAGGGTCAAACCTGGGACAACAGTAGGCCGATCAAAGGTGCTTCGGCACAGACAGTCGGTCTACATTGTCCCTATGTATCATATTACCCATAGTGGTAATTCCTGTGACAATGTACGCAGCGCCTCTGCAGTAGTTATTGAGGCGCAGACGAATGCGGTTTAAGAACGGCAGCCAGTGGGAATGTAGGAATTCGGCGGCCAGAGGCACCGCGTTGCTCAGAGTGTAGGCAGAGGCCTTGTCGTCCGGGCTCCTCTGGCCCCGCTGGTTGGAGACAGAGTTTGAATAATCAGCCAGCACCGCCTGGCTCTCCTCCAAGCTCTGCAGCGGCACACCTGCCGTGGGGAAGAAGAAAGAAAAGTAATAGCACCCTATTCCCGGCCGAGCCGCACGTTATGATGTATATATTGCGGGGGTGGCGTAAATCATGCGGCAGTTATTACGTGCCGAAATTTGTGGCGAAATGACCGACCGACATAAGTACTGTATGGCGGATTACAATAAGTGTTTTGCCATTGCATTGCAGGCACACTTAATACAAATGGAACTCACCATCAAAAGGGTGAGGCCTGTGTTGTTTCCTGGTGGTCGCATCTGCAAAGCAGGTGAAAGTGAAAGAAAGGGCTTATAGGCCAACTGCCCCCACCCACATCCCCTGAGCCTGGCATTCACTCAGATGGTGACACACTGTATGTAAAAGGCGTAGGTCTACTTCACCATCTGAAAGGAGACACAACCTTAAGCGAGTACAGGCTGACTGCAGTCAGGTGAGAAATTAAATCACACAAATATTTCTTCATCAGTGGAAGTAGAATTACAACGGAGCCCCTGAATGGACATAGTAGGTAGTTTTTTTGTAGGGGTATACTATGGACATTTTTTAAGGGTTGCTTTATTATTAAAGGGTGTTATTTTTATTTTTATTTTACATTCTTACAAGTTGAAGTAACAAATTGCACAGTAGGATGGCATGTGTATTCTGAAAGTACCCACCCTAATTGTTTTAAAACGGCCATAAGGTGGATCCCTGAGGGCAGCAGTTCAAAGAAGGTAGTGACCCTGGGTGGGATGAGTCACTGAGGATACGTTTTCTGAAACAATGTTTCTTGTAGATGTCCCAGAGATGAAAGTGTCCAGGGATTGATTCTTTGATTCTAAGTAATCAAACTCAACAATCAACCTTTTCTCCATAGGGTTCCACAATGAAGCTTGCTGCACTGTGGCTGTTGCTGGCTGTGTGGCCACCCACTGCCCAGCTCGCCTGCACCAATAGCCCTGCAGACCAGTGCAAAGCTGCCAAGGAGGCACCCGGCACCAATCTGGCTGGCGAGGGCTTTGATGTGGTCACCATGGAGCGCAAACAGGCCTACGTCATCGACATGGACACCTGGCAGAAGGAGAACGGCTCCTGCACCCTCTGTACGAATCCCTTTATGGGTCCCAAACCACAGAGGCTGCCTGTGGCCGTGGTGGACTGGAGAGCCGTGCACATGTGTAACATGCAACTGACGAGCAGAGTGTACGACTCCAGTGAGGCCTTCACCAAGGAGAGTCACACAGAAGTAGATGCCAGCTGGAAATCTAACCTTAACATAGTAACCCCAATAGCTAAAGGATCAGTCACTCTAGGAGGAACGCACTCTCGTGCTGCCCAGAATGCCATGGCATTGTCCAAGAAGGACAAATACAGCTTTATTAAGCAAGAGGTGGACTGCTCCTACTACAGGTATGAAACAATTACCTGCTGTATACTGAATGGCTGGTTCAAGATCAGTAGCCAACAAGCAGTGACCAATCACCAGGTGCTCGTTGAGTATAGGTGGCACATGGCGATTGGTCCAATTGAAGGCTACCAAGTGAGCCTTTTGTGCGATACCTCTTTAATGACCAATTAACATATGTTGTGCTAAATTAACTGTCCAGTAAAAGCTCAGGGATGGCAATAACATAATTTGGCAGCTCAACTACAAGTAGAATGATCAATCTTGCAGCGATTATGTAAAATAATCGGTTGTATCCCTTTTTCCATGCATATTAATTTCTTTGTCGTCTTTCTCCTTAGTTATCGTGTTGAAAGCAATCCTCCACTCCATCCTGAGTTTACCCAAGCTGTAAACGCACTCTCCCCCATGTACACCAGCAAGACCAAAGATGTTTACATGAACCTCTTGAGCACGTTTGGCACCCATTACATCCACAAGGCCCGTCTGGGCGGCAAGGTGAAGAGTGTCACCTCTGTGCGCGTGTGCCAGGCATCGCTGGAGGGCTACACCGAGACAGAGGTGAAAGATTGCTTGGACTCTGAGGTGACTGCGGGGACACACACTGATACTGTGGATTCCAAGGCTGAGGCACATTATTGCAAGAAGGAGCTCGAGAAACGGCGTGACAAGCAGAGCTTCAGCAATATGTTCCGCGAGAGGCTCACCCAGGTGGTGGGAGGCCGGACCGAAGGCACGGCCGACCTCCTCTTCTCGGCCAAGACTGACCCCACTGCCATCCAAGAGTGGAAGAAAACCCTGATATCCACGCCGGACATCAACAGCTATGCTCTGCAACCTCTCCACATGCTGGTGAAACACCCTGAGAAGAGACAGGGACTGAAGAAGGCCATCGAAGACTACATCCTCGAACGTGCTCTCATCCAGCGCTGCTCCAGCAAGTGCCCTGGAGGTTCCACCCGTAGCTCCCATGATGTCTGCAACTGTGTGTGCCAGCAGAGTGCAGAGATGACCAGCCAGTGTTGTCCTCAGCAACGGGGCCAGGCTCAACTCAAGGTCACTGTCAAGCATGCCACAGGACTGCACGGGGACTCAACCTCCAAAACCGACGGATATGTAAAAGTGTTTTTCAAAGACAAGGGCCATGAGACAGAAGTCATCTACGACAACGATTACCCCAATTGGAACAGTCAGTTTGACATGGGCTTTGTCACGCTGTCCCAAGGCAGTCAACTGACGCTGGAGGTGTGGGACAAAGATGGGCAGTGGTACATGCCAAATGATGACCGTCTGGGAAATTGCAACAAGCCAATTACATCTGGGAAACATAATGATGAAATGTGCAGCTTGAATCACGGCACCTTGTTCTTCTCCTACGAGGTCAGCTGTGCCCCGGGGCTGACGGGCAGCACCTGCTGGGAGTACGCCCCCTCCGTCATGAGTTCTGACCTCCGTGACCTCTACGTCTCCAGAAACAGCCTGAATGTCACACAGGAGTTGCTGGCCCACCTCAGGATGGGCCTCCATGTGGAAGACCCCCTGACCTTTGTCCTTAAGCAGCAGAAGGAGAGAGGCAAGCAGGAGGGTGGCAAGCTCAAGGGTGACACTTAGCTGTCTCCAACCTCCAATGCATCAGCAATTATATGTTTAAGCTAATACATACTATGTCAGCATTCTATCATGTATACAGACATAATATGTCATAATATGTATGTCTGAATATCAAACCGGTTTGATATTTTCACAAATACAGACTCTGGGAGCTAGTCAGAGGAATAGGAACACATGGCTATAATAGGCCTATTTCAGCCAGATTTCAGCAAATCAAATGGAATCTTGAACCAGTCTTTACAATCCAGGCAACAACACCTCCAAAGCATCAGCAATTATATGTTTAAGCAAATATATACTATGTCAGTATGTCAGCATTCTATCATTTATGTAGACCAAAAACCAGAGAATAACGGGGTGCTCAAGGGAGATAAAATCGTATAGTAAAAAAGTGTGTAAGTGGTGCTTCTAGGATCAGTGGGATAAAACATCAGGGCAAAGAACTGAGTTCTTTGGCCTGATGAAGACCGCAAGGTCGAAACATGTAGTTTTTAGACAATAAACTTTGTTTTATTTTAAACTCCTCGAGTGCTCGGATCTCATCTCTTTTCTACATTCTATCATTTATACTGACATAATATGTCTGTGTTATTATAATACCATGTCCTTTTCAACACACATACAAAGCATGTACCAGTTTGTATTTAGGTCTACATGGAGCATGTGTTATTATCTACCTTTGCTTAGCCTATATTGTAAAGTTATTTTAACCTTTTAACCCCACTGTGCTTTTTTATCAATTAAATAATAAAGTTAACAGCAGAACAAACATCTACTGATGCTCCTTTTTTAGGATCTAACTGTTATTGTTTACACACACAAACAAAAATGTGTTGTAAACATAATACTTTAGGTCAGCGATTCTCAACCTGTGGGTCGGGACCCACTGATGGGCCGTGATGATATTGCTAGTGGGCCCCCAAATGATTGGTGAAATAATTATGCTTTATTGATATTATAACATTAATATATAAAAAGAAAAAAAAATCATTGTGATACTTACACTCACAAGGGGCATGAAACCCCAGGCTGTTTTTGTAGTTTTTTTTCAGGGTTGCCAGATTGTACGATAATTTGACCCTCTCTACGATGTACGATCAATAATTCCAAAAATTCCCAAATGTACGATAATTACGGCATATCGCCAAAAAGAGCGTGAATTCACTATTTTCCCTGGCTGCTGATCTGGGATCTGGTTTGGCTTCTCAAAATTAGCCAGGAAATCAGTCAATCTGACCCTAGATCTGTACTTGGAGGCATTAAAAACACCTATTGCATCTTTCCAGACCAGTTTCAGGCTTCTATTTGTGTAAGCTCCAGGAAGTTGCCTGCCTCCACGCAGCATATCTGATGAGTTTTTGTCACGCATGAGTCTCAAACAAGGTCGTTTCTTACACTAAAGACGCATTTTTTGGTGAAATTACGTTTTAACGCGAGTGATTTCTCTTTTTTGGCTGTGTACGAGAGTTTCATGTCAAATACGATAATTCTGAGCCTCCGGTACGATAATTCAACATTTCCCATCTGGCAACACTGAGTTTGTTTTCCAGTTCAGGTTAAACTACATGACAGACTAAGCAAAACATGGACAAAGCATAACAGCTGCACCATTGTCATACAAATTAATATAGTGGTGTGAGATTTTCATAGGTGTGCCAGAGCCATGTGCCAATGCCAATGTGCAAGACAGTATTGATTGATGCACCATTATTCATTTGATTAGCTTCAGCTGTGTTGCTCATGTCCATATTTTTTACCCTGCTAAACTTTAACCTCAAGTGGAAAACAAACTACAAAATCTGCCTAGAGTTTCATGCCGCTTCAAAGTATACTGCATTATGTTAGTTACATCCAGTACAACTGATTGATTTATCATTAAAATAATCATGCTCTGTGCTGCCGTGTTAAGTGCGTGTCATGGCATTGGTCCGAAGGTTCATTAGTCCGAAGGTTCATTTGTCCGAAATTGTTAAGAATACTATGCCTAACTCTAACCCTAACCCTAACCTCAGTAACCCTAACTAAATTCGGACTAATGAACCTTCGGGCTAATGAACCTTCGGACCAATGGGCAGTCCCCTTTTAAGTGGCCAGATGGGTGGGCAGCAAACAAGTGGATCCTTTTTCAAGTGGATCCTGATCCGGAAAAGGCTGCATGGGAACTGATTCTGTAGTGATACAGAGTAGTGAATACAGTACGATATAATGTGTGTGTTTATTTGTAGTTGAATCTGAGTGCTTGAGTGTGTGGGAGATTGAGTGCATGCGTGTATGAAAGCTGCAAAGTGTGTTGTTGACGGATACCACTGGAAACCAGCATCAAGAAACAGGTAGTGCGACAGGAAACCTCAACCTCTAGTCCACCGTGGTAGAACGATTTTTTGTTCATTATGTACTGTAGGTACCAGCTCAGTGGTAGAGTGTCTTCCAAACCTTGAAATGAATTTAAACAAATGTAATTTGTGTTGCTTCAGTGACTTTGAACTTGGAAAAACTGAAGAGAAGAAAAGGAGATCATTGACATGTTGATTTAGCTAAGTTAGATACAGCTCTATCTCACACACACAATGGAGCCCGTTCTTTACATGGGCAATTTAAATGCCGTAGCCCGTACTGTATCTATCAAGATATATCCTTAAAGAGAATAGCCATAAACTCCGCGTTCAACCAAAGTACCAGCAGGGAGCCCCTCTGCAAAGCTGGTCAGCAGCTTTCTCCACTGCCCAGTAGCAGATTTAGAGGCACAGGCTGAACGGTCATAGTGCAAAGAAAACAATTGAGTTGTCCAAAGTAACTAAGATACCAGGTAAACAGCAAATTGCATGCTCTATAAATTACATGCTTAGCATTTGTGGACAAGTAACCGACGCTTGCATAGTAGGCTACTAGCATCTGACAAAGTAGGCACCAAGAAATGCTATGGGGCCTTAGAAGAAGCCTCGGAAGCTTCTTTCCTGTTTGTGGTGCGTGGTGATGCACGGACACAGCTGCAAAATGTATCATCTTATTTGACACTGAACCCACACCCTCCTTCCTATGTGACTTTGTTTCTCACAGATGCTCACACTCCACATTTAGGTGACATTTATAAACAAATTATTTTTTAAATTAATGCAGGAATAACCCAAATTCAAACGTGGACATGGAATATTTAGAGCAAAGTTAAAATACATTATTTGTGTTAGCTCTGGGATTTATAATAGCCATATTGAGACTCGTAACTTTCATCCAAACCATGCAATGAATTTAAATTGTGCAGCTTCTGAGAGTTGTTTTACTCGATTCTTCCTTTTTCTTCCTTATAGTAGGAAAGATAGATCCAATTAAGGCTGGGCAAGATATCGAAGATGTATCGATATCGAGGTATCAACATGCAAGGTATACATATCGACAAAGACGGCTTGAAATTAGGTATTGGTGTATGTGTCAAATTAATTAACAGACACACTATGCATGCACGTAGCACATGCAAAAAAGCAGTCAATCTGTAACCAGGTGTGGTTATTTAAATAAAACCTACCTAACACGTCTATGTGTACTGTGCAGTGTGCATGGGCAGGCAGTGGACTAATGCAGAAAAACATTCAAAACTATATAATGCAATTGTTTTGACTAATACCATGAGTTATATCGATATCGAGGTATTCAACAACGTTATTGAATATCCAAGGTTTTCCTAATATCGCCCAGCCTAAGATCCAATCTATGATATTGATTGAATCACGGCAATCATAAAAGTTGGAAGGGCCATTTTAGGACCAGGCCCAGGTCATGTCACTGCCACCAGAGAAACATTGCTCAAGTCTCTCTTCCTCTTGACGTGGTCCTCTGACAGACAGCCCTTTTGGAAAATAGCCACGTTGCCGTCCATGTCTGTCTGGCGCCTCAGGAAGTCCTCCAGTGTCTTGAGAGGGACCTCCACCACACTGTGGCCTGTCTGCTCATTCAGCGCGTAGCCGCCGTAGCTTGGGAACATGAACCTCACCTCATAGGGGGAGTTACGGTCAGCAGTATGCTAGCCACAGGTGTGGGTTTTCAGGAAGTGTCCAGGAACTCTGTTTCCTGCGGCACCACGTTGGTGAGCGTGTAAGTGGGGGATTTGTCGTCAGGCTCTGCCTGATGCTGATCAGGGTTCAGTGGTCCACGTTCGTATTTGACAGTGTCTGCATTGTCCTCGAGCACGGCCTGGTTCTCCTCGATCAGAGGGTCGGTGTCATCGCCAAGTGGGAGTACTTTCATGTTGCCGGTTTCGTCCTCAGACACTAGCTGTAGGCATGTGGGGAGAAAGACAGAGGACATCTGTCATTCAAAATGTGACACTTGCCTCAGAACATCAATTTCCTTAGAACCCTTAATAACACAGTTCGGTCAAAACCTTGTATGGCTGTTTCCACCCCATGCTTTTGGGTCCATGTTGTTATCAAAAAAGTATCTATCGACCCCCATCTCTTTCTTCACCAACGCCTCAATGGCCTTTGTCGACGTCTCTGTTACCGTGTTGTCTGTGGCATCGTTGAGCCCATAGGCTGCATATGACGGGAACTTGTACCGGAGCTCGTACGGTGTGGAAGGGTCAAACCTGGGACAACAGTAGGCCGACCAAAGGTGCTTCGGCACGGACAGTCGGTCTACATTGTCTCTACGTATCATATGACCCATGGTGGTCATTCCCGTGACGATGTACGCGGTGCCTCTGCAGTAGTTATTGAGGCGCAGACGAATGCGGTTTAAGAGCGGCAGCCAGTGGGAATGTAGGAATTCGCTGGCCAGAGGCACCGCGTTGGTCAGAGTGTAGGTAGAGGCCTTGTCGTCCGGGTTCCTCTGATGCTGGTCTGGGTTCAGCGGGCCCCGCTGGTTGGAGACCGAGTTTGAATAATCAGCCAGCACCGCCTGGCTCTCCTCCAAGCTCTGCAGCGGCACACCTGCCGTGGGGAAGAAGAAAGAAAAGTAATAGCACCCTATTCCCGGCCGAGCCGCACGTTATGATGTATATATTGCGGGGGTGGCGTAAATCGTGCGGCAGTTATTACGTGCCGAAATTTGTGGCGAAATGACCGACCGACCGACCGACATAAGTACTGTATGGCGGATTACAATAAGTGTTTTGCCATTGCATTGCAGGCACACTTAATCATACAAATGGAACTCACCATCAAAAGGGTGAGGCCTGTGTTGTTTCCTGGTGGTCGCATCTGCAAAGCAGGTGAAAGTGAAAGAAATGGCTTATACTGCCCCCACCCACATCCCCTGAGCCTGGCATTCACTCAGATGGTGACACACTGTATGTAAAAGGCGTAGGTCTACTTCACCATCTGAAAGGAGACATAACCGCGAGTACAGGCTGACTGCAGTCAGGTGAGAAATTAAATCACACAAATATTTCTTCATCAGTGGAAGTAGAATTACAACGGAGCCACTGAAGGGACATAGTAGGTAGTTTTTCTTGTAGGGGTATACTAGGGACATTCTTTAAGGGTTGTTTTATTATTAAAGGGTGTTATTTTTATTTTTATTTTACATTCTTACAAGTTGAAGTAACACATTGCACAGTAGGATGACACGTGTATTCTGAAAGTATCCACCCTAATTGTTTTAAAACGGCCATAAGGTGGATTCCTGAGGGCAGCAGTTCAAAGAAGGTAGTGACCCTGGGTGGGATGAGTCCCTGAGGATATGTTTTCTGAAACAATGTTTCTTGTAGATGTCCCAGAGATGAAAGTGGGCAGGGATTGATTCTTTGGGCTATATGTATGACACCGTGAAGTGCCTAAGAAATCAAACTCAACAATCAACCTTTTCTCCATAGTGTTCCACAATGAAGCTTGCTGCACTGTGGCTGTTGCTGGCTTTGTGGTCACCCACTGCCCAGCTCGCCTGCACCAATAGCCCTACAGACCAGTGCAAAGCTGCCAAGGAGGCACCCGGCACCAATCTGGCTGGCGAGGGCTTTGATGTGGTCACCATGGAGCGCAAACAGGCCTACGTCATCGACATGGACACCTGGCAGCAGGAGAACGACTCCTGCACCCTCTGTACGAATCCCTTTATGGGTCCCAAACCACAGAGGCTGCCTGTGGCCGTGGTGGACTGGAGAGCCGTGCACATGTGCAACATGCAACTGACGAGCAGAGTGTACGACTCCAGTGAGGCTTTCACCAAGGAGAGTCACACAGAAGTAGATGCCAGCTGGAAATCTGGCCTTAACCTAGCAACCCCAACAGTTAAAGTATCAGTCACTCTAGGAGGAACGCACTCTCGTGCTGCCCAGAATGCCATGGCATTGTCCAAGAAGGACAAATACAGCTTTATTAAGCAAGAGGTGGACTGCTCCTACTACAGGTATGAAACAATTACCTGCAGTATACTGAATGGCTGGTTCAGGATCAGTAGCCAACAAGCAGTGACTAATCACCAGGTGCTCGTTGAGTAGGTGGCACATGGCGATTGGTCCAATTGAAGGCTACCAAGTGAGCCTTTTGTGCGATACCTCTTTAATGACCAATTAACATATGTTGTGCTAAATTACCTGTCCAGTAAAAGCTCAGGGAGGGCAATAACATAATTTGGCAGCTCAACTACAAGTAGAATGATCAATCTTGCAGCGATTACTGTAAAATAATCGGTTGTATCCGTTTTTCCATGCATTGTTTTTAAACATTTCTATTATGAAATAACCACTGAATAAAGGCTTTTAAACTTTATCACCAGAAGAGTGCTTTTGATGTTTTTTCTGGTCTTTTTCTTTTGTCTTTTGGCATATTAATTTCTTTGTCGTCTTTCTCCTTAGTTATCGTGTTGGAAGCAATCCTCCACTCCATCCTGAGTTTACTCAAGCTGTAAACGCACTCTCCCCCATGTACACCAGCAAGACCAAAGATGTTTACATGAACATCGTGACCACGTTTGGCACACATTACATCCACAAGGCCCGTCTGGGCGGCAAGGTGAAGAGTGTCACCTCTGTGCGCGTGTGCCAGGCATCGCTGGAGGGCTACACCGAGACAACGGTGAAAGATTGCCTGGACGTTGAGGTGACTGCGGGGACACACACTAATACTGTGGATGCCAAGGCTGAGGCACATTATTGCAAGAAGGAGCTCGATAAACGGCGTGACAAGCAGAGCTTCAGCAATATGTTCCGCGAGAGGCTCACCCAGGTGGTGGGAGGCCGGACCGAAGGCACAGCCGACCTCCTCTTCTCGGCCAAGACTGACCCCACTGCCATCCAAGAGTGGAAGAAAACCCTGATATCCACGCCGGACATCAACAGCTATTCTCTGCAACCTCTCCACATGCTGGTGAAACACCCTGAGAAGAGACAGGGACTGAAGAAGGCCATCGAAGACTACATCCTCGAACGCGCTCTCATCCAGCGCTGCTCCAGCAAGTGCCCTGGAGGTTCCACCCGTAGCTCCCATAATGTCTGCAACTGTGTGTGCCAGCCCAGTGCAGAGATGACCAGCCAGTGTTGTCCTAAAGAACGGGGCCAGGCTCAACTCAAAGTCACTGTCAAGCATGCCACAGGACTGTATGGGGACACAACCTCCAAAACCGACGGATATGTAAAAGTGCTTGTCAAAGACCAGGGCCATCAGACACCAGTCATCGACAACAACGACTACCCCAATTGGAACAGGCAATTTGACATGGGCTTTGTCACGCTGTCCCAAGGCAGTCAACTGACGCTGGAGGTGTGGGACAAAGATGGGCAGTGGTACAAGAGATGGGACGACCTTCTGGGAAATTGCAGCAGGCCAATTAAATCTGGGAAACATGATGAAATGTGCAGCTTGAATCACGGCACCTTGTTCTTCTCCTACGAGGTCAGCTGTGCCCCGGGGCTGACGGGCAGCACCTGCTGGGAGTACGCCCCCTCCGTCATGAGTGCTGACCTCCGTGACCTCTACGTCTCCAGAAACAGCCTGAATGTCACCCAGGAGTTGCTGGCCCACCTCAGGATGGGCCTCCATGTGGAAGACCCCCTGACCTTTGTCCTTAAGCAGCAGAAGGAGAGAGGCAAGCAGGAGGGTGGCAAGCTCAAGGGTGACACTTAGCTGTCTCCAACCTCCAATGCATCAGCAATTATATGTTTAAGCTAATACATACTATGTCAGCATTCTATCATTTATACAGACATAATATGTCATAATATGTATGTCTGAATATCAAACCGGTTTGATATTTTCACAAATACAGAGAGTGGGAGCTAGTCAGAGCTCCCACTCTGGGAGCTAGTCAGAGGAATAGGAACACATGGCTATAATAGGCCTATTTCAGCCAGATTTCAGCAAATCAAATGGAATCTTGAACCAGTCTTTACAAAATCTTTTAATCCAGGCAACACCTCCAAAGTATCAGCAATTATATGTTTAAGCAAATACATACTATGTCAGTATGTCAGCATTCTATCATTTATACAGACATAATATGTCTGTGTTATTATAATACCATGTCCTTTTCAACACACATCCAAAGCATGTACCAGTTTGTATTTAGGTCTACATGGAGCATGTGTTATTATCTACCTTTGCTTAGCCTATGTTGTAAAGTTATTTTCACCTTTTAACCCCACTGTGCTTTTTTATCAATTAAATAATAAAGTTAACAGCAGAACAAACATCTACTGATGCTCCTTTTTTAGGATCTATTTTTTACACACACACACACACAAAAAAGGGTAAACATAATACTGTAGGTCAGCGATTCTCAACCTGTGGGTCGGGACCCACTGATGGGCCGTGATGATATTGCTAGTGGGCCCCCAAATGATTGGTGAAATAATAATGCTTTATTGATATTATAACATTAATATCATTGTGATACTGATAAGAAGGAACTTACAAGGGGCATGAAACCCCAGGCTGATTTTGTAGTTTGTTTTCCAGTTCAGGTTAAAATACATGACAGACTAAGCAAAACATGGACAAAGCATAACAGCTGCACCATTGTAATACAAATTAATATAGTGGTGTGAGATTTTCATAGGTGTGCCAGAGCCATGTGCCAATGCCAATGTGCAAGACAGTATTGATTGATGCACCATTATTCATTTGATTAGCTTCAGCTGTGTTGCTCATGTTCATACTTTTTACCCTGCTAAACTTTTTAACCTCAAGTGGAAAACAAACTACAAAATCTGCCTAGAGTTTCATGCCGATTCAACGTATACTGCATTATGTTAGTTACATCCAGTACAATTGATTGATTTATCATTCAAATAATCATGCTCTGTGCTGCCGTGTTAAGTGGGTGCCATGGCATTGGTCCGAAGGTTCATTAGTCTGAAGGTTCATTTGTCCGAATTTGTTAAGAATACTATGCCTAACTCTAACCCTAACCCTAACCTCAGTAACCCTAACTAAATTCTGACTAATGAACCTTCGGGCTAATGAACCTTCGGACCAATGGGCAGTCCCCTTTTAAGTGGCCAGATGGGTGGGCAGCAAACAAGTGGATCCTTTTTCAAGTGGATCCTGATCCGGAAAAGGCTGCATAGGAACTGATTCTGTAGTAGTGTATACAGAGTAGTGAATACAGTACGATATAATGTGTGTGTTTATTTGTAGTTGAATCTGAGTGCTTGAGTGTGTGGGAGATTGAGTGCATGTGTGTATGAAAGCTGCAAAGTGTGTTGTTGACGGATACCACTGGAAACCAGCAGCAAGAAACAGGTAGTGAGACAGGAAACCTCAACCTCTAGTCCACCGTGGTAGAACGATTTGTTGTTCATTATGTACTGTAGGTACCAGCTCAGTGGTAGAGTGTCTTCCAAACCTTTAAATGAATTTAAACAAATGTAATTTGTGTTGCTTCAGTGACTTTGAACTTGGAAAAACTGACTATCAGAAAAGGAGAACATTGACATGTTGATTTAGCTAAGTTAGATACAGCTCTATCTCACACACACAATGGAGCCCGTTCTTTACATGGGCAATTTAAATGCCGTAGCCCGTACTGTAGCTATCAAGATATATCCTTAAAGAGAATAGCCATAAACTCCGCGTTCAACCAAAGTACCAGCAGGGAGCCCCTCTGCAAAGCTGGTCAGCAGCTTTCTCCACTGCCCAGTAGCAGATGCAGAGGCACAGGCTGAACGGTCATAGTGCAAAGAAAACAATTGAGTTGTCCAAAGTAACTAAGATAGCAGGTAAACAGCAAATTGCATGCTCTATAAATTACATGCTTAGCATTTGTGGACAAGTAACCGTCGCTTGCATAGTAGGCTACTAGCATCTGACAAAGTAGGCACCAAGAAATGCTATGGGGCCTTAGAAGAAGCCTCGGAAGCTTCTTTCCTGTTTGTGGTGCATGGTGATGCACGGACACAGCTGCAAAATGTATCATCTTATTTGACACTGAACCCACACCCTCCTTCCTATGTGACTTTGTTTCTCACAGATGCTCACATTTATAAACAAATTATTTTTTAAATTAATGCAGGAATAACCCAAATTCAAACGTGGACATGGAATATTTAGAGCATAGTTAAAATACATTATTTGTGTTAGCTCTGGGATTTATAATAGCCATATTGAGACTCATAACTTTCATCCAAACCATGCAATGAATTTAAATTGTGCAGCTTCTGAGAGTTGTTTTACTCGATTCTTCCTTTTTCTTCCTTATAGTAGGAAGGATAGATCCAATTAAGGCTGGGCAAGATATCGAAGATGTATCGATATCGAGGTATCAACATGCAAGGTATACATATCGACAAAGACGGCTTGAAATGAGGTATTGGTGTATGTGTCAAATGAATTAACAGACACACTATGCATGCACGTTGCACGTAGCTGCAAAAAAGCAGTCAATCTGTAACCAGGTGTGGTTATTGCGACCGTAGGTCGCAGTTACTTGCACACTATCCAAACCTCCACCGGCTGTCCCTCCGTCACTCCCTCTGTCACACGTCACACGTCACACTTTTGCCCTGCTCATATCTCTGCAACCGTTGCCCCGATCCATGCCAGATTTTGCACACACACTCCTTGCCTGCCAAACTACAACCTCCAAGGACCCCCGGAGTTTCGGGGACCCCCAGGTCCCTGGGGGACCCCCAGGTGTAAAAAATTACCAAATGTGCAAAAATGACCAAATGACCACCCCAACGGGGCTGCTCACGGGGCATTCCCGGGGACCACCCACTCCTGGTGCTCCAGAACGGATGCAAAAGTGGTGGCACCCCCAGTGGAGGACCCCCTGCCACTGCAGCTCACATAAAATGCCGTAACTCGGGCTAGGAGCGACCGGGAGAGCCGGGGCCGGTACCTATTCGTCCGCCTTGGCGGCGAGGAGACCCCACCCCTCATTTCTCACATGGCCCTCTAGCGCCACCATGAGGCCGATTCAGATTTTGCCCTAAAATCACGAAAATCACTACACAGTATGTCTACACTCATGTCAACAACATGGATCAGGAAGATTTTGGAAAAACACATTTTTGCTCTATTTATGGAGATAAGCGACCAACGGTCGCTTATCTCCCGATTAGGGAGTCTTACTGGTTTAAATAAAACCTACCTAACCCGTCTATGTGTACTGTGCAGTGTGCATGGGCAGGCAGTGGACTAATTCAGAAAAACATTAAAACTATATAATGCAATTGTTTTGACTAATACCATGAGTTATATCGATATCAAGGTATTCAACAACGTTATCGAATATCCAAGGTTTTCCTAATATCGCCCAGCCTAAGATCCAATCTATGATATTAATTGAATCAGTGCTGTTTCACGGCAACCATAAAATTTTGAAGGGCCATTTTAGGACCAGGCCCAGGTCATGTCACTGCCACCAGAGAAACATTGCTCAAGTCTCTCTTCCTCTTGACGTGGTCCTCTGACAGACAGCCTTTGTGGAAAATAGCCACGTTGCCGTCCATGTCTGTCTGGCGCTTCAGGAAGTCCTCCAGTGTCTTGAGAGGGACCTCCACCACACTGTGGCCTGTCTGCTCATTCAGCGCGTAGCCGCCGTAGCTTGGGAACATGAACCTCACCTCATAGGGGGAGTTACGGTCAAACCGCGGGCAGCAGTATGCTAGCCACAGGTGTTTCGGAATAGCCAACCGACCTTTATTTCCTCGCCGAATGGTCTCCCCTGAGGCGGTCACTCCAGTGACCATGAAGGACTTCCCGCGGCAAAAGTTGTTGAGGCGTTGGCGGACACTGCCCAAATACGGGTTCCAGGAAGTGTCCAGGAACTCTGTTTCCTGCGGCACCACGTTGGTGAGCGTGTAAGTGGAGGATTTGTCGTCGGGCTCTGCCTGATGCTGATCAGGGTTCAGTGGTCCGCGTTCGTATTTGACAGCGTCTGCGTAGTCCTCGAGCACGGCCTGGTTCTCCTCGATCAGAGGGTCGGTGGCGTCGCCAAGCGGGAGTACTTTCATGTTGCCGGTTTCGTCCTCAGACACTAGCTGTAGGCATGTGGGGAGAAAGACAGAGGACATCAGTCATTCAAAATGTGACACTTGCCTTTGAATATCAACTCGCTAAAAACCAGGACAAAAATCCACATGTCCTAGACAATTTGCCCTCCTGGTCCCCAAACTGTGGAATAAACTCCTTGTCGCACTTAGAACAACAGACTCACTCCCTAGCTTCCTCCGTGGCCTGAAGACTCACCTCTTCAGACTTACTTCACCTTAGTAGCACTCGCCTACCCCCCAATGACCATACATGAAAGCTAGATAGCATTTATTTTTTATATATATATTAAGCATTTTACTGATTCGGCGCTTGGTCTACCTACGTTATTTTTGTCTAGATTGATATTTCTATGCATTTGACGTATTGATGTTGATGTATTGATGTACAGTATTACCTTGCTTATTGTATTGATGTATTACCTTGCTTATTGTAAATCGCTTTGGATTATGAGCGTCTGCTAAATGCCTAAACTGTAAACTGTACTTGATTTCTATTTCCTTAGAACACTTAACCAGTAAGACTCCCTAATCGGGAGATAAGCGACCGTAGGTGGCTTATCTCCACAAATAGGGCAAAAATTTGTTTTTCCAAAATCTTCCTGATCCATGTTGATGACATGAGTGAGTGTAGACATGCTGTGTAGTGATATTCGTGATTTTAGGGCAAAAACTGTAGGAGCAGTGTCCAAAAATGTGTTTTAAAAATCGGCCTGAAGGTGGCGCTAGAATAGGGCCATGTGAGAAATGAGGGGTGGGGTCTCCGCGTTGCCTTGGCGGACGAATAGGTACCGGCCCCGGCTCTCCCGGACGCTCCTAGCCCGAGTTACGGCATTTTATGTGCGCTGCAGTGGCAGGGGGTCCTCCACTGGGGGCGCCACCACTTTTGCATCCGTTCTGGAGCACCAGGAGTCGGTGGTCCCCGGGAATTCCCCGCGAGCAGCCCCGTTGGGGTGGTCATTTTTGCACATTTGGTCATTTTTTACATCTGGGGGTCCCCCGGGGGTCCTTGGAGGTTGTAGTTTGGCAGGCAAGGAGTGTGTGTGTAAAATCTGGCATGGATCGGGTCAACGGGTGCAGAGATATAAGCAGGGAAAAAGTGTGACGTGTGAGCACATTTGGTCATTTTTTACATCTGGGGGTCCCCCAGGGACCTGGGGGTCCCTGGGGCTCCGGGGGTCCTTGGAGGTTGTAGTTTGGCAGTCAAGGAGTGTGTGTGCAAAATTTGGCATGGATGGGGGCAACGGTTGTGGAGATATGAGCAGGGCAACAGTGTGTCGGACTGACTGACTGACTGACTGACAGACAGCCAGGGGAGGTTTTGGTAGTAAATGCGACCTACGGTCGCAATAACACAGTTCGGTCAAAACCTTGCATGGCTGTTTTCACCCGATGCTTTTGGGTCCATCTCATTCCAAACCCAGAAGGAGAGGTATGTACTTCCAGGGAGTATGTGCTACTGTACGGTATGTGCTACAGTAAGTGGGTGAGCAAATTTAATTGAAATGAGTGGGTACTGGGTAGGGATTTTCAGTCCCCTACCGAGTCCTCCAGTTATTATGTAGCTCTATGGAAATTAGTGATGGATAGAGGGGGGCATTGACACTCTGCCACTGTTTGTTTGGCAGCCAATCAAAATGTTCTTTGAAGTGACATGGCAGCACATGTAGTCACTATGGATATTGTTACCAAAATGTTAAACTACAATATGAAATCAAGAAAATCAAGATCGACAACTGCCCGGGCTATTTCTTTCCTGAAATTCAATCAGAAACTGTTTTGTTAAGCTCCGGTGGTAGCCCTTGTTACAAGACAAGACAAGACAAGACAAGACAAGACAAGACAAGACAAGACAAGACAAGACAAGACAAGACAAGACAAGAAGACGAGACAAGACAAGACAAGACAAGACAAGACAAGACAAGACAAGACAAGAAGACGAGACGAGACAAGACAAGACAAGACAAGACAAGACAAGACAAGACAAGACAAGACAAGACAAGACAAGACAAGACAAATGTTGTACATGTATGCAGCTTTAAAAGGGACATTTTTGGGGCACCACCAAGAACAAAAACAACAACTTTGGAGCTTTGGAGCTCCCATCTCACCTGTCGCCCTGTTTTAAGGTAATATTTGACCCTGTGTCTTGCAGGGAAAGTCTGCCACTTTGCTTGCATTAATTGCTTTGCCATCGTTTATACTGGCAGTAGATTTCAAACAAAGTGGAACGTCCCTTTCTTATTGTCTTTACCTGGGGTTCATACATCCAGGGCGTGTCCATCCTCCTCTTCCCATCAGACTTCTTGAAGATGTAAGCCGAGTAGAGAGGGAGCCGGCGGCTGGTGTCATACAAGGTGGCGTAGCGCGGCTGGTCTTTGTAGCGCTGGCAGAGTCTCTTCAGGCTGGCTCCCTGTATGCCCGCGGGTGCTGTGTGCATGTAGAAGAACTGGTTGCAGTCTCTGAAGCTGTCTGACACGCTGGCACTCACCAGACTAGACACCATCAGAAGGGACAAGGCCGTGGTCAAGCCCCCTGACAGATGCATCCTTCACACAGCAGCAATAATACCTAAACAAAGATATCTCCTTATTGCAAATAGTTTGCAGACTAGGTTAAGAAACAGCAGGAAGTATTTTACGAATATGAAGTTCAGTGCAGGTGTTGATAATCACAACGGCTGCTCTACTTGGATAGTATATGCAAATCGATGGTGATGCACAACGGAGCCCATAGGCTGGACGACATGCTTATCTGTGTGACAAGCCTACAGCAGGCTGCGGCACAGCATGGCCCTGTGTCACCAAAGGCTTCTTTAACGTTCCTGACTGCCTTGCTGCTACAGTATGGGCTGCATTACATGCATTGTGTCCGTTTTCACTATCATGCGCTTGTCTTTAGGAGAGTTCAAACCAAAAGAAATGACGATGAAAAGATGCAGAAATGTATTAGTTGCTGTGCACTATCAACTAGATTATCTTCATTGTTGGCAGAAACCTCACATTTTTGTTGGTCACACTTTCTCTGTGGGTTTTAACCACTGAAGCCATATCTTATATCATCTCAAACATTTTCAAGAATAGATGATCCACAAAGGTGATGCGTTGTGAGCTTGTATTCTACATTGCCATTTTTAAACTTGTTATTAAAACGCGCCTATAATTCCAGAGTTATATGATGGGTATTGAAAAACAGCAAACTTTAGAAGGAATGGTAGGCAATCAGGAGGGAATAAGGGAAATGGAAGAGATCCATGTTGATGACATGACTTACTGTGTACCGCTATCTGCACAAGTTAATTAAAAAACTAAACGTCAATGTATATGAATTACACATGATGACTATCCTGGTGGGCCATGAATAATACATTTTAGGAAGCAAGCTATGGCGCGGGCCATTTAAAATCTGCCCTCGAGTCATGCTCCGATTAGCCCGCCGGACCTTTGAACATATCTCTACAGTACTATTCTGTGAAATATTCAGAAGTTGAGAAGAACGCTCCGACGTACAAAATAGATGTTTTAAGATGGTCACAGAGCAGGATGGAGAGTATGGTGGGAATGGGTGGTGAATAGCTTTTACAACACAGGAGAAGAGCAAAAGACTGCGGGAATAGGACTAGTCTTACACTTTAGTATAGGCTAACACAAATGCAAACTCAACCGACAAATACTACCTGATGTCTAAAGCCTTGTATTGCTTCAATCACTGATCAAACCTGTGATACTCATGACTAGAGAGTGACACCTCATGTGTGAAATCGCACTACAACATCTTACTTATATAAATAATTGCACCTGTGTGAAGTGAACGGTGCAAACACATGACTTGTCTAACATGTGACGTCATGGACAGAACAGATTTTCTTCTTCTTTCGTGTATCATCGTCCTTGATGATTGGTTGGCGACATTTTATTTCACAAGATTTCTTGTTACTTAGGGCAGGCCATGAGGTGGCTGTCGTCTTCTCCCCCTTGCTGACGACAGCATAGGCAGTGTTTGAACCACTCAACCTTCCACATGAAGGGCATGCGCACTAACAACTACACCAATGTCGCGTCCCAGAATAGCCTTCGATTGGTCCGTGAACATTATTAGGCTAACATTGACACAAAGTGAAATATAGGAGCGGTTTGCACCGCTAAAAAATAAAGATTTAGGTTAATTGTAACCTGTTATCCATTAATGAGCTGATGGTACAAAAACAATAAAGCTGAGACGGAGAGACTTCAGCACAATGGACAGCATGAAGACGCATGTTATGTTACTTCTTCTTCTTCTTTTACTGTTATTATAAAAATAAAAATAAATGAAAATAAGGTTAATGTGCATGGGTAAATATTAGGATATTTTCTCCCCCTTTACAGTACATTCTGAAACGGACTCTCCAAGGCTACCTCTTCATCCACCCACGTTCATCTTCCTTTCTTCTTTGTCTTGTCCTACTCCTCACCCCTCTTGAGATTCTACACATTAACCTCTCTCAGTAGCTCTCCTTCTTAACCCTGAAGAAGAGCACAATTATGCAGTGGATTCTTACGAAATTGGACAGTTATTGCGCAGATTCCTTCAATATTTAATTGAAACCAATTTCTCAATATCCAAATTAGTCAATTTTTAAAAATGTTTAACTGATTCCTACATTGTTTTTTGAGTGAGCTTAATATCTATATGACAAGGCAGTGAACGGTACCGATCAAATTTTATTCCCATATTTTCTGTAGCTGTTGTTTCTCAAAACAAGATTTTTAAATGAACAATCCAGATTTTACAGCATAAGGTCAACCTCTCAGTTTAATAATGTATATTCTATTCATGTAATATAGTGAATCAAGAGACAGATTCAGTTTGCTGTACAAATCTAATGTTTTACTCTTACTTACTTAGGCGAATCTTGTCTGTGGGAGTGGGACCCACAGGGTCTTATCGTTCGCGTCAGCCGTGCTACCCGCTATTGAGTCATCACGAAACACTTTATGAATTATGGTAATTCATATTCATATATAACTTTAAACATCCATTATTCATTAATGATGAGACCCTAGAGAGTGGAAGTGGGGCCAGGGTCCATTTCAAACTTGTCATATTTTGATAGAAGGTCAGTCCAGTCTCCAGTTTGACAGGGTTCCTCTCCCTTGGTGGGGTTTGCTGTGGGTCAGTCCCACCACGGACCCCAGATGACGACGATGATGACGACAAAGGTGATGACGAAAAAGGTGATGGGTGTACTTGCGTGTATTATTATGGTGAGGGGCAGGGGCGTCACAATGAGGGGGGGGGGAAGTGGGAATGAATTACTAGGGCCCAAGGTGGAGGGGCCTTAATCAGTGCAGGTGAAAAATAGCAGATATACAAGCTCACAGCGCGGCACAAGTTCTGCGCTGCGAGCTTGTAGATCTGCTATTTTTGAAAAGTTGTGAAAATGTGTGCAAATCTTTGAATATATGTCTTTTTTAAGCGAACATTTTTAACTCAAGTTTTGCTTCTTGGGGGTCCGTGGAACGAAATATTTTGAGATGGGCGTCCGTGGCCACGTTCCCAGTCTAAATGGGTTAAACCCACTCCTCCTATGAAGAACATTCATGGGGGGCCCGCAGGGAATCCTTGTACCCAGGGCCCAGAATTTGGTGCGACACCCCTGGTGAGGGGGGTACTATGGCATTGGTTTGTGCATGCATTAATGATGACTCCCACATCTTCAAGTGAACCTCCCGCAACATCCACAGAGACGCTCCCCCACCCAACGCTGTGTGAAATGGAAAGGCAGGACTATTATTCAGAGAGAGGGTGATGTCACAAATGATTTGATGTGTGGAGACTATAAGTGTGTGACAGCCTGAGAAACTTGGCACTGCAGCATTGTATACCACTGACTGACTGTACAGAGCACTGACTGGCTGCTGTATACTATTGACTGACTGGTTACCACTGGCTACTGGTCCAACTGAAGGTGAGTGGTTTGTTCGTCTCTCTTGAGGTGCAATGTTGAAGCCTTGCTGTCATTTAGTCTTTGGGGTTAAGAACAGAAATGTACACTTTTTACTAAACTTTCTATGTAGTTATGGAAGAATTACCTAACATTTCTTCCAAAGAAGAGGCAATAATGGGTCATATTTTGTTAGATAGAAGCTATCCAACATCCGACATCCGACAGACAACATTATAAGTGACATTTACTTTTGTCAGTTGCACAAACGTAATTATTTAAAACATATCTCCAATTACAGCAACATTTAGCTACTTGAGCTTTGTTTTAAATGCAATCTGTAAAATAATATACTCTCTGTTATGTGCATACAATTCTGGTTACAATGCAGTGATAATTTAATCTCTCTTGACAGACGTAGTTGTTCAGTAAGGCCAACCTTATGAAAGGATAATGTATTTTTACAGTGACTACTGCTGTCCACCATGTATCACCTGAGGCTGGCCGTGTTTCTCTCCATGCTGCTCATATTGGTTCACTGCGTTGCTACAGCTCCCAGCCACAGGTGAGTTTGCGCATCAATGCATTTTACACTTGAGAGTGTTGTAGTTAATCGAGTAGACTACATTCCTCAATAGAAGAGCAGGCAGACCACCACCAACCACCATAGTTAGTTGTATTAACATGCTCTACCTTACAGAATGGTTACCATAATGTCACACAGTCACACAGACACAAAGGTTATGGAGCATTTACAGCTTTAAAAGTTTACATCGTAAAGATAATCTCCTATACAGGGGATTCATTTATCACTCATTCTGAAAATCAATGATGTCAGATACACGTGTCATTGAGATGGGTCTTCAAAGGCAAGAAAGCAATGGCAAGGGTGAGTCTGAACTCAGTGGCTTATGGATATCAAGGCCAGAGTGACGCTGGGAAAGTGGCTTCTGTTTTAGTTTAGGAGCAGTAAGGTGCAAGCTGAGCTATAGCGGATGTTTCCACTCGTAGCCCTTGAGGTTATCAGTGAGGTTTTGAAGTAGGTATTATGGCATATCAACATGAAACATTTTGCTACTTGCCCCCTTGTGTCATGCAGGTACTTCAAACCCTCCTCATCCAGCGAGCAGGAAGCTGCACTCTCTGAGAGCGAGAGCTGGCTCACACCCGAACTCCTTGACCTTATGTCTGCACAGCCCCCAAGTTGGCCGAAAGCTAGCAATAGGTAAGACGTAGGAGTGATAAAATGCAATGTGTATGCATTACATCTTTATTGCCAATTATTGCAAATGTATTAACATCATTTACTTGTCAATTGCATATAACACAGTTACACTTGAGAGCTGACTTCCATTCTGGTCCTTTCTGGTCTCTTCTGTTGTAGAGGCATTTTTCCGATATCTAATCATACCAAGAAACAAAACAATATTATACTGTCTTGATTGTTTCATACATTCTATTGTTATTGTATGAATGGCTCATCATAATGCGCTGAGAAATTCAGGGGGGGAACATGTTGAAGACATTTGCCTATAATGACTTACCCAAAAGGGGAGGCATGTTTAACGTGTTTAAATGTATTGACTGACAATGGGACAATGTGACCGTCCTGGATGGAAACCAGCACTGATTTTCCCTTCTCTCCCTCCCAGCCACCACAGAGAGAGAAGGGGCTGCAACATGGCTACCTGCGTGACCCAAAGACTAGCAGACTTCCTGGTCCGTTCCAATAATATCATGGGAACCGTCTATGTCCCGACCAACGTGGGCTCTGGTACCTATGGCAGAAGAGAGCTACCGCAGGGCTTTCTAACCCTCTAGTAACTTGGAACAGTCAAACACCTGTTGTAGCCTACAGCTGATGGACTACACTATAGTAGTTATACTCATTTAGTTACAATACATTATAATAATGTCTCAGTCCACTGGAATTTAAGGTATAGAGTTAGTTCCAAAACGGTGCCTTTTGCTAACATCGTGGAAGAGGTATTAATGACAGAAATTGTTTTGAGGCTGACCAAATGTGATTTTTCTCTCATTATTTCTTTATGACTTCATGACATTACTCAAAGAACATTACTCTGGCATGTGCATTAAAAATAGTGTCTACGGTTTTTGATAATAAACATTTAAAAATGTATGGCTGTCTTTATTTTATTTTATATTTTTGTAATTAACATTAGGGAAAATGAATAAATTACATTTTCATTAAAAGCTAAAAGTTTAAGTTCTTATTTCATGTTTTCATCTGCTACAGATACCGAGAAATCATTTATTTATTGAATGTTAACAATTATGTAATGTTTTTCAGTAAATTCGGGAATGAAGGCCTGTTGTTGTTGAATCAGAATGGAATAATAGATCCAAGTAAATAATATTATAGCTCTTTACTATACTTACATACATCACCTCTGATTCTTTAATCAAACACTCTGGGGTCTTCTGGTGAGTCTGTTTAATAAGCAGTAGGGGATTTCCATTTCTATTTACTTGTTCACCAGGACATGTGGCTGAATAGACACCCTGGAGAGAAACGACAAACATAGTCCTACAGTCAGCTGTGTGGTCTTGAACGGTATGAATCATAATACTGCAGCAGCGTATATTATCAATATTCCCTCCCCTTAAGGTTGTTATGTAAATTGCAAAAGGTCTTTAATAACTAAATGTTATGCAATATCACAGGCTCAAAAACGTTCATAATCAATTATGTTATTTGTCTATATCTCGAAACTGTCTAATGCCAGGCTTCTTTCGCACCTGTGGGACAAAACAAAACATTTTTAGGGATAACAGAGGTAGACTACTGTAGATAAAGACACTGAAAATGAAACATAAATAATCAGAAATTAGGTTAGCTATGCTTATCAATTTGAGAAAGAATAAGTGCACTTCATTAGCATGGGGGCAATGCTCCAACACACAATAGAATCCTATAGGCCTACTATAATTTGTAAAATCCCTTAAAACTACATTTACTTTGAAAGAGCTCCATAGTAGGCTAACCCAGAAGTTATTGTTAATGCAGAAGTTAAAACGATGAAATGTTTCATGTCCCTGTTTAGAATGAAATGCTGCTGCAGGTGTCATATGAGGCAGTGTATAATGAAGATGGAGAGGGGTATATTATGACGCACAACATGAACCCATGTCTGATTAGCAGCGAACATAGTCATCATGGCGAGTCCCCCTCATGGTTGACCCCGGCAAGAATGCTTGTCCGGAAATAGCATGCAAAGACGACTTTTTGCTGACGGTTCCAAAAAACACAACAGCCATTATCTACCAAACAGAATGATGAATTGGGACGAGTCAACGCCAGTGTTAATCACTTAATGTGAAATCACACATTGCATTATGTACCTACAGCACTTCAACTGCTGTCATTCGTGTTGTTTATCCCCTGCAGTAATGAAGGCTGATGAATGTTTTGATGAAAAATGCTCTTGTTTACAGTCCTGCTAAAAGTGGAATGAGCATGGACCGAGCCCATTTATTAAAAGCAGCACAATGTAATTTTTATAAATAATAATAATAAATTGCAATTTTGTCTAATCTGTGTGGTAGATTATGTTAATACAATATAAATTTATACAATTGAGGTGGTTGTATGCTGTCTCCCTGCTCTTCTATTGAGACATTAGATTGTGTCAAAGGTCATGTCTCACCGAGACACAGGATTTTGACCTGATGGACAAGATTAAATGTATCTCTGGAGCAAGCAGGCAGGCTCTATTTGCTCAATGGTAAACATGTCATGAAACCAGGTTCAAATCCAGGGTAGAAGAGGAGAGTTACATATTGTACTGCTTTAACTAACAGGTAAACACATTTTGTGTTGATGATTCTATTCTGAGTGTATGACGGAATAGAATCACCCTAATTGACTATGAGTCATACATAGATTATGGACTTTAAAGGAATAGCCTACAAAAGCGCTGGGCAAATTTGTGAAGTGCACTTTTATGCATTGTACTCTGTGTACATCTGTATCTTTGTCTTACACATTACTGAATCAGTCTGTCTGTTATTATGTATTGCTGACACAGCATGGGCCTATTGGGCAGTGATGGGCAAGCTACTTGGAAAATATAGTGAGCTACTACTAGTTACTCTTGATTAAACATAGCTCAACTACATTAAAAGCTATCCCCAGAGAAATGTAGCAAGTTACACTACAAGCTACAGGACAAAAGTAGCTAGCTACATCAACACTACTTTTTCTTTCTTCTTTTTTCCACCAAACAAATGGGCATACAGGCATAAAATGCTCGCAAAACAAAATGTTTATTATAAAACAGACTGAAACTGGAAACCTTCTGTCTGGCTTTAAATTAAATGTATACCCCTCACTATTGGGGACACTATTGTAATGACAATAGTTCTATTAATGTATATATTCATCCCGACCGTGATGGCCCAGCTACTTGGAAAATGTAGTAAGCTACATTACTAGTTACTCTTGATTAAATATAGCTCAACTACACTACAAGCTATCCCCAGAGAAATGTAGCTAGTTTCCGTTATGCTACTTAGAAATGTAGTTAAGCTATGTAGCTAAGCTACTTGTAGCTAGCTACTGCCCATCACTGCTATTGGGTTAAGGAACAGGGGTCATCACCATGCTGGCTTGTGGAAGTTGTGGTGCACATATTTGCCAAAGATCTATATATTTTTGCCATGGACATGCAAATGAGTGGACAATAATATGACCGGAAACACATAAAGAGCATAGCTTTAAATGACCAGTATGTTTGTAACTCTTGAGTTATGTGGGTCCTTGAAAATAAAACGTTTGAGAACCACTGGAAGGCCTACTGGTGGACTCATGTGCCCTATAGTGTCATAGTAAATCAGTGTCATACATATGAGGTTGACATTCAGAACTTGGGTCTGATGATCAAAACGGTTACACCCCGCCATTCCGAAACACCGCTATTCCGAACGTTGACTTCTAACCCTAACACTACCCCTAACCCTAACCCTAACCCTTACCCTAACCCTAACCCTAACCCTAACCCTAACTAACCCTAACCCTAACCCTAACCCTACCCCTAACCCTAACCCTAACCCTAAACCTAACCCTAACCCTGCTTCGGAATAGCGGTGTTTCGGAATGGCGGACTGTTGCCGATCAGAACATGATGTTGTGTGAAAACAAAATCTAAAAATTGCCAAGGACAACGCCATATGTCTTGCCACGTGTGCAGACCTCTGATTAGGAACCATTAATGAGGGCAAATGCATTTAATGTAAACATGTTGTGCAGTGAATGCAGGGTTTTATTTTACAGGGAGTAGGCCCAGTTCTCCCCAACAGTGCCCAGTTTCCCCAAAAACCCAGTAGCCTACCAGTTCCCCAAAGTGCCCGGTTCTATCAAAAATAATGTGCCCAATTCTCTCAACTACCCAGTTGTTTGGTTACCCTAGAACTGGACTAGTTGATCTACTCTATTGCATCAAGCTGAGCACTATGGCGTTCAACAGGATTATTCACGTCACATTATTTCTTAAGAGAGAGAGAGAGAGAGAGAGAGAGAGAGAGAGAGAGAGAGAGAGAGAGAGAGAGAGAGAGAGAGAGAGAGAGAGAGAGAGAGACACTGAAATGTACATCAACAGTAGGTGGCAGTAATGCTGCATAACGATCTCGGTCATAAGATGACCGTGGCGTGCGGCTTGCCGTAGCAAATGTAAACAATGCATGGTCATAGCAATGGCAGAGTTTGTCTGAACCTGTCCTGAACCCATCATAAACACTTTAGAGATTATTTTTTTAGAGTCTTTGGATCATGCTTAGCTGTGACGCTAGTAGTTAACATAATGGCAGATGATAAGCAGAAACCTTTTCAGTTTGTGGTCGTAGGAGGTGGTATCGCAGGCGTAACATGCACTGAGCAGGTGAAACAATCTGTATGAATGGGATATTTGTTATTACCTTGTGGTATTAAGGCCAGTGGTGGAAAGGTAGTCAAATTGTTTTACTCAGGTAGAAGTGTTAGCCCTGAATACATGACTATCATATACATGATATGATGTATTCAGGGCTAGTAAAAGTGTCAATACTGCAATGTAGAATTACTTGTTACAAGTAAAAGTCTGTAATTCAAAATGAGTAAAAGTGCGAAGGTATTGGCATCAAAATGTACTTAAAGTACCAAAAGTAAAAGCATAAAATGTTAGAAAATAGCAGATCTTGTATGTAGATTGATTGGCTATTTTCAAATAGCCTAGGTATAAAATAGGGCTAAAGTGGTTAATGTATGTTTTATGATATTATAATTTATATCTGCAAAGTAACTATACTAAATTTTTCAAATAATCATAGTGAAGTACAATATTTGGATCCGAGATGTAGTGGAGTAGAAGTAAAAGTATTGGAAATTGGGAAATACTCAAGTAAAGTGCTAATAGAGCATCGCAGCGGAAGTTGATTCCTGGTGTCACTACGTCATTCCCCATTCATTTTCGCCATAGACTTTTACAAAAATATTTATAACAATTATGTTAAGCCTCGAACCAAGCCATCCAGGATGGAGGTGAATCATGACCATATAACCTTTTTTTCTATGAAAAGAACATTTTGAAAATCGCTAAACAAAGGGTAGTTATTAAATGTAGTATATCAAATAATGTAATATTAAAATATGTTTTCACATAGGATCAAAGGTTATATGGTCATGATTCACCTCCATCCTGGATGGCTTGGTTCGAGGCTTAACATAATTGTTATAAATATTTTTGTAAAAGTCTATGGCGAAAATGAATGGGGAATGACGTAGTGACCCCAGGCATCCACTTCCGCTGCGATGCTCTATACCTCAATATTGTACTTATAAGTACAGTACTTAAGTAAATGCACTTAGTTACTTTACACCACTGGTTATTACCTTGTGGTAAGGCAAAGGTAACGGCTTGTTAGTTGTGAAAACTGTGGGGGGTTATGGATTGTTGTACTTTGTTGAGTTCTCTCTCTGATCAGCTATTTGATGACGTTTGGTCACCCAGAGTCATCAATGTCATTATACTACTGCCTAACAAGTTAACAACAGTTGCTGATCAAATTGTTTCCATGTGACATAACAGCTGTTGTCCCGGTTTCCATCTGCTGGCGTGGCTCTGGTCACTGCAGCACCTCACATCAAAACAGTGGAGAACTTCAGGCAGGTGAGGATGATGATGATGATGGGCTATTCCCTGATCCACACCAAAAGTTCATGTCTATTCATAGTAGGGCTCACGATATGACATTTTACATGACGATTAATTGTCACTCAAATAATTGCGATTAACGATTCGATTGTGTTTTTTGTCGTTGACAATTACATTTCTGTTTGGCTTTTAGGCTTTGAAGATGCACATGGCAGATCTGACACATAACCTAAATACACAAAGAAATTACTGACATATTTGACAACTTACTACTTAAAAAATAACAGTGATAGTGGAAATAGCCGACAAGCTCACAACGCGTCGCGATGCGACGTGTTGTGAGCTTGTAGATCTGCTATTTCCACTATTTCTGAAAATGTTTGAAAATGACAATTATGACAAAATAATTCGCGATTATGTCAAATAATTGCGATTAGACGATTATGTAATAATTGTGACAGCCCTAATTCATAGCACTCAAGTTGGACGTAGAGGTGGGTGATATGGAAAAATACAATCTTATCACGATTCTTTTTCATGCTGGTTTTTATGGTTATTTTTCTAGTTACTTAACAACAAAAACTGAAAGAAAAAGGAGTAACAGACCATTTAGACCAGTGGTCCTCAAAGTGGCGTCCAGGAACTCATTGTGTTCCTTTTGGGAGGTGTAAATTGACCCTTACAAGTATGTAACTCTGTCAGTGGTGGACCACTGGTTGAAATGAAAACCACTGCAATTGACAACAACACTGTTTGTTTTTGTCAGGTTTCCAAGACGCTGGAAGAGTTTGATGTTGCTGAACGTCCATCCAGTGTTCTGGAGGAGAAATATCCCAACCTCACTGTAATCCAATCTGCTGCCATATCCCTCCACGCACACAACCACGTGAGTAGCTTTTCATTCATGGAGGAGGGAGGATAGTCAATCTCAATGCCATGTTCCTACTGAACATTTCCCACATAGATCAACTGAGTATTTATATTCTATTCATTGTGGTGGTTGGTGGCTTCTTGCTTGTCAATGCCATGTTCCTATTTTGCAGCTCATCAAATGGAGAGCATAAGGACAGACAGCTGTACCAAATGCTAAGACACATCCAATAAAATGTAAAAGCATTCAAAGTTTAGCCATATCTTCCTACTTCCTAGTGCGTCATAATGCTTTCTATAATATCCTATGGTAAGCACTGAATCAATAATACACAATTACAATAGTCCTTATAAACTGTCCTTTTTTACGGCACATACTGTTGTCTAGAGTAACGAGCAACATACCTGGGACGCCTGCAAGGAGATTTCAGCATAGAGGATATTGTTCGGCATACTGTTGTTGGATGAAGCATATCCAAGGATATTTACTAATATTGTCCAATTTGTCAATTATGATAGTAAAAAAATATGCAGGCCTAGTTGAAGCTATTGTGTTTTAAACATGTTGGGTTCAGATGTGTTTGTTCTACCCCTATGATGGACTGTGCATCTGGTATGTGAAGTTCTACACTGACAGAAGTGACAAATGTTATCAGAACCCATGGGTTTGATGCAACCAAGAAAACATGGTCCAGGTTGAAAAACAACAACAACCACTTACTTTGATTTAAAAGCTGGTATTTCCTTCTAATTGGAGCATCGTTTTGGATAGCAAAACAATATATTAGTACAAGGTCATGATCAACCTGTATGACCGGGTTGCTATACTAGACTGTGTATATTACATACTGTACTGTAGCACAGACTGTCATGCAGCAACATCACTGAGCCACAGTAAGGTCCTTTATTACCTGTCCACTACTGCCACCCTGTGGACGTTTGATTGCAAATGCTGCCTGCTGTTACAAGATGAAATGTACTTGTGTACTTTTTACTGTTACTTTTATTAGTTATCTGCACACACACATGATACTCCATTTGGAGATTTTGGACATTAAATTGTCAATTTACTCACCGTATTCTGTTTTTGAGCACACATTTTAGGTTGATGATGATATTGTTTTGATTTGATGCTTTTTCCCTCTTCAACCACACTACACAACACTTGGCATTTCACAATATCCCGAATCACACACAATATATCTACCGGTACTCCCATATCACTCATATTGATATAATGCCAATATATTGCTCATTAACTTGTATTTGATTATCAGACTCTACAGACCTTGGATGGACTGGAGGTGGGTTATGAGAAACTGTGCATCTGCAGTGGGGCCAGACCAAAACTCCTGACCAAGGACAACCCTTTTGTGCTGGGGATACGGGACACAGACAGTGCCCAGGTAGGACACAGCATCCCTCGTCTCTGTTGCTCCTACAAACAAAAAGTGTCTCTTCTGAGACACTTGGTGTATCCTCCTCGCTGCAAGGAGGTGGTCATGTCATAACATACTGTACATACTTACAGAATATGAACAATTACTGTAGAAGATTGATTGATGATGGATATAATGGTATTGATTGAAATGTTCTGGTTCAAGCCTGCGTAAGCACACATCATAGTTTGTTGTACAGGTTGTGTGTGTGTGTGTGTGTGTGTGTGTGTGTGTGTGTGTGTGTGTGTGTGTGTGTGTGTGTGTGTGTGTGTGTGTGTGTGTGTGTGTGTGTGTGTGTGTGTGTGTGTGTGTGTGTGTGAGAGAGAGAAATAAAAAACCTGACGGCTATAAAAAATAAATATGTGAAAGTTTACCAGTTCTTTGTGCTTGCAGGAGTTTCAGAAGCGGTTATCCAAGGCAAAGAGGCTTGTGGTTGTGGGAAATGGCGGTATTGCCTTGGAATTAGTGTGAGTTTACCTAAAGCATCATCAATGCTCAGTTGCACGAGGTGTCGCATATGACCTCAACATTTACACTATCATAATTGTGCTTAGTGGTGCATTTATTGTTTTCTTTATGGACCATAACAATGCACATTATGATATATGATTCATTTCTCATTTCAAGTTCAGTAAAACATATTTTAAAAGGAACAAACCACTGAGATAGTAACTATAATAAATGGTGCATTTATATAGTGCCTTTATCCAAGGCGCTTTACCTATATTGTGCATTACATGCAAAACAACATTTTGAGCAATACATTTTAACTTTACACCTATAATGATTAATGATATGCCCAAAATAGAGATGCCAGGGTTAATGTTGTTCTAAAAAAGTGTTGCTGTGTTGTTGTTCTTCAGGTATGAAGTGCGGGGCTGTGAGGTGATCTGGGCAGTGAAGGACAAGGCCATAGGGAACGCCTTCTTCGATGCAGGAGCTGCACAGTTCCTCATTCCCTCCCTGGAGGCAGAACGACCAGAGGGGGGCGCCACCTGTAAGAGAGCCCGTTACACCACAGAGGAGGCCAGGCCTGGACCGTCCCACACCTACACTGCAGGTGGCCACAATCAAATAGACTGACTGAAGTACTCAGAACCTTCTGCGCCTTCTCATAATACCTTGCCCGTTGACTGCTCCTCAGGCGGTGTAAAAGGCATTCTGGGGCCGTTCAACAAGAAACACAACAAGCCCAAATTACTCAAGTCGTAATCACTCCATGAGTCATTTGCTAAATCTGTATTTAACATTTTTTAAATTGTATAATCTTTTGATACTGTAAGCATAATTACATTTGATTGAGAAACATGGCTGTTGAAGTGCTCTTGAGCAAGGCACGCACTTAAAGGGATATTCCACTTACAAAAAAACTTTTGGTCATTGTATGGTCTAATCAGGCCTGTATGAACACCCTGAACAGTTTTTAATTTGCTTCATTCAGTATTTAGATATTTGATGTAAATGTTACCAGCTCCAACACGCCCAGGCCCTCTCCACATACACACCCATTGTAACTTCAAACTCCATTTTAACCATGATAGATTCATTAAAAACACACATTATTTTTTCTGGTGACTCATAATACCCTCCTAATACGTGAGCAGACCGTGTTTTTTCAATAACTTTTTTCATTTATTTTCAATAAAATATTATTGTATTTAATGTTTTCCATTTTCCCAAAGAATTATTAAAAATAAAAGAAAAAGATTATTGAAAAAACACGGTCTGCTCACGTATTAGGAGGGTATTATGAGTCACCAGAAAAAAATAATGGGTGTTTTTAATGAATCTATCATGGTTAAAATGGAGTTTGAAGTTACAATGGGTGTGTATGTGGAGAGGGCCTGGGCGTGTTGGAGCTGGTAACATTTACATCAAATATCTAAATACTGAATGAAGCAAATTAAAAACTGTTCATGGTGTTCATACAAGCCTGATTAGACCATACAATGACCAAAAGTTTTTTGAAAGTGTAATATCCCTTTAACACCTAACTGCTCCCCAGTCCCCAGGCATTGTATTAATGGGTCGGCCCATGAAATGTACTTTTTATTAACATTTATTTGTGATAGTTGCAGATAAAATGTGCCTGATTTCATTATGGACCCAAAGTCAGTGGTGATCTTTTTATTTATTTAGATATTTTTGGGGGCTTTTTCTGCCTCTGCTTCTGCGCGTGCGCGTGTGTGTGTGTGTGTGTGTGTAGGAGACAGACGAGAGGGTGGTTCTACCTCTGCAGAGCCTGGCAGTGCCCTGGGACCAGACTGGCATGAAGGCATCACTCTGAGAGGTGCAGAAGAGGTGATCATATGTGGAGTAGTATAGCTTATCCTTGCTGTCGTGCAGAAACCTTGTATCTCCACGTCTCGTCTTTTTGTTTTCAGAAATGAATGCCCTATTTCATACTTTGTAGTATGAGAGTGTTGTGCAAAAGTAGCAAATATATCCGATCTGTGGCAGTCAAATTCCATAGTTTGGAAGTGGAAAGGACTGAGCATGCAAGACAAGAAAAAAACAAGAAAACACGTAAAAATTAAGAAAATTAAAATTTGTTTGGAAAATGGAAACTTTTATTTTGCTTCCTTACCACCTTTTTTCATTTCATTTGATAATTAAATACAGATATGCTTTGTTATGTATAGTGGACAGAGGACATTAGCTGGTGTTTGAGTAAGGTCATACATTCTACATCTGCTCTCTATGTGCTTTCCACAGAGAGTGTCTGTGTCTGTGGAATATCAGTGTGAAGTGGACAAGATCTACACACACGAGGAGCTGGAAACGCCTGTATCTGAGAGAGGTGAGGTCATTTTGCGACTCATGTTGGCATTCTTGTAACTTTAAGGTACTCTAGTATGGCCTGTTCTGTGAACATACTGTACACTCAATATCAATTATTACAAGTAGTAGTATAGAACTATTTAACACAATTTAACCAAAAAAATCAAATCTTACACCACCTTTGGCAGTCAGAGGATTAATACAGATTGCCCTGAAATACCACTGTGTTTGTAGTCTTTGTAGACTCTACGGTACATCTATATAGTTGTAGAATGTTTGTATGTAGTTCTAATTGTAGAATCTGTTGACTACCGAAGTCCTGACATCACTCCTTCATCCCCTGGGTCAGGAAGGATTTTTTCTACGGAGAATAACATTGGGTCATCTGGGTCAATCGTCTCATATAAGAATTGTGTTCCAAACAGAAACCAATTGTCCAGACTATATTGTCAGGGAGGTGGCTCTGTAGTCTGTGTAATTTACAATATTTAGATACTCATATTTGATACAGTAACTAATTCGGCGGCAGTATAACATTAGTGTTTTCTCGCTCATTTACCAAAGTATGGATTTTTGGAGCCGTGGGCGGAGCCCATGGTCTCCCTCTGAGTGGCTTTGTGTGTCCTGTCTCACCAGTGAGAATTGTCCCGTTGAGTTCGAACAGTACCTTTTATGACCACACATGTTAAGGGAGGGGCGCTGTTTTCAGGCCAGGCACACACACACACGCACACACACACACAGGGGGGAACACATAGAATCAAAAACATAGATCTGGAAGTGCTCAATTTCACGGCTCCACTTCGAACCAAGGTTTGATTTTTGTAATGTAATGAACTAGGAGCCTAAGAGGAGAACCCTATCCCTAACATTCTACAAATTGTTGTTTTCTCACTACTGTATTCATAGGATCTTGGCCAGTCTACGTCCGGCTGACTAATGGGAAGACAATTGGCTGTGACTTCATTGTCAGTGCTACTGGTGTGGTGCCCAACACAGAACCATTTCTTCAAGGAAATAATGTAAGGATATGTATGCATGGTGGTACTGTATGTAGACAATAGTGTTAATTTTGACTTGGGTTTTGATTAACCTTAACCTAAATTAAATGAGAGTTTAAACTTGAAAAGTATTTATTATAATGCAAGTAGAAGCCATTATAATCTTAGGGTCACTAACACCTGACCAGAAGTAATGGAGATGATTATTTTTTTGGATACAAGTGAGAGAATGTGTAGCCTGCTGGCAATTGAATTGGGGATGATGACACAACGTTTGAATGTAAAAAACACATGCATAGTAGAAGAAATGGAGAAGTATCCACTAAAGTGCTGCTGTATAATATTTGCCTGTGTGTGTAGTTTGTGCTGGCACATGACGGCGGTCTACGAGTAGACGACCACATGATGACATCACAAGCAGACATCTATGCTGCAGGAGACGTGTGCACGGCATGCTGGGAACACAGCCCACTGTGGCAGCAGGTAGACGTTGCTGCATTCCTCATACAAATTGATTGCTAGGATAAAAGTAAAACTTATTTTAGTTTACTATTGAATTCAAAGATGAGACCTTTCTGATAATAATGACTTATTTTCCGTAGTAATACATTTGCAATGCTTTGGAATCAAATTCTTAGTTGGCCACTTAAACCCATATAGATATACATACTTTACAAGCCTGTGAGATTGTAGATCTTTGACAATTTATGAGACAGGGCTAAAATAGGGACATCTGCGAATTGAAAGGGGTTAAAAGTATTTCTCACTTGAGTTCAAGTTATCTAAGACTGTGTGTGTGTGTGCGTGTGCGCGACTGTGCTTGCGTGATGTTCTGTGTGCGACTGTGATGTTCTGGCTAGATGCGTCTGTGGACTCAGGCTCGTCAGATGGGCTGGTACGCTGGCAGCTGCATGGCTGCCCACGTCCTGTCAGAACCAATAGAGCTGGAGTTCTGCTTCGAGCTCTTCTCACACATCACCAAATTCTTCAACTATAAGGTACGGTATGAGGCGCGCTCTTGCATACAACCAGACCAGACCTTTGAGCTTCGCGGATAAAACAGGTTTCAAGGGTCCTCTTAAGACTTATACGCTATGCACAAAAATTGCTTTGTGCTATGGCAAGGCGTAAAGGAGAGTTTTGGTGGAAAACGACTTTCCTAACTTTAAAAGTATGTTTTTGGAAGCTTCCAGGGTGATCCAGCAGTTGTTTGGTCCAAAGCAGCAATTTATTCCATTTTCGATTTCATGTCCTACCTGACTACGGCTCCATACAGGACCGCTGGGATAGGGACTCTGGGCATTACGCTACTGGCTTCTAGTGAAACATTTACTTTTGAGCGAAATAAAAAAAAAATGATTAATGATTGAACCCAGCTGTATGGAGCCGTGGTCGGGTAGGACATGCGATTGAAAATGGAATAAATTGCTGCTATGCACCAAGCAACTCCAGGTGCAAATCTGTGAATCTTATGTTTTTGTGTTTTGCACTGGGGAAAATATAAATGTATAGTTTTTAGGGTGAATACTATCTGGATACAAAACATAATTTGTAAAAGGGGCCAGTGAATATTATTGACTGCCTGTTTTTCTTAACATTTAAGTCAACCTGCTGTCTAAACCTACCTGTGTGTCTCTCACATTTTGTCCATACTACAGGTTGTCCTGCTGGGGAAGTTTAATGGCCAGGGGCTGGGGTTAGATCAAGAGCTGCTGGTCCGTTGCACTAAAGGCCGGGAATATGTCAAGGTAACAGTGGTGCATTCAGTGTGTCAAGCTAACAGTGGTTATTTCATTGTGTCACGGTTCTGTTGATGAATTCAATATTGTCACGGTAACAGTGGTTATCGTGGTAATATTGGTGAAACTGAATGTCTCAAAAGCTTTTCTCAGAACATGTGCACCTCAGTCCAGATGTCTTGACTCTCTGAACTATAACTCAGAGAGCATGTCTACACCTAGCTCTGGTCCAGACCCGTCGCTAAATGACCAGACCGGGATTTCTCAGCCCCTACGATTATTTTTGTCATGAAATAAAACGCATCCAACTCGACCGCCGCTTATTTCCGGGTTGTGAACCGTTGTGTCTGCGGTGGCCGCTGGGTGGCTCGAGGTGGGTGCGTTTTATTTCATGACAAAAATAATGTATTTTACAGAGTGGGTGGGGTTCTGAGAGGTTTCCCACCGCGGAGAATAAACTTTCAACAACACAAAACTACCTTTGGTTTGGTGAGTATAGAAGTAGTTTAGTTTATTTTGACTCAAGCTGAGCACTCGTAGGGAATGAGAAATCCTGGTCTAGTCATTTAGCGACGGGTCTGTCAGAGCGTCAGCACTGACGCTCTGGACCAGAGCATGTCTAAACCTGACTTCCAAACCCTGACTTCCCACATGATTTTGGGGGCGTCCCCAGATGAAGTGGTAATTTAAGGACTTTTTTCTATTTACCAAAGAAAATAGAAAGTAAAGAAAAATACTGCATCAAAAATAATCAACTAACTATACTATAAAAACTGGTTAAACATTGGCCAATGGTAAAATAATATAAGAAAGGGGCTAAAATGTACCTGTGGAACCGAGTCAAACTAAATTGAATGCCTCAAAATAACACTACATTCCAAGTGCTTGTCAGGGAGGGGGTTTCCGCTGTTCCGGGCGTATGTGAAATTCTCAGAATTTTACAGGACCTTTCCATTCATTGTAATTATTTTATTAGAATTAAAAACAACATGTTTAAGCAATCTATACTTGCAGATTAGGCTTCAATGAATGTATTTTAAAATGTGACTTTTTAATGTTTTAATTAAATTATTACCATCAATGAAAAGCTATCCTGTAAAACTTTGAAAATGTCTCTTAACCTCTTTGCGCTCCATGCCCTCGAAATATGATTATTTTGGGAGGTCATGGCCTGAAAAAGTTGGGAACCACTCACATAGTTTACTAAATTCACCTATAAATGTTTATTTAATTGTATGTCAAATTAACCAGTGCATGGTTATAATTGTATAATCATCTATTGGCTAACTGCTCTGCTTTTGTTTTTGGCAGGTGGTTTTAAGTGGTGGTAGGATGGTTGGGGCGGTGCTCGTCGGAGAGACAGACCTGGAGGAGACGTTTGAGAACCTGATCCTCAACCAGATGGACCTGACGCCCTACAGAGACGAGCTGCTCAACCCCAACATCGATATAGAGGACTACTTTGACTGAGGTCCAGGGCAGGGAACCCAGAAGGACGCAAATGTACTTGCACAATGAACCCTTTCTGTGGTGGCCTGGATGTGCCAAAGAACATTTCACACAAAAGAAAGGAAACACCCGCCTATCTGTATATTGGGGAAAAAAAAACGTTTATCTCACAAGCAGCCATGATAATGATTAACTTAAAATGCTTTGGTATTATTACACATTCATTCTTCTTCCTCTTCTCCCTCCTTGTTGACAATGAATAATGTCTTATCGTGTGTGTGTGTGTGTGTGTGTCCGTCCGTCCGTCCGTCCATTCCACCCTGAAACCACTGAATGGCCAGAAATCTCTCCTATGCAGATTCAGTGGGATCGAACAGCTGCCTGCACTCTCAATGGAAATATTTACATCATAGGTATTATATCTGTTCTTGAAGACTCTTAGTCAGTGGTGGAAGAAGTACTGTGTTTTTACTTATTTTCTACATGACGTTGCAATACTAGAATGTGGAAATTACATTTTACAGTAAACATACACAAGTAATGGAATAAAAACTATGCTTGTAGTATCAAATAGAAGTACTCATAATGATGCAGAATCGCCCACTTCACAAACATATTGCATTGTAATTACTATGTACTTAGAAGACAACTTCACCTATTTTCAACCTCAACCAACCCATTCAGGCCGGGAACACATTTTGCTGTTTAGGAGGGGCTTACAGTACATGTACAGTATGTAGCAACATATTTGTTTTGTAGGCTAATTTCTGATTTAGCCCTATTCTATAGGTTAGGCCTAAATGGGTTAATGCTTCTCATAATATGGTAAAACTATTGTCTACCCCGTCTCTGTCTCAGATAAGGGATGTGACAGTTCAGAAACCCACCTACCAGTGACATCATAGGTGGTGGATACTGGAAGCCATTGTAATAAAATATTCAATCAATCAATATTAGCTTCATATCACCAACTTAACTCTGATTAAATTAAACTATTGTTTGAATGATTCATTCTGTCAAAGATCAGCTTCAAAGCTAATACCATAATAACTTAAATTAAACTATTACATGTTCATGTTCACAGAAATAATTATAATCATTTGGCATTTACAATGTGCATAACTTGCTAAGAACCCACAGATATAGCAATAGTTTTGAAAAACAGTAGCACTCACTCTTAGATGCGTTCTTAGATTGTTTTCCCATATAATGGCACGGTCACACTGCACCTATATTCTGCCAATGCATTTCAATGGCAATGGAGCGTTTGTTTTTGTTTTTTGCAGAAATCTGCAAAATGGAAGCAAACCATTCCCATTGAAATAAATTGGTGCATTCGAGTAGACTGTTTAATAATTATACCAAACTGTAATTGAGGGAGCGTGCTGTATGACCGTGCCCTTAGCTTGTTATATTGGTTGGCACTATGGTTGACTACTGTACTTTAGCTTTCAGTACATTTAAAAGGATGTCAAATTGAACCAATTGCATATAAAACAAATATATAAAAAGAGGCTCAACTCTGGTTTATGTTCACTTTATTACAGGATATAGGCCCACAGGGTAAAAACAATACATTAGAAAAATATGACAAATACAACATTATATACAATATTTACAAATAGCTTACTGATCAATTTGATACATTTTTCCATACAACCCTATTTTATTTGAAGATATTTTGAAGGCATGTTATGTTACATCTTGTATGATTTGTTCTGCACAGTGAAGTAAAAAGAAATAACACCCAATAAATACCACTTTCTGTAACACTTGTGTTCTGTTTTCATCAACAAAAGTCACTTCCTCTTGTGTGATCTGTGTTCTGAATAGCTGCTGCTGGTCTGAAAACATTTGTTTTTGAAGCCTTGTAGCAGTAAAACCATTTGCATAAAATGTCTTGTAGGCCTACCAGTCAAGAAAAGGTGGTGGCGTAGCCAAAATTCAATCCCTCATATCATATACTGCGTGTTGCTGCTGAGGCTGGATGGCATGGTACTTGGCTGTTCGTTGCTTGATGAAAGCAGCCATTAGCTGTGGGTTGGACTTCAGGATGTCAAGGACTTGCTGCTGCTGCTGCTGAGGTGAGCTGGGGGACTTGAGTGTATGGATGAGGGCCTGGAGGGAATTGGGAGCAATGGTGCCGGGTCTCTGTGTTGTCAGTGGCCAGACACCAGGCTGCTGGGAGGGCACCGCCACCAACATCCTCTGGGCCAGCTGTGGCTGCTGCCCTTGTGCCATCACCATGGCTTGTTGCAGGGTCATCGCCTGCTGTGGGGACTGCCCTTGGGGAAGGCCTGGTTGCTGGGGCCACTGTCCCGGGGCCATGCTGAGCTGCATAACCTGGGGCCCCCATGGCCCTGCCAACAACTGCATGGGAGCCTGCGTGGGTCCGGCCATGCGCTGCTGAGGGCTCATCTGAAGACTGTCCATGTTGAAACGGAAGTTCTGCTGATTCTGCTGGGCTTGGGCCGTCATCTCTATGTGCCACGCCATCTTGACAGCAGCTGGTGGAGGCTGCTGAGGCGGTTGTGAGGGAGGCGATGGCTGCTGGTTGAGGAGAGAGGCCTGGGGCCCTGGCTTGCCTTGCCATACAGGTGCCTGGGGCTGTCCATTGCCAGGAGCGCTGGGGAAGCCTGAGGACGTGGCAACAGCTGCGTTGGGGTTTTGGGACTGGTTAGAGAGAGGCTGCTGGGTGGTCTGTGGGTTGTTGGCCTGCTGGACGCTTGCTGGAAGCATGTGCTTTAAGTTCAGGCAGAACGGTACAGGACACTTGTTTTCCTGACAGTGCTTGGCATGATAGCAACACAAAGCAATGAGTTGTTTGCACAAGGGACAGCCTCCATTGGTCTTGCGCTTGCAATCCTTTGTGTGCTGAACCTTCCTCTTCATCTTTTGGCAGGACGGCAGGGAGCAGTTAGCGTTGCAGCACTGGCAGGCGTGGACCAGGGCCTGGATGCAGCGCTGGATACTCAAGCGCCAGCTCTCTTGAGGGCTCTTGGAGGCATCTCCACTCTGGCTGTTGCTATCATCATCCAGGCCCAGGCCACACTTAACCATCTGGTGCTCATGGCCCTTGGAGTTGTAGCAGTTAATGCACAGGTCAAAGTCCTCGCAGACAGTGCAGTGCCAGCGCGTCTCCACATGGTGCTTGCATTCGTTGCAGGTGTAGTCGAAGCGGTCCTGGACTTGGTTGTGCAGCTCCACCAGCATGCACATGGTGCTCCACTTGCACCGCCTCAGGGAGCTGAACTCCCAGTGCTTGTCCCTAGCCAGAGTCAGGAAGGGGTCGCGGCCGTCCATCAGGTCACAGGTCAGCAGGGGGTCAGGGTCCATGATGGGCGGCAGGGTGTTGACAATGGGGGTGGGGTGCAGGTGGATCACAAAGAACACCTCTTTGTGTTTCTCCAGGCTGGCATAAAGCTTCTGGGACAGGCCATTGGCTACGTTCGGCATTCCAGGCTTCTTATTGGCTCGGCTAACTCTGCTCTTGTTTTTATTGGCCTTCGTGTTGTTTTTCTTCTTGGTGTCACTTGGTGTGCCCTCAGCAGTTTCACAGGCCGTGATGTTCTCCTTCTTACGCTCCTCCTCCTCCTGTTCCAACTCCTTGATGCTTTCCTCCAAAACGTTGGGCCAGAAGTCACCTTCAAAATAGGGAAGCTCATTGGCGCTGTTCACACTGTCCTCTGTTGCCTGCTTGAAGATGTCATTGTAGCTGTGCAGAATCTTCTCCTCGTAGGCCTTGTCCAGCATGGCCCTGTACCACTCCTGAAGCCTCTTGGGTTTAGGGATCTTCTGGTCAGCAGGGTGGCAGTGGAAGATGTAGTCGTCTCCTTCAGTTGGCGGACTTGACCAGATGTGACCCTGGGCATACCCGAGTTTCTTGACATATTCAAGATAGCCAATGAGAATCTCTTGGTAGACTGCCGTTCGTAGCATCCGAGGTCTGAAGAAGTGAACACTGTCGAGGTATGATATGTATACCCGCCTGGTGTTGGGGAACGAGCATTCAGAGCCGTACTCCTGTACGTGCATTCCAAAGAAGCACACGTCCACTCCATCAATCTCCTCAAAGGCGAAAATTGCTTTGGTTCTGTAAGGAAATGTCTCTGGCATATCACCTTTGTCCACAAACCTGGTTTTCATTCCAGGCTTAACCACGGCCGTTTTGTCAGAGCTGGCCACCACTCGCACAAACACCTCTCCAGCCTCCGGGTGGTTCTGTCTCTTCAAGTACTTATTCACGCGGTCCTCTATGTACGTTCCCAACCGTGTAGACTGTAATCTTTTTGCAGAAAACGTATTATCCTTCCTTGTTTTACCGCTCTTGTTCAAACAATTGTCACAGATGAATCCAGATGGCCAGATGACGTCGTAGTGTAAAACACATATCTGGTGCATCTTCCGTCCACAATCTTTACATTCAACAAACGGTTCAGCATCTAGTGTCTCATTCTTCTTCCTTTCAAACTGGTCTTTCAATATCATTGTCTGTGGCTGAGCATAGTCATCTCCCAAGGTCACTCTCTCCCCCTGGATCTCATTGAAGCACTTCTCACAGAAATGATACCTGTTCTGGTAGCTGTAGTATGTGCCTCCAATGTGTATATTGCAATGCTGTTTGCCATAGCAACAGAGGGTTTGAGAGGAAAACTTGTACTTCCTACCACAGCAGTAGCCCAGGCCCTGCATGACTGGGTCGATCTCGGACTCGAACACCTCGGCCAGCTTGGAGCAGTACTTGTACACGCAAGATTTCTTGCGGTTGTACAGCCAGGCGTTGTTAAACATGAGCCAGACATCCTCCACATACTGCCAGGGGTCTTGGTACTGGCCCGTATCCAGCTTGCGCTTGATGGTCGACAGGTCTATGGGGTTCTTTACAATGTCAAAGTAATCTGGGATGCCCAGCTGCAAGGGCTCTACAGGTTGTCTGAAGGGCAGTGACTCTGGGTCCTGCCTGTAGAGAGATTCCAGGGTGGGCATCAGAGCCTGGCGCAGCTCCTCTGGATTAAAGACTTTCCTCTGTGATTGAGAGGAGGGTGAAGTCGTAGTGCCGTTAGCTCCACCTTTCTCCTCTACCTCCATTGCCTCGTGCTTCTCCTCTGGCTCCTCTTTCTTCATCGACAGCGAACCAAAGTCCTCCTCACTCTCCATCTCGGGCTCTGTTTTACCGCCAGCAGCCTCAAACTCCTGTGGGTCGTGGCGCGGCTTGATTTTGGTCTCCTGGATGGGCAAGTCGGCTCCTGCGTGCTGGTATTGCAAGTCAGCACTGGCGGCTGAGGCAGGGGTCGGCACCCTGTTATCTAGACTGGCTACCGGTTGAGACAGCGGCGTGGTAGGGGGATGAGGCGGGGCCTTCACCTGTGCCACTGCGGGGGGCTCGGCTTGGGTTTGGGGCTGGGCAGGGCAGGGTGGGATGGAACCCTGGTTGATCTGTTTCTGGAGCCGCGACCGCCACTTCTCCGCCAGCTCCTTCTGGATCTTGTAGATCTTCTCAGCCAGGAAGTGGTAGTACTCTTCCCTGCTGTTAGCTGACTCATACATGGCCCCCTCCACCTTCCTGGCATAAGCCACCAGGTTCTCCATCTGCTTGTCCTTCAGAGCTGCCGGGTCTGGCGATGGGAATATGGCTCGGACTAGTTTGTGTACAAGGCGATTGCGCAGGTCCTGAGTGATGTGCTCATGCCAACCTTTCCTAGTGCCTGTGCTGGAGAGGGGCGCTGCTGTGGACAGGTTGCCCATGGAGCCCACAGCTGACCGGCCAGGCAGCTGATTGTTAGCATTGAGTGCGTTGGGGAGGGTAGAGTCTAGTCCATCGAGCTTCCGTCTCTTAGGGTTGGGAGGTCCCACGTCCAGAAAGTTCTCAGCCATGGTGTTGTGGTGGTGGTGATCAGATAGTCTCTTTAAAAAAAATAAGAAAAAAAAAATAAGAAAAAAAAATAAGAAAGAAAAAATATATATCCAAAGAAATGCAGGGTAGATAGTCCTAGGTCGAAATATGGCGTGTATTAGCTGCGTTAGCAAGATGTTAATATGGAGTTAGCTGCTGGAGTATCTTGAGTGTCGTGTGCTCTCTCTGAAGTCTCAAGTCCAAGTGCGACGCTTTGCGGTCGGCGGTTGTATTTTAAACTTGTCTGTGTGGAACATACGCGCTGATTGGTCAGCGCCGTAGCCATGCCCCCAACGTACGCGTTGAGCGTGCCAGCGTGGGGGAGGCGCGGCTTTTGATTGGCTGAAACGGGAGTCGGTTGCGTCCAAGTTCAAATTAGCTCGCGAGCTTTTAGCTAGCTCGGAGCTAGCTAACTAGCTAGCCGAAGTAAACAAACACCAGTCCACGGTAAAACTTACAGTGGTGTGTGTAAAGTAACTAAATACATTCACTCAAGTACTGTACTAGCTAGCTTCGGCTAGTAGCTCGCGAGCTATTAGCTAGCTTCGGCTAGTAGCTCGGAGCTAGCTACTAGCTAATCGAAGTAAACAAACAGAGTCTACGGTAAAACCTAACGGTTGTGTGTAAAGTAACTAAATACAAGTACTGTACTTAAGTACACTTTCCATGTACTTTTTACTTTACTGGAGTATTTCCAATTTTGAGTAGCTATTTGTGTCCCAATGAGCTTGTACATCTGCTATTTTCAAAGATGTATTTTTATAGACGATTTGAAAACTGGACATTCTGCATAATGAGCACTTTTACACTTCAATACTTTTGTAGGTCTACTTTTACCTATGTACATTCATGGAATTCCGGGCGTTTAGCAACTTAATTAGCTGTATTTGTTGTAACAAAGTATTTCTACAACATTTATACTTTTACTTGAGTAAAACATTCGAGTAGTTTTTCCACTATTGGCCGCTTCAAGGTAAACGCTGCCCCGGGATTCGTGACTTAACCAATATTCATTAGTGACAGTGATTATCCCTCACACAGATACAGTCTGAATGGGGCTTCAACTAGAACGTGACCTTTTACATTACATCAACATGTAAGTGTTCCTCGATCAAACTGTTTGTAGCACTGTTTTGCTTTCTAATGAACGTTCGGATCAGATTTCGTTTAGTCTTCAAGTTCATATTCAAGATAGGCTTTAGGCAGTGTGTATGGATGTAGCCTAGCTTACGGATTTACGTTAGCCTGTGTTTACTGTTTACTGTAGGCTATGGTTAGATATGGATTTGATTGTGGTTTAATTACACATTTTTAGTTTGGACATGCAAACTCAGTTTCAAGTCGAGCCAATTATATTTAGAAAACATTTCATCCATGGCTGTGGATTAGATAACCAGTGTTGGGAAAAAAGTACTATTTAAGTAAATAATCAATACTGCAATGTAGAAATACTCTGTTGAAAGTAAAAGTCTGGAATGCAAAATGTACTTAAAAGTACAAAACATATACTTAAAATACAAAGTTCACAAGTTTTCAAATGTAGGCCTATAAAATCCTTTGAAAATAGAGATCTACAAACTCACAGTGTGACCTTGCTATTAGCCATCTACAGTAAGTAAGTAGTAACTCGAGTTTTCATATAAATGTAGTGGAGTAAAAGTATAATATTTGCCTCTGAAATGTAGTGGCTTTGCATAGAAGTAAAAGTATTGGAAATGGGAAGTACTCAAGTAAAGTACAAATACCTCAAAATGATCACTCAGCCATAGAGGTACAATCATGATAAATGTTGTGTGCAATATAGCTCATGGTATACAGTATACAGTCCATCTATAGCTGGAGGATCTTCAACATTTTTCAAGCCAAGGACCCTAGTTGACATGAAGATGAAGCAGGGACCCCCACTCGACATATTGTATAGAATTGTGTTGTAAATCATTCATAGATTTCTTAGATAACATTTGACATATTATGTATTTTCAGACAATTAACTACTTAAACCCTCAATACTTGGAAAACTTGTATCTTTATCTGTTCTTTTTTCCCTCTACAACAAACCTCAAAAATAGCTGATCTACAAGCTCACTGACGTTGTTTAATACAATCAGATAGCAAAATAACGTTTTGATTGATGCATTGGCTGCCTATGGGAGGTATTGCAACCCTAGATTCATCCGATTATAAAAAAATCTAGTGTAGCAATTTGCGGCTACTGCAATGTAGAATTACTTACAAGTTACAAGTAAAAGTCCGTAATTCAAAATTAGTAAAATTGCGACTGCGAAGGTATTGGCTTGGCATCAAAATGTACTCAAAAAGTACCAAAAGTAAAAGCATAAAATGTTAGAAAATAGCAGATCTTGTATGTAGATTGATTGGCTATTTTCAAATAGCCTAGGTATAAAATAGGGCTAAAGTGGTTAATGTATGTTTTATGATATTGTAATTTATATCTGCAAAGTAACTACCAAATCTTTCAAATAATCATAGTGAAGTAAAAGTACAATATTTGGATCCGAGATGTAATGGAGTAGGCCTAGAAGTAAAAGTATTGAAAATTGGGAAATACACAAGTAAAGTGCTAATACCTCAATATTGTACTTTACACCACTGGTTATTACCTTGTGGTAAGGCAAAGGTAATGGCTTGTTAGTTGTGAAAACTGGGGGGGGGGGGGGGGGTTATGGATTGTTGTACTTTGTTGAGTTCTCTCTCTGATCAGCTATTTGATGACGTTTGGTCACCCAGAGTCATCAATGTCATTATACTACTGCCTAACAAGTTAACAACAGTTGCTGATCAAATTGTTTCCATGTGACATAAACAGCTGTTGTCCCGGTTTCCATCCGCTGGCGTGGCTCTGGTCACTGCAGCACCTCACATCAAAACAGTGGAGAACTTCAGGCAAGTGAGGATGATGATGATGAGGGTCTGTTCCCTGATCCACACCAAAAGTTCATGTGTGTCTATTCATAGCACTCAAGTTGGACGTAGCGGTGGGCTATATGGAAAAATACAATATCCCAAATCACAATATTCTTCCAAGCTGTACCACAATACACAATCTTATCACGATTCTTTTTCATGTTGGTAATTTTATGGTTATTTTTCTAGTTACTTAACCGTACAACCACCTGGCTACAAGATAACAAAAACTGAAAGAAAAAGGAGTAACAGACCATTTAGACCAGTGGTCCTCAAAGTGGGGTCCAGGGACTCTCGGTTCCTTTTGGGAGGTCTAAATTGACCTGTAACTCTGACAATATACAAATGACAGTATACATGACAATGACCGTATACAAATGACAGTATACATGACAATGACCGTATACAAATGACAGTATACATGACAATGACAGTATGCAAATGAATGTTATAGCACCTTGCTATAACACCGGGTTACTCTTCATATCATATTTCTTGAGTGGTACATCTGTCATCAGCCTTTTGATTTCATTTGAACTTTGTAAGGGAGAATGGAGGTTTAGTATTCACATTAGGCCAGTGGTTTTCAACCCTTTTCATATCAAGGTCCATTATTTATTCTGCATTTGAGCCACGGACCACCAGTTGATGCGATTTAGTCTCTCAGACCCAAAACGTAGAATATTTTCTTGTTGTTGGATAAGATTTTGTCCATAATTCTATGCTGTATTGGTGTGGGACCATAGGAGAGATATAATAACAATTCTTCTACATTATCTAATTGTGCATACTGCAGATGTTTAACAATAATTTAACTCTTGACAACGTAAAATGAAACCAAATGGTTTGGTTTCATTTTATGCTTTCAAGAGTGATCTATAAGGGTCCATTTGGTTACCAACTTTATTTAGCTCATTTAGCTGGGGAACACCTTGAACACCCTCAAGGACCACTGGTTGTCCCTGGACACTGGTTGAAATGAAAACCACTGCAATTGACAAAAACACTGTTTGTTTTTGTCAGGTTTCCAAGACGCTGGAAGAGTTTGACGTTGCTGAACGTCCATCCAGTGTTCTGGAGGAGAAATACCCCAACCTCACCGTAATCCAATCTGCTGCCATAGCCCTCCACGCACACAACCATGTGAGTAGCTTTTCATACATGGAGGAGGGAGGATAGTCAATGCCATGTTTCTATTGAACATTTCCCACAGAGATCAATATAGTATTTATATTCTATTCATTGAGGAGGGTGGTGGCCTCTGGCTTGTCAATGCCATGTTCCTATTTTGCAGCTCATCAAATGGAGAGCTTAAGGGGCAGACAGCTGTGCCAAATGCTATAAAGTATTTTGGATAAAAGACACTTCCAATAAAATGTAAAAGCATTCAAAGTTTAGCCATATCTTCCAATTCCTAGTGCGTCATAATGCTTTCTATAATATCCTATGGTAAGCAATGAATCAATAATACACAATTATAAAAGTACTAATAAACTGTCCTTTTTTACGGCATATACTGTTGTCTAGAGTAACGAGCAACATACCTGAGACGCCTGCAAGGAGATTTCAGCATAGAGGATATTGTTTGGCATACTGTTGTTGGATGAAGCATATCCAAGGATATTTACTAATATTGTCCAAATTGTCAATATGATGGTAAAAAAAAATATGCAGGCCTAGTTGAAGTTATTGTGTTTTAAACATGTTGGGTTCAGATGTGTTTGTTCTACCCCTATGATGGACTGTGCATCTGGTATGTAAAGTTCTACACTGACAGAAGTGACAAATGTTATCAGAACCCATGGGTTTGATGCAACCAAGAAAACATGGTCCAGGTTGAAAAACAACAACAAACCACTTACTTTGATTTAAAGGCTGGTATTTCCTTTTAATTGGAGCATCGTTTTGGATAACAAAACAATATATTAGTACAAGGTCATGATCAACCTGTATGACCGGGTTGCTATACTAGACTGTCAGTGTATATTACATACTGTACTGTAGCACAGACTGTCATGCAGCAACATCACTGAGCCACAGTAGGGTCCTTTATTACCTGTCCACTACTGCCACCCTGTGGACGTTTGATTGCAAATGCTGCCCAAAGCTATGCCATGCACACAGTCTGCTGTTACAAGATGAAATGTATGAGTTCCAGACATACTTTACAGTTACTTATAATCTTTTATACGTTTTACTGTTACTTTTATTAGTTATCTGCAAACACATATGATACTCCATTTGGACATTAAATTGTCAATTTACTCTTATACCGTATACTGACTCTGTTTTTGAGCACACATTTTAGCTTTATGATGATATTGTTTTGATTTGATGTTTTTCCCTTCAACCACACTACAAAACACTTGGCATTTCACGATATCCTGATCACACGTGATATATCTACTCCCATATCACTCATATTGATATTATGTCAATATATTGCTCAGTCCTAATTTAACTTGTCTTTGATTATCAGACTCTACAGACCTTGGATGGACTGGAGGTGGGTTATGAGAAACTGTGCATCTGCAGTGGGGCCAGACCAAAACTCCTGACCAAGGACAACCCTTTTGTGCTGGGGATACGGGACACAGACAGTGCCCAGGTAGGACACAGCATCCCTCGTCTCTGTTGCTCCTACAGACAACCAAGTATCTCTTCCGAGACGCTTGGTGTATCCTCCTCGCTGCAAGGAGGTGGTCATGTCATGAAGAATTAGTGTAGAAGATTGATTGATGATGGATATAATGGTATTGATTGAAATGTTCTGGTTCAAGCCTGTGTAAGCACACATCATAGTTTGTTGTACAGGTAGTGTGTGTGTGTGTGTGTGTGTGTGTGTGTGTGTGTGTGTGTGTGTGTGTGTGTGTGTGTGTGTGTGTGTGTGTGTGTGTGTGTGTGTGTGTGTCTGACGGCTATAAAAAATAAATATGTGAAAGTTTACCAGTTCTTTGTGCTTGCAGGAGTTTCAGAAGCGGTTATCCAAGGCAAAGAGGATTGTGGTTGTGGGAAATGGCGGTATTGCCTTGGAATTAGTGTGAGTTTACCTAAAGCGTCATCCATGCTCAGTTGCACGAGGTGTCGCATATGACCTCAACATTTACACTATCATAATTGTGCGTAGTGATACATTTATTTTTTTCTTTATGGACAATGCACATTATGATATATGATTAATTTCTCGTAAGTTCAGTAAAACATTTTAAAAGGAGAACAAACCACTGAGATAGTAACTATAATGAATGGTAAATGGTGCATTTATATAGTGCCTTTATCCAAGGCGCTTTACATATATTGTGCATTACATGCAAAACATTTTGAGCAATACATTTTAGCTTTACACCTATACTGATTAATGATATATCCAAAATAGAGATGCCAGGGTTAATGTTGTTCTAAAAAAGTGTTGCTGTGTTGTTGTTCTTCAGGTATGAAGTGCAGGGCTGTGAGGTGATCTGGGCAGTGAAGGACAAGGCCATAGGGAACGCGTTCTTCGATGCAGGAGCTGCACAGTTTCTGATCCCCTCCCTGGAGGCAGAACGACCAGAGGGGGGCGCCACCTGTAAGAGAGCCTGTTACACCACAGAGGAGGCCAGGCCAGGACCGTCCCACACCTACACTGCAGGTGGCCACACTCAAATAGACTGGCTGAAGTACACAGAACCTTCTGCACCTTCTCATAATACCTTGCCCGTTGACTGCTCCTCTGTCGGTGTAAAAGCCATTCTGGGGCCGTTCAACAAGAAACGCAACAATCCCAAATTACTCAAGTCATAATCACTCCATGAGTCATTTGCTAAATCTGTAATTAACATTTTTTAAATTGTATTAATCTGTTTATACTGTAAGCATGATTACATTTGAATGAGAAACATGGCTGTTGAAGTGCTCTTGAGCAAGGCACGCACTTAACACCTAACTGCTCCCCAGTCCTCAGGCATTGATTTCATTATGGACCCAATGTCAGTGGTGACCTTTTTATTTATTTAGATATTTTTGGGGGCTTTTTCTGCCTCTGTTTTTAGTGGAAAGTGGAAATGGACAGGAAACATGGAGAGAGAGAGATTAGTAAAGATCGTTGGGATCTGGACTCAAACCACCGATCAGGCTACTTTACCGATCTGGCTTAGAGCCACAGATCAAACCTTCTGGCTCCCAGACGGCTGAGGAATTGCATTCACACTATTGATTTCACTGCAAACTGCATTGGAAAACATTACAGTACAGTAAAAGTGCCATATACAATAGCAATTGTGATGAATGGGCACACCAATGTGGTGTCAAGTTGCTGCATTGGTCACAACAATGTGAAGCCAATTACTTTCCTCCCAGTTACTTTTGACTGAAATGCACTGATGCGATGGCAGTACCTTTACCCTTTAACCACAAATCTAAATAATCCTCTGAGATCGAATCGGGTCAATGAATGCCTATTCGCTAAATATTATGGGAATGTCCAAATTAGAGTTCTGTTGTATTGTATTCTGCTGTATCTGCTGATCTGCTCTACTCTGCAGGTACAATTTTACTACTGTGCGTGTGTGCGTGTGTGTACTGGAGGTGGTTCATGAAAAGGGCAAAGTCTTCCTGGGAGTGGGGCCAGACACCCCAAATGTCATCCAGATAACGGAAGTAAGCTTTGGGCTTCAGGGGGAAACCCGCTAGAGCACCCCCCTCCCACTCCGCCATAAACAGGTCCGCCAGGGCTGGTGCGAATTTTTTGCCCATGGCGACCCCCTTTACTTGTAAGTATGTTTGCCCGTTGAAAGAGAACTCGTTAGTAAGAAGGGCTATACTCAGGAGTTCTGAAACGAGATCGTCATGGCGATCTGGTTGGGGGTGGGAGTTGAAGGCCTTACGTACTGCCGCCAACCCCTGGGCCGAATCGATGTTGGTATACAAAGAGGCCACGTCTATGGAGAACAAGAGGTCCGTGGGGTCGAGGGACAGGGCTCGGACTTTGGCCAAAAAGTCATATGTGTCTTTAAGGTAGCTGGAGTGGAGAGTAGAAAGGGGGTTAAGGAAACCGTCTATATATTCCGAAATTCTATCCGTTTCACTCCCGCAGTCAGACACTATCGGTCTGCCTGCGGGAATGGAATGGGGGACTGGCCAGGAAGAGGGATCTTTATGAATTTTGGGGAGGAAGTAAATAGTACGGGGTTGTGGTGGTGCATCACCCGAAAGGTAATTGAATTGTTTTCGGGTGATGACATTTTGGTTGGAGAGGGTTTTCAAGATAGAATTTAGTTTAGAATTTATTTTCTGGTAATATTGGGTGTCATTTAGTTGTCTCTCTCCCTCCGCCACATATTGAGCCCTGTCCATTACAACAACCACGGACCCCTTGTCCGCCGGTTTGATGACCAACTGTTGGTCCCTTTTAAGAGAGTGCAAGGCCTGTACCTCCTCACGGGAGAGATTATGTGGTGCTGGGGTGGGGGGTGGGAGGGTCCGAATAGAACGGAGGTCTTTGCGGATCAGCCTCCGCACGGGTGCGGGGATTTGTTCTGGTGCCGGTTCCCAGGTCGACCTGGCCGTGTATGGGGTGTGAGAGGACTGGGGGTCCGCGGAGTCATCCCCGAAGAAAGCCGCCAGTCTAAGGGACCTATGATAAGATCGGGTCTCTTCGAGGATGACTCTGCGGTCCGGTCTCGGGGTGGTGTTGAGAGTGGGGATAAATGATAGGCCTCGACTCAATAGGGTAATTTGGGCTGGGGACAGGACACAGTGTTTTGAGAGGTTCAGTACCTCGCCCCTCCCCTGCCCTGGAGCAGAGAGGGGCCCCGGCAGTTTAACGCCGCCCTCTAGGAATTAAGAATGGCCAGGGCTGTGTTATGGGTCCAGTGTATGAGATCCCTTTGTGTGGCGAAACTTGTGGCTGGTAGGGCCGGGATGTGCGGACCGTCTCCGATGATGCTATTGATAAGATCCAGACGAGCTCTATCTCCCTCCGGGAGCTCAGGGGAGTAGGGGATTTTGGGTAGGAAGATGGAGGCATTGGGGAACTTTGTGGCGGCCTGTTCCCAGAGACTCTGGACATATCTGCGGAGTGTGTACGCAGTGCCCCTGGAACGGTTGTTGAGACCGAATGAAAGAACCACTGTACGGACCCACGGAAGTGGATCCGGGATGCCCTGCAGGATGGCCAGGGCATGGGTCAGCTGGGCCCCCGGGTAACTGTCTACCTGAATGTTTAGGTCTGGGATTTTGGGTAGAATTTTAATATTGGAGTCTCCCATGAAAATGATGGGCCGGGAGGGTGCCAGTGACCAAGTAGCTTTGTTGTTGTTGTGGTGGTGTACGGTGTGTAGTGGTGGGCCTGGTTTGGGTGGGAGGGGCTCTGGGAGGCCACCAGTGGGGGTTGGTGTAGGTTCTCTAGGGATTATCCTTCGGGGAAGGAGTCGGGGCGATGTAGGGGCCGTGGGAGTTGTCTCCCTAGGGGAGGTTATGGGTTGTGTGCCCCCTGTTTTGTCCTTCCTGGTGGTGGCAAAGTCCCCTTTGCGGTTTTGAGTAGTGGGCGGGGGATGGCCACGACTAGGGGTTTTGGAGGGGTGGAGCCCCGTGGGTTGGATTTGTGGGTGTGGCCGTTTGGGGGGAGGAGGAAGGAGATGGGTCTTAGAGGTGGAGGCAACGGGGTCAGCGGCCTGGACCTGGAGGGTGGGTCCTACCGACTCCCGCGTGTCTCGACTGGTGGACGGGCGAGAGTCCTCATTGTTGATAGGGGAACGTGCCCTCTTAGGGGTCCCAATTGGGGTTTTGAAGGAACCCTGTTGCGGGCGTGGTATTCCCGGGGGAGGGGGGATTTTTGTCCCGGGTTGTGTGCACTCCGGTGCAGTAGGGTTTCCGATTGGGGTTCTGGAGGGCCCCTGTTGTGGGTGTGGTAGGCCCGGGGGAGGGGGGAGTCGAGGCGCGGGTTGTGTGCCCTCCGGTGTGATCCGGCATCCCAGACTGGGTAACAGTGCCTCCACCCTTCCTATGACTCTCGAACTGAGTCCGTCCATTAAGGAGTGGTCTGCCTGTGAGCAAGCCCCTCTCCAGGTGGCGGAGGGGATGCTCTGCTGGAGCTCTCTTAGAGCCCGTGAGGTTTCCTGTATACGTTCGTCCAGGTGCTCTGCGATAAGGGCGTGGCCCCATCGGAGCCACTCCTCCGCCCCCTCCGTGAGTCTTCGTTGTATTTGGGGACTGGGGTTCTCAAGTGTGAGAATTGCCTTAAGCAAGAGGACTTTGTTTGAATGCCCTTCTGGGAGAATGTTTCCTCGGCAAACTTCCTTGGCTTCTAGAAGAAGTTGGGAGTCTTGTAAGAGGTCCTGGAGGAGGCGGGCTATTGTTGGATGCCCTGGGGTCTCCGGGGGGACGTCCATTTTAGAGACTGGGTTTCCAGGTCGTAGGTATAATCGATATTGTTGGGTGGGAGGTCCCTTCTTGATGAGGTCCTCTGAGCGAGATCCAAGGAATCAAAGGGAACGCCCAACACACACAATAGCAGAGTCAGGAAGGGGACGAGTGAAGTATCATCAACCTGAAACATCATATCCTATTATATAATGCCTTCTTAACAGAATATTAACCCCTAAATAATTTACAAGTAGAGTTATGCAGGAGTTTAAGCAGTATTAGCGTTGGAGGTGTAATATAAAGGGTTAATGAATTATGCAAATTAGGTCAAAAATTGAAAAAGGATTAAGGGAGGATCATAAGGTAAAGGTTTTAAACCGAAAGCTAGTATAGAATACATATTATAGGTAAAAAGGTCTAAAAGGTGGTAAAAATAGATTGAAATCAATAGAAACCCAATCCAAGTTAAAATACCATAAAGGGTTAATACATTTTGAAAATTTAATAGGGGGACTGAAGAGGGATGCATGTGTGCGCGTGTGTGTGTGTGTGTGTGTAGGAGACAGACGAGAGGGTGGTTCTGGCTCTGCAGAGCCTGGCAGTGCCCTGGGACCAGACTGGCATGAAGGCATCACTCTGAGAGGTGCAGAAGAGGTGATCATGTGTGGATTAGTATAGCTTAGCTTTGCTGTCAGGCAGAAACCTTGCATCTCCATGTCTCGTCTTTTTATGTTTTCAGAAATGAATGCCCTATTTTATACTTTGTCGTATGACAGTGTTTGCAAAAGTAGCAAATTTAGCCGATCTGTGGCAGTCAAATTCAAATTCCATAATTGGGAAGTGGAAAGGACTGAGCATGCAAGACAAGAAACATACTGTAATTAAAGTAGTAAAACAGAAGGTGCTGATGTCACACCGAAACAAGAATAAAGAAAATGGAAATGTGACTTGAAACTCTAATTTTGGAGTGCTGCTTCCTTACCACCTTGGTGAACTCTTTTCATTTCATTTTTTAATTTAATACAAATATGCTTTGTTATGTATTGTGGACAGAGGACATTAGCTGGCGCTTGAGTAAGGTCATACATTCTACATCTGCTCTCTATGTGTTGTCCACAGAGAGTGTCTGTGTCTGTGGAATATCAGTGTGAAGTGGACAAGATCTACACACACGAGGAGCTGGAAACAGCTGTATCTGAGAGAGGTGAGGTCATTTTGCGACTCATGTTGGCATTCTTGTAACTTTAAGGTACTCTAGTATGGCCTGTTCTGTTTACAAACATGAACATACTGTACACTCAATATCAATTATTACAAGTACTAGTATAGAACTATTTAACACAATTTAACCCAAAAAATCAAATCTTACACCACCTTTGGCAGTCAGAGGATTAATACAGATTGCCCTGAAATACCACTGTGTTTGTAGTCTTTGTAGACTCTACGGTACATCTATATAGTTGTAGAATGTTTGTATGTAGTTCTAATTGTAGAATCTGTTGACTACCGAAGTCCTGACATCACTCCTTCATCCCCTGGGTCAGGAAGGATTTTTTCTACGGAGAATAACATTGGGTCATCTGGGTCAATCGTCTCATAAGAATTGTGTTCCAAACAGAAACCAATTGTCCAGACTATATTGTCAGGGAGGTGGCTCTGTAGTCTGTATAATTTACAATATTTAGATACTCATATTTGATACAGTAACTAATTCGGCGGCAGTATAACATTAGTGTTTTCTCGCTCATTTGCCAAAGTATGGATCTTTTGTAATGTAATGAACTAGGAGCCTAAGAGGAGAACCCTATCCCTAACATTCTACAAATTGTTGTTTTCTCACTACTGTATTCATAGGATCTTGGCCAGTCTATGTCCGGCTGACTAATGGGAAGACAATTGGCTGTGACTTCATTGTCAGTGCTACTGGTGTGGTGCCCAACACAGAACCATTTCTTCAAGGAAATAATGTAAGGATATGTATGCATGGTGGTACTGTATGTAGACAATAGTGTTCATTTTGACTTAGGTTTTGATTAACCTTAACCTAAATTAAATGAGAGTTTAAACTTGAAAAGTATTTATTATAATGCAAGTAGAAGCCATTATAATCTTAGGGTCACTAACACCTGACCAGAAGTAATGGAGATGATTATTTTTTTGGATACAAGTGAGAGAATGTGTAGCCTGCTGGCAATTGAATTGGGGATGATGACTTGAATGTAAAAAACACATGCATAGTAGAAGAAATGGAGAAGTATCCACTAAAGTGCTGCTGTATAATATTTGCCTGTGTGTGTAGTTTGTGCTGGCACATGACGGCGGTCTACGAGTAGACGACCACATGATGACATCACAAGCAGACATCTATGCTGCAGGAGACGTGTGCACGGCATGCTGGGAACACAGCCCACTGTGGCAGCAGGTAGACGTTGCTGCATTCCTCATACAAATTGATTGCTAGGATAAAAGTAAAACTTATTTTAGTTTACTATTGAATTCAAAGATGAGACCTTTCTGATAATAATGACTTATTTTCCGTAGTAATACATTTGCAATGCTTTGGAATCAAATTCTTAGTTGGCCACTTAAACCCATATAGATATACATACTGTACAAGCCTGTGAGATTGTAGATCTTTGACAATTTATGAGACAGGGCTAAAATAGGGACATCTGCGAATTGAAAGGGGTTAAAAGTATTTCTCACTTGAGTTCAAGTTATCTAAGACTGTGTGTGTGTGTGCGTGTGCGCGACTGTGCTTGCGTGATGTTCTGTGTGCGACTGTGATGTTCTGGCTAGATGCGTCTGTGGACTCAGGCTCGTCAGATGGGCTGGTACGCTGGCAGCTGCATGGCTGCCCACGTCCTGTCAGTACCAATAGAGCTGGAGTTCTGCTTCGAGCTCTTCTCACACATCACCAAATTCTTCAACTATAAGGTACGGTATGAGGCGCGCTCTTGCATACAACCAGACCAGACCTTTGCGCTTTGCGGATAAAACAGGTTTCAAGGGTCCTCTTAAGACTTATACGCTATGCACAAACATTGCTTTGTGCTATGGCAAGGCGTAAAGGAAGGTGGAAAACGACTTTCCTAACTTTAAAAGTGTGTTTTTGGAAGCTTCCAGGGTGATCCAGCAGTTGTTTGGTCCAAAGCAGCAATTTATTCCATTTTCGATTTCATGTCCTACCTGACTACGGCTCCATACAGGACCGCTGGGATAGGGACTCTGGGCATTACGCTACTGGCTTGTAGTGAAACATTTACTTTTGAGCGAAATAAAAAAAACTGATTAATGATTGAACCCAGCTGTATGGAGCCGTGGTCGGGTAGGACATGCGATTGAAAATGGAATAAATTGCTGCTATGCACCAAGCAACTCCAGGTGCAAAGCTGTGAATCTTATGTTTTTGTGTTTTGCACTGGGGAAAATATAAATGTATAGTTTTTAGGGTGAATACTATCTGGATACAAAACATAATTTGTAAAAGGGGCCAGTGAATATTATTGACTGCCTGTTTTTCTTAACATTTAAGTCAACCTGCTGTCTAAACCTACCTGTGTGTCTCTCACATTTTGTCCATACTACAGGTTGTCCTGCTGGGGAAGTTTAATGGCCAGGGGCTAGGGTTAGATCAAGAGCTGCTGGTCCGTTGCACTAAAGGCCGGGAATATGTCAAGGTAACAGTGGTGCATTCAGTGTGTCAAGCTAACAGTGGTTATTTCATTGTGTCACGGTTCTGTTGATGAATTCAATATTGTCACGGTAACAGTGGTTATCGTGGTAATATTGGTGAAACTGAATGTCTCAAAAGCTTTTCTCAGAACCTGTGCACCTCAGTCCAGATGTCTTGACTCTCTGAACTATAACTCAGAGAGCATGTCTACACCTAGCTCTGGTCCAGACCCGTCGCTAAATGACCAGACCGGGATTTCTCAGCCCCTACGATTATTTTTGTCATGAAATAAAACGCATCCAACTCGACCACCGCTTATTTCCGGGTTGTGAACCGTTGTGTCTGCGGTGGCCGCTGGGTGGCTCGAGGTGGGTGCGTTTTATTTCATGACAAAAATAATGTATTTTACAGAGTGGGTGGGGTTCTGAGAGGTTTCCCACCGCGGAGAATAAACTTTCAACAACACAAAACTACCTTTGGTTTGGTGAGTATAGAAGTAGTTTAGTTTATTTTGACTCAAGCTGAGCACTCGTAGGGAATGAGAAATCCTGGTCTAGTCATTTAGCGACGGGTCTGTCAGAGCGTCAGCACTGACGCTCTGGACCAGAGCATGTCTAAACCTGACTTCCAAACCCTGACTTCCCACATGATTTTGGGGGCGTCCCCAGATGAAGTGGTAATTTAAGGACTTTTTTCTATTTACCAAAGAAAATAGAAAGTAAAGAAAAATACTGCATCAAAAATAATCAACTAACTATACTATAAAAACTGGTTAAACATTGGCCAATGGTAAAATAATATAAGAAAGGGGCTAAAATGTACCTGTGGAACCGAGTCAAACTAAATTGAATGCCTCAAAATAACACTACATTCCAAGTGCTTGTCAGGGAGGGGGTTTCCGCTGTTCCGGGCGTATGTGAAATTCTCAGAATTTTACAGGACCTTTCCATTCATTGTAATTATTTTATTAGAATTAAAAACAACATGTTTAAGCAATCTATACTTGCAGATTAGGCTTCAATGAATGTATTTTAAAATGTGACTTTTTAATGTTTTAATTAAATTATTACCATCAATGAAAAGCTATCCTGTAAAACTTTGAAAATGTCTCTTAACCTCTTTGCGCTCCATGCCCTCGAAATATGATTATTTTGGGAGGTCATGGCCTGAAAAAGTTGGGAACCACTCACATAGTTTACTAAATTCACCTATAAATGTTTATTTAATTGTATGTCAAATTAACCAGTGCATGGTTATAATTGTATAATCATCTATTGGCTAACTGCTCTGCTTTTGTTTTTGGCAGGTGGTTTTAAGTGGTGGTAGGATGGTTGGGGCGGTGCTCGTCGGAGAGACAGACCTGGAGGAGACGTTTGAGAACCTGATCCTCAACCAGATGGACCTGACGCCCTACAGAGACGAGCTGCTCAACCCCAACATCGATATAGAGGACTACTTTGACTGAGGTCCAGGGCAGGGAACCCAGAAGGACGCAAATGTACTTGCACAATGAACCCTTTCTGTGGTGGCCTGGATGTGCCAAAGAACATTTCACACAAAAGAAAGGAAACACCCGCCTATCTGTATATTGGGGGGAAAAAAACGTTTATCTCACAAGCAGCCATGATAATGATTAACTTAAAATGCTTTGGTATTATTACACATTCATTCTTCTTCCTCTTCTCCCTCCTTGTTGACAATGAATAATGTCTTATCGTGTGTGTGTGTGTGTGTGTGTGTGTGTGTGTGTGTGTGTCCGTCCGTCCGTCCGTCCATTCCACCCTGAAACCACTGAATGGACAGAAATCTCTCCTATGCAGATTCAGTGGGATCGAACAGCTGCCTGCACTCTCAATGGAAATATGTACATCATAGGTATTATATCTGTTCTTGAAGACTCTTAGTCAGTGGTGGAAGAAGTACTCTGTGTTTTTACTTATTTTCTACATGACGTTGCAATACTAGAATGTGGAAATTACGTTTACAGTAAACATACACAAGTAATGGAATAAAAACTATGCTTGTAGTATCAAATAGAAGTACTCATAATGATGCAGAATCGCCCACTTCACAAACATATTGCATTGTAATTACTATGTACTTAGAAGACAACTTCACCTATTTTCAACCTCAACCAACCCATTCAGGCCGGGAACACATTTTGCTGTTTAGGAGGGGCTTACAGTACATGTACAGTATGTAGCAACATATTTGTTTTGTAGGCTAATTTCTGATTTAGCCCTATTCTATAGGTTAGGCCTAAATGGGTTAATGCTTCTCATAATATGGTAAAACTATTGTCTACCCCGTCTCTGTCTCAGATAAGGGATGTGACAGTTCAGAAACCCACCTACCAGTGACATCATAGGTGGTGGATACTGGAAGCCATTGTAATAAAATATTCAATCAATCAATATTAGCTTCATATCACCAACTTAACTCTGATTAAATTAAACTATTGTTTGAATGATTCATTCTGTCAAAGATCAGCTTCAAAGCTAATACCATAATAACTTAAATTAAACTATTACATGTTCATGTTCACAGAAATAATTATAATCATTTGGCATTTACAATGTGCATAACTTGCCAAGAACCCACAGATATAGCAATAGTTTTGAAAAATAGTAGCACTCACTCTTAGATGCGTTCTTAGATTGTTTTCCCATATAATGGCACGGTCACACTGCACCTATATTCTGCCAATGCATTTCAATGGCAATGGAGCGTTTGTTTTTGTTTTTTGCAGAAATCTGCAAAATGGAAGCAAACCATTCCCATTGAAATAAATTGGTGCATTCGAGTAGACTGTTTAATAATTATACCAAACTGTAATTGAGGGAGCGTGCTGTATGACCGTGCCCTTAGCTTGTTATATTGGTTGGCACTATGGTTGACTACTGTACTTTAGCTTTCAGTACATTTAAAAGGATGTCAAATTGAACCAATTGCATATAAAACAAATATATAAAAAGAGGCTCAACTCTGGTTTATGTTCACTTTATTACAGGATATAGGCCCACAGGGTAAAAACAATACATTAGAAAAATATGACAAATACAACATTATATACAATATTTACAAATAGCTTACTGATCAATTTGATACATTTTTCCATACAACCCTATTTTATTTGAAGATATTTTGAAGGCATGTTATGTTACATCTTGTATGATTTGTTCTGCACAGTGAAGTAAAAAGAAATAACACCCAATAAATACCACTTTCTGTAACACTTGTGTTCTGTTTTCATCAACAAAAGTCACTTCCTCTTGTGTGATCTGTGTTCTGAATAGCTGCTGCTGGTCTGAAAACATTTGTTTTTGAAGCCTTGTAGCAGTAAAACCATTTGCATAAAATGTCTTGTAGGCCTACCAGTCAAGAAAAGGTGGTGGCGTAGCCAAAATTCAATCCCTCATATTAGAGGTCTTCACGGGTCCAATTTGAACTACCCGAACCCAAAAGGACCCGGGGGAAACGGACCCGGACCCATATGGCCCCGTCTATCATTTGGAATTTGAGAACCGTTACCCGATCAGCCCCGAGACGTGATGGATCCGATCCGAACGGCCCCGCCTGTTATTAGAAAAATTGGATCCGATACCCGAGCAGAACGAGAGATCCGAGACCCGAACCTGTCGCCCCGAAATGAAAGAATGCCAATTATATTAAGAGTTGTATCAGACATATTTCTTACCTAACGTCGCCACGGTGCTGCTGTTGCTGTCAGCGGCGCTGTGCCTCTCGCCAAAAGATGATCTTTTCCCAGACCAGTAAGTCAATGCGGACAGTTTGTAAATACAAATAAATCCATGTTTTTATTCCTTCTTCTTTGGTTAGCCAATGCTAATGCTATCGTTTTCTGTCGCATGTGTTGTTCATTATATCTTTCTGCTTTGAGTGTCCATTTTGCTCTGCAGAGCATGACAACACGCAATGACAACTCCATTGTAAACCGTTAACCAAAACGTTACGTTAATATCTTTGATAATAATAACAATCCAACTGATACAGTCAGTGTGAGTGAGTTCTACTTCTCAGTTCTCACAACCAATGCAACATATTACATGCTGCATCTTTAGTGCCATCGTGTGGCGTTATCTATTTGGTGCAGTTGTTGCGTTCACTTTCACTTCAATCTCGGCCTGTCTCGGCTCCACTCGGGTAACAGGAGATACCCGGGGAACCGGGGCAGACGGCCCCGGCCCCGGCCCGCCCCGCGGTAAAAGCTAGAAAACGGCCCCGTTACCCGGCTCGGTTCGGTTCGGATCGCGGGTAATTTCGGATCTCGGGCAGGTCCGAAGACCTCTACCTCATATCATATACTGCGTGTTGCTGCTGAGGCTGGATGGCATGGTACTTGGCTGTTCGTTGCTTGATGAAAGCAGCCATTAGCTGTGGGTTGGACTTCAGGATGTCAAGGACTTGCTGCTGCTGCTGCTGAGGTGAGCTGGGGGACTTGAGTGTATGGATGAGGGCCTGGAGGGAATTGGGAGCAATGGTGCCGGGTCTCTGTGTTGTCAGTGGCCAGACACCAGGCTGCTGGGAGGGCACCGCCACCAACATCCTCTGGGCCAGCTGTGGCTGCTGCCCTTGTGCCATCACCATGGCTTGTTGCAGGGTCATCGCCTGCTGTGGGGACTGCCCTTGGGGAAGGCCTGGTTGCTGGGGCCACTGTCCCGGGGCCATGCTGAGCTGCATAACCTGGGGCCCCCATGGCCCTGCCAACAACTGCATGGGTGCCTGCGTGGGTCCGGCCATGCGCTGCTGAGGGCTCATCTGAAGACTGTTCATGTTGAAACGGAAGTTCTGCTGATTCTGCTGGGCTTGGGCCGTCATCTCTATGTGCCACGCCATCTTGACAGCAGCTGGTGGAGGCTGCTGAGGCGGTTGTGAGGGAGGCGATGGCTGCTGGTTGAGGAGAGAGGCCTGGGGCCCTGGCTTGCCTTGCCATACAGGTGCCTGGGGCTGTCCATTGCCAGGAGCGCTGGGGAAGCCTGAGGACGTGGCAACAGCTGCGTTGGGGTTTTGGGACTGGTTAGAGAGAGGCTGCTGGGGGGTCTGTGGGTTGTTGGCCTGCTGGACGCTTGCTGGAAGCATGTGCTTTAAGTTCAGGCAGAACGGTACAGGACACTTGTTTTCCTGACAGTGCTTGGCATGATAGCAACACAAAGCAATGAGTTGTTTGCACAAGGGACAGCCTCCATTGGTCTTGCGCTTGCAATCCTTTGTGTGCTGAACCTTCCTCTTCATCTTTTGGCAGGACGGCAGGGAGCAGTTAGCGTTGCAGCACTGGCAGGCGTGGACCAGGGCCTGGATGCAGCGCTGGATACTCAAGCGCCAGCTCTCTTGAGGGCTCTTGGAGGCATCTCCACTCTGGCTGTTGCTATCATCATCCAGGCCCAGGCCACACTTAACCATCTGGTGCTCATGGCCCTTGGAGTTGTAGCAGTTAATGCACAGGTCAAAGTCCTCGCAGACAGTGCAGTGCCAGCGCATCTCCACATGGTGCTTGCATTCGTTGCAGGTGTAGTCGAAGCGGTCCTGGACTTGGTTGTGCAGCTCCACCAGCATGCACATGGTGCTCCACTTGCACCGCCTCAGGGAGCTGAACTCCCAGTGCTTGTCCCTGGCCAGAGTCAGGAAGGGGTCGCGGCCGTCCATCAGGTCACAGGTCAGCAGGGGGTCAGGGTCCATGATGGGCGGCAGGGTGTTGACAATGGGGGTGGGGTGCAGGTGGATCACAAAGAACACCTCTTTGTGTTTCTCCAGGCTGGCATAAAGCTTCTGGGACAGGCCATTGGCTACGTTCGGCATTCCAGGCTTCTTATTGGCTCGGCTAACTCTGCTCTTGTTTTTATTGGCCTTCGTGTTGTTTTTCTTCTTGGTGTCACTTGGTGTGCCCTCAGCAGTTTCACAGGCCGTGGTGTTCTCCTTCTTACGCTCCTCCTCCTCCTGTTCCAACTCCTTGATGCTTTCCTCCAAAACGTTGGGCCAGAAGTCACCTTCAAAATAGGGAAGCTCATTGGCGCTGTTCACACTGTCCTCTGTTGCCTGCTTGAAGATGTCATTGTAGCTGTGCAGAATCTTCTCCTCGTAGGCCTTGTCCAGCATGGCCCTGTACCACTCCTGAAGCCTCTTGGGTTTAGGGATCTTCTGGTCAGCAGGGTGGCAGTGGAAGATGTAGTCGTCTCCTTCAGTTGGCGGACTTGACCAGATGTGACCCTGGGCATACCCGAGTTTCTTGACATATTCAAGATAGCCAATGAGAATCTCTTGGTAGACTGCCGTTCGTAGCATCCGAGGTCTGAAGAAGTGAACACTGTCGAGGTATGATATGTATACCCGCCTGGTGTTGGGGAACGAGCATTCAGAGCCGTACTCCTGTACGTGCATTCCAAAGAAGCACACGTCCACTCCATCAATCTCCTCAAAGGCGAAAATTGCTTTGGTTCTGTAAGGAAATGTCTCTGGCATATCACCTTTGTCCACAAACCTGGTTTTCATTCCAGGCTTAACCACGGCCGTTTTGTCAGAGCTGGCCACCACTCGCACAAACACCTCTCCAGCCTCCGGGTGGTTCTGTCTCTTCAAGTACTTATTCACGCGGTCCTCTATGTACGTTCCCAACCGTGTAGACTGTAATCTTTTTGCAGAAAACGTATTATCCTTCCTTGTTTTACCGCTCTTGTTCAAACAATTGTCACAGATGAATCCAGATGGCCAGATGACGTCGTAGTGTAAAACACATATCTGGTGCATCTTCCGTCCACAATCTTTACATTCAACAAACGGTTCAGCATCTAGTGTCTCATTCTTCTTCCTTTCAAACTGGTCTTTCAATATCATTGTCTGTGGCTGAGCATAGTCATCTCCCAAGGTCACTCTCTCCCCCTGGATCTCATTGAAGCACTTCTCACAGAAATGATACCTGTTCTGGTAGCTGTAGTATGTGCCTCCAATGTGTATATTGCAATGCTGTTTGCCATAGCAACAGAGGGTTTGAGAGGAAAACTTGTACTTCCTACCACAGCAGTAGCCCAGGCCCTGCATGACTGGGTCGATCTCGGACTCGAACACCTCGGCCAGCTTGGAGCAGTACTTGTACACGCAAGATTTCTTGCGGTTGTACAGCCAGGCGTTGTTAAACATGAGCCAGACATCCTCCACATACTGCCAGGGGTCTTGGTACTGGCCCGTATCCAGCTTGCGCTTGATGGTCGACAGGTCTATGGGATTCTTTACAATGTCAAAGTAATCTGGGATGCCCAGCTGCAAGGGCTCTACAGGTTGTCTGAAGGGCAGTGACTCTGGGTCCTGTCTGTAGAGAGATTCCAGGGTGGGCATCAGAGCCTGGCGCAGCTCCTCTGGATTAAAGACTTTCCTCTGTGATTGAGAGGAGGGTGAAGTCGTAGTGCCGTTAGCTCCACCTTTCTCCTCTACCTCCATTGCCTCGTGCTTCTCCTCTGGCTCCTCTTTCTTCATCGACAGCGAACCAGAGTCCTCCTCACTCTCCATCTCGGGCTCTGTTTTACCGCCAGCAGCCTCAAACTCCTGTGGGTCGTGGCGCGGCTTGATTTTGGTCTCCTGGATGGGCAAGTCGGCTCCTGCGTGCTGGTATTGCAAGTCAGCACTGGCGGCTGAGGCAGGGGTCGGCACCCTGTTATCTAGACTGGCTACCGGTTGAGACAGCGGCGTGGTAGGGGGATGAGGCGGGGCCTTCACCTGTGCCACTGCGGGGGGCTCGGCTTGGGTTTGGGGCTGGGCAGGGCAGGGTGGGATGGAACCCTGGTTGATCTGTTTCTGGAGCCGCGACCGCCACTTCTCCGCCAGCTCCTTCTGGATCTTGTAGATCTTCTCAGCCAGGAAGTGGTAGTACTCTTCCCTGCTGTTAGCTGACTCATACATGGCCCCCTCCACCTTCCTGGCATAAGCCACCAGGTTCTCCATCTGCTTGTCCTTCAGAGCTGCCGGGTCTGGCGATGGGAATATGGCTCGGACTAGTTTGTGTACAAGGCGATTGCGCAGGTCCTGAGTGATGTGCTCATGCCAACCTTTCCTAGTGCCTGTGCTGGAGAGGGGCGCTGCTGTGGACAGGTTGCCCATGGAGCCCACAGCTGACCGGCCAGGCAGCTGATTGTTAGCATTGAGTGCGTTGGGGAGGGTAGAGTCTAGTCCATCGAGCTTCCGTCTCTTAGGGTTGGGAGGTCCCACGTCCAGAAAGTTCTCAGCCATGGTGTTGTGGTGGTGGTGATCAGATAGTCTCTTTAAAAAAAATAAGAAAAAAAAAATAAGAAAAAAAAATAAGAAAGAAAAAATATATATCCAAAGAAATGCAGGGTAGATAGTCCTAGGTCGAAATATGGCGTGTATTAGCTGCGTTAGCAAGATGTTAATATGGAGTTAGCTGCTGGAGTATCTTGAGTGTCGTGTGCTCTCTCTGAAGTCTCAAGTCCAAGTGCGACGCTTTGCGGTCGGCGGTTGTATTTTAAACTTGTCTGTGTGGAACATACGCGCTGATTGGTCAGCGCCGTAGCCACGCCCCCAACGTACGCGTTGAGCGTGCCAGCGTGGGGGAGGCGCGGCTTTTGATTGGCTGAAACGGGAGTCGGTTGCGTCCAAGTTCAAATTAGCTCGCGAGCTTTTAGCTAGCTCGGAGCTAGCTAACTAGCTAGCCGAAGTAAACAAACACCAGTCCACGGTAAAACTTACAGTGGTGTGTGTAAAGTAACTAAATACATTCACTCAAGTACTGTACTAGCTAGCTTCGGCTAGTAGCTCGCGAGCTATTAGCTAGCTTCGGCTAGTAGCTCGGAGCTAGCTACTAGCTAATCGAAGTAAACAAACAGAGTCTACGGTAAAACCTAACGGTTGTGTGTAAAGTAACTAAATACAAGCACTGTACTTAAGTACACTTTCCATGTACTTTTTACTTTACTGGAGTATTTCCAATTTTGAGTAGCTATTTGTGTCCCAATGAGCTTGTACATCTGCTATTTTCAAAGATGTATTTTTATAGACGATTTGAAAACTGGACATTCTGCATAATGAGCACTTTTACACTTCAATACTTTTGTAGGTCTACTTTTACCTATGTACATTCATGGAATTCCGGGCGTTTAGCAACTTAATTAGCTGTATTTGTTGTAACAAAGTATTTCTACAACATTTATACTTTTACTTGAGTAAAACATTCGAGTAGTTTTTCCACTATTGGCCGCTTCAAGGTAAACGCTGCCCCGGGATTCGTGACTTAACCAATATTCATTAGTGACAGTGATTATCCCTCACACGTCACACAGTCAGATACAGTCTGAATGGGGCTTCAAATAGAACGTGACCTTTTACATTACATCAACATGTAAGTGTTCCTCGATCAAACTGTTTGTAGCACTGTTTTGCTTTCTAATGAACGTTCAGATCAGATTTCGTTTAGTCTTCAAGTTCATATTCAACATAGGCTTTAGGCAGTGTGTATGGATGTAGCCTAGCTTACGGATTTACGTTAGCCTGTGTTTACTGTTTACTGTAGGCTATGGTTAGATATGGATTTGATTGTGGTTTAATTACACATTTTTAGTTTGGACATGCAAACTCAGTTTCAAGTCGAGCCAATTATATTTAGAAAACATTTCATCCATGGCTGTGGATTAGATAACCAGTGTTGGGAAAAAAGTACTATTTAAGTAAATAATCAATACTGCAATGTAGAAATACTCTGTTGAAAGTAAAAGTCTGGAATGCAAAATGTACTTAAAAGTACAAAACATATACTTAAAATACAAAGTTCACAAGTTTTCAAATGTAGGCCTATAAAATCCTTTGAAAATAGAGATCTACAAACTCACAGTGTGACCTTGCTATTAGCCATCTACAGTAAGTAAGTAGTAACTCGAGTTTTCATATAAATGTAGTGGAGTAAAAGTATAATATTTGCCTCTGAAATGTAGTGGCTTTGCATAGAAGTAAAAGTATTGGAAATTGGAAGTACTCAAGTAAAGTACAAATACCTCAAAATGATCACTCAGCCATAGAGGTACAATCATGATAAATGTTGTGTGCAATATAGCTCATGGTATACACTATACAGTCCATCTATAGCTGGAGGATCTTCAACATTTTTCAAGCCAAGGACCCTAGTTGACATGAAGATGAAGCAGGGTCCCCCACTCGACATATTGTATAGAATTGTGTTGTAAATCTTTCATAGATTTCTTAGATAACATTTGACATATTATGTATTTTCAGACAATTAACTACTTAAACCCTCAATACTTGGAAAACTTGTATCTTTATCTGTTCTTTTTTCCCTCTACAACAAACCTCAAAAATAGCTGATCTACAAGCTCACTGACGTTGTTTAATACAATCAGATAGCAAAATAACGTTTTGATTGATGCATTGGCTGCCTATGGGAGGTATTGCAACCCTAGATTCATCCGATTATAAAAAAATCTAGTGTAGCAATTTGCGGCTACTGCAATGTAGAATTACTTACAAGTTACAAGTAAAAGTCCGTAATTCAAAATTAGTAAAATTGCGACTGCGAAGGTATTGGCTTGGCATCAAAATGTACTCAAAAAGTACCAAAAGTAAAAGCATAAAATGTTAGAAAATAGCAGATCTTGTATGTAGATTGATTGGCTATTTTCAAATAGCCTAGGTATAAAATAGGGCTAAAGTGGTTAATGTATGTTTTATGATATTGTAATTTATATCTGCAAAGTAACTACCAAATCTTTCAAATAATCATAGTGAAGTAAAAGTACAATATTTGGATCCGAGATGTAATGGAGTAGGCCTAGAAGTAAAAGTATTGAAAATTGGGAAATACACAAGTAAAGTGCTAATACCTCAATATTGTACTTTACACCACTGGTTATTACCTTGTGGTAAGGCAAAGGTAATGGCTTGTTAGTTGTGAAAACTGGGGGGGGGGGGGGTTATGGATTGTTGTACTTTGTTGAGTTCTCTCTCTGATCAGCTATTTGATGACGTTTGGTCACCCAGAGTCATCAATGTCATTATACTACTGCCTAACAAGTTAACAACAGTTGCTGATCAAATTGTTTCCATGTGACATAAACAGCTGTTGTCCCGGTTTCCATCCGCTGGCGTGGCTCTGGTCACTGCAGCACCTCACATCAAAACAGTGGAGAACTTCAGGCAAGTGAGGATGATGATGATGAGGGTCTGTTCCCTGATCCACACCAAAAGTTCATGTGTGTCTATTCATAGCACTCAAGTTGGACGTAGGGGTGGGCTATATGGAAAAATACAATATCCCAAATCACAATATTCTTCCAAGCTGTACCACAATACACAATCTTATCACGATTCTTTTTCATGTTGGTAATTTTATGGTTATTTTTCTAGTTACTTAACCGTACAACCACCTGGCTACAAGATAACAAAAACTGAAAGAAAAAGGAGTAACAGACCATTTAGACCAGTGGTCCTCAAAGTGGGGTCCAGGGACTCTCGGTTCCTTTTGGGAGGTCTAAATTGACCTGTAACTCTGACAATATACAAATGACAGTATACATGACAATGACCGTATACAAATGACAGTATACATGACAATGACCGTATACAAATGACAGTATACATGACAATGACAGTATGCAAATGAATGTTATAGCACCTTGCTATAACACCGGGTTACTCTTCATATCATATTTCTTGAGTGGTACATCTGTCATCAGCCTTTTGATTTCATTTGAACTTTGTAAGGGAGAATGGAGGTTTAGTATTCACATTAGGCCAGTGGTTTTCAACCCTTTTCATATCAAGGTCCATTATTTATTCTGCATTTGAGCCACGGACCACCAGTTGATGCGATTTAGTCTCTCAGACCCAAAACGTAGAATATTTTCTTGTTGTTGGATAAGATTTTGTCCATAATTCTATGCTGTATTGGTGTGGGACCATAGGAGAGATATAATAACAATTCTTCTACATTATCTAATTGTGCATACTGCAGATGTTTAACAATAATTTAACTCTTGACAACGTAAAATGAAACCAAATGGTTTGGTTTCATTTTATGCTTTCAAGAGTGATCTATAAGGGTCCATTTGGTTACCAACTTTATTTAGCTCATTTAGCTGGGGAACACCTTGAACACCCTCAAGGACCACTGGTTGTCCCTGGACCACTGGTTGAAATGAAAACCACTGCAATTGACAAAAACACTGTTTGTTTTTGTCAGGTTTCCAAGACGCTGGAAGAGTTTGACGTTGCTGAACGTCCATCCAGTGTTCTGGAGGAGAAATACCCCAACCTCACCGTAATCCAATCTGCTGCCATAGCCCTCCACGCACACAACCATGTGAGTAGCTTTTCATACATGGAGGAGGGAGGATAGTCAATGCCATGTTTCTATTGAACATTTCCCACAGAGATCAATATAGTATTTATATTCTATTCATTGAGGAGGGTGGTGGCCTCTGGCTTGTCAATGCCATGTTCCTATTTTGCAGCTCATCAAATGGAGAGCTTAAGGGGCAGACAGCTGTGCCAAATGCTATAAAGTATTTTGGATAAAAGACACTTCCAATAAAATGTAAAAGCATTCAAAGTTTAGCCATATCTTCCAATTCCTAGTGCGTCATAATGCTTTCTATAATATCCTATGGTAAGCAATGAATCAATAATACACAATTATAAAAGTACTAATAAACTGTCCTTTTTTACGGCATATACTGTTGTCTAGAGTAACGAGCAACATACCTGAGACGCCTGCAAGGAGATTTCAGCATAGAGGATATTGTTTGGCATACTGTTGTTGGATGAAGCATATCCAAGGATATTTACTAATATTGTCCAAATTGTCAATATGATGGTAAAAAAAAATATGCAGGCCTAGTTGAAGTTATTGTGTTTTAAACATGTTGGGTTCAGATGTGTTTGTTCTACCCCTATGATGGACTGTGCATCTGGTATGTAAAGTTCTACACTGACAGAAGTGACAAATGTTATCAGAACCCATGGGTTTGATGCAACCAAGAAAACATGGTCCAGGTTGAAAAACAACAACAAACCACTTACTTTGATTTAAAGGCTGGTATTTCCTTTTAATTGGAGCATCGTTTTGGATAACAAAACAATATATTAGTACAAGGTCATGATCAACCTGTATGACCGGGTTGCTATACTAGACTGTGTATATTACATACTGTACTGTAGCACGGACTGTCATGCAGCAACATCACTGAGCCACAGTAGGGTCCTTTATTACCTGTCCACTACTGCCACCCTGTGGACGTTTGATTGCAAATGCTGCCCAAAGCTATGCCATGCACACAGTCTGCTGTTACAAGATGAAATGTATGAGTTCCAGACATACTTTACAGTTACTTATAATCTTTTATACCTTTTACTGTTACTTTTATTAGTTATCTGCAAACACATATGATACTCCATTTGGACATTAAATTGTTAATTTACTCTTATACCGTATACTGACTCTGTTTTTGAGCACACATTTTAGGTTGATGATATTGTTTTGATTTGAAGTTTTTTCCCTCTTCAACCACACTACACAACACTTGGCATTTCACGATATCCTGATCACACGCGATATATCTACTCCCATATCACTCATATTGATATTATGTCAATATAGTGCTCAGTCCTCCTCCTCTTTGATTATCAGACTCTACAGACCTTGGATGGTCTGGAGGTGGGTTATGAGAAGCTGTGCATCTGCAGTGGGGCCAGACCAAAACTCCTGACCAAGGACAACCCTTTTGTGCTGGGGATACGGGACACAGACAGTGCCCAGGTAGGACACAGCATCCCTTATCTCTGTTGCTGCTAAAACAACCAAGTATCTCTTCCGAGACACTTGGTGTATCCTCCTCGCTGCAAGGAGGTGTCACTGGTCATGTCATAACATACATACTTACAGAATATGAAGAATTAGTGTAGAAGATTGATTGATGATGGATATAATGGTGTTATTGATTGAAATGTTCTGGTTCAAGAGAGAGAAATAGAAAACCTGATGGCTATAAAAAATAAATATGTGAAAGTTTACCAGTTCTTTGTGCTTGCAGGAGTTTCAGAAGCGGTTATCCAAGGCAAAGAGGATTGTGGTTGTGGGAAATGGCGGTATTGCCTTGGAATTAGTGTGAGTTTACCATCAATGCTCAGTTGCACGAGGTATCGCATATGACCTCAACATTTACACTATCACAATTGTGCTTAGTGGTACATTTATCTTTTTCTTTATGGACCATAACAATGCACATTATGATATATGATTAATTTCTCGTAAGTTCAGTAAAACATATTTTAAAGGGGAACAAACCACTGAGATAGTAACTATAATAAATGGTAAATGGTGCATTTATATAGTGCCTTTATCCAAGGCGCTTTACCTATATTGTGCATTACATGCAAAACAACATTTTGAGCAATACATTTTAGCTTTCCACCTATAATGATTAATGATATGCCCAAAATAGAGATGGCAGGGTTAATGTTCTAAAAAAGTGTTGCTGTGTTTTTGTTCTTCAGGTACGAAGTGCAAGGCTGTGAGGTGATCTGGGCAGTGAAGGACAAGGCCATAGGGAACGCGTTCTTTGATGCAGGAGCTGCACAGTTTCTGATCCCCTCCCTGGAGGCAGAACGACCAGAGGGGGGCGCCACCTGTAAGAGAGCCCGTTACACCACAGAGGAGGCCAGGCCTGGACCGTCCCACACCTACACTGCAGGTGGCCACACTCAAATAGACTGACTGAAGTACACAGAACCTTCTGTGCCTTCTCATAATACCTTGCCCGTTGACTGCTCCTCAGGCGGTGTAAAAGCCATTCTGGGGCCGTTCAACAAGAAACGCAACAAGCCCGAAATACTCAAGTCGTAATCAGTCCTTGAGTCATTTGATAAATCTGTATTTAACACTTTTTAAATTGTATAATCTTATTTGACACTGTAAGCATGATTACATTTGAATGAGAAACATGGCTGTTGAAGTGTTCTTGTCTTGAGCAAGGCACGCACTTAACACCTAACTGCTCCCCAGTCCTCAGGCATTGATTTCATTATGGACCCAATGTCAGTGGTGACCTTTTTATTTATTTAGATATTTTTGGGGGCTTTTTCTGCCTCTATTTTTTGTGGAAAGTGGAGATGGACAGGAAACATGGAGAGAGAGAGATGAGTAAAGACATGTAGTAAAGATCATTGGGATCTTGACTCAAACCGCCGAGGCATTATCAGGCTACTTTAGAGCTTAGAACCTTCTGGCTCCCAGACGGCAGAGAAATTGCATTCACACTATTGATTTCACTGCAAACAATTTTACTACTGTGTGTGTGTGTGTGTGTGTGTGCGCGTGTGTGTGCGTGTGTGTGTGTGCGTGCGTGCGTGCGTGCGTGTGTACTAGGAGACAGACGAGAAGGTGGTTCTACCTCTGCAGAGCCTGGCAGTGCCCTGGGACCAGACTGGAATGAAGGCATCACTCTGAGAGGTGCAGACGAGGTGATCATTTATGGAGTAGTATAGCTTAGCTTTAGCCTGACACTCAGCCTGAATTGACATTTCGTTTCACCAAATTAAAGGGGTGTGGCTAGCGATTCAGGGTCTGGAACAAGGCTAGCTTAGCTTCGCTGTCGGGCAGAAACCTCATATCTCCATGTTTCGTCTTTTTATGATTTCAGAAATTTTTATACTTTGTCGTATGACAGTGTTGTGCAAAAGTAGCAAATTTAGCCGATCTGTGGCAGTCAAATTCCATAGTTGGGAAGTGGAAAGTACTGAGCATACAAGACAAACATAATAAAGTAGTTATTATGTTTATTATTATAAACATAACTAAAGTAGTAAAACAGAAGCTTGCTCTGATGAAGACGTCATGCCAAAACACGCAAGAATAAAGAAAATGGAAATTTGTTGGAAAATAAATCTTGACTAAAAAAAAATATATATATGTTTATTTTGGAGTGCCGCTTCCTTACCACCTTGGTGGACTTTTTTAATTTCATTTGATAATTAAATACAGATATGCTTTGTTATGTATAGTGGACAGAGGACATTAGCTGGTGTTTGAGTAAGGTCATACTTTCTACATCTGCTCTCTATGTGTTGTCCACAGAGAGTGTCTGTGTCTGTGGAATATCAGTGTGAAGTGGACAAGATCTACACACATGAGGAGCTGGAAACGCCTGTATCTGAGAGAGGTGAGGTCATTTTGCGACTCATGTTGGCATTCTTGTAACTTAAAGGTACTCTAGTATGGCTTGTTCTGTTTACGAAAGAGCTGGGGAGACCCCTGCTACTGAACATACTGTACACTCAATATCAATTATTACTAGTACTAGTATAGAACCATTTAACACAATTTAACCAAAAACATTCTAATCTTACACCACCTTTGGCAGTCAGAGGATTAATACAGATTGCCCTGAAATACCACTGTGTTTGTTGTCTTTGTAGACTCTACGGTACATCTATATAGTTGTAGAATGTTTGTATGTAGTTCTAATTGTAGAATCTGTTGACTACCGAAGTCCTGACATCACTCGTTCATCCCCTGGGTCAGGAAGGATTTTTTCTACGGAGAATAACATTGGGTCATCTGGGTCAGTCGTCTCATATAAGAATTGTGTTCCAAACAGAAACCAATTGTCCAGACTATATTGTCAGGGAGGTGGCTCTGTAGTCTGTATAATTTACAATATTTAGATACTCATATTTGATACAGTAACTAATTCGGCGGCAGTATAACATTAGTGTTTTCTCGCTCATTTACCAAAGTATGGATTTTTTGTAATGTAATGAACTAGGAGCCTAAGAGGAGAACCCTATCCCTAACATTCTACAAATTGTTGTTTTCTCACTACTGTATTCATAGGATCTTGGCCAGTCTACGTCCGGCTGACTAATGGGAAGACAATTGGCTGTGACTTCATTGTCAGTGCTACTGGTGTGGTGCCCAACACAGAACCATTTCTTCAAGGAAATAATGTAAGGATATGTATGCATGGTGGTACTGTATGTAGACAATAGTGTTAATTTTGACTTGGGTTTTGATTAACCTTAACCTAAATTAAATGAGAGTTTAAACTTGAAAAGTATTTATTATAATGCAAGTAGAAGCCATTATAATCTTAGGGTCACTAACACCTGACCAGAAGTAATGGAGATGATTTTGTTTTTGGATACAAGTGAGAGAATGTGTAGCCTGCTGGCAATTGAATTGGGGATGATGACACAACGTTTGAATGTAAAAAACACATGCATAGTAGAAGAAATGGAGAAGTATCCACTAAAGTGCTGCTGTATAATATTTGCCTGTGTGTGTAGTTTGTGCTGGCACATGACGGCGGTCTACGAGTAGACGACCACATGATGACATCACAAGCAGACATCTATGCTGCAGGAGACGTGTGCACGGCATGCTGGGAACACAGCCCACTGTGGCAGCAGGTAGACGTTGCTGCATTCCTCATACAAATTGATTGCTAGGATAAAAGTAAAACTTATTTTAGTTTACTATTGAATTCAAAGATGAGACCTTTCTGATAATAATGACTTATTTTCCGTAGTAATACATTTGCAATGCTTTGGAATCAAATTCTTAGTTGGCCACTTAAACCCATATAGATATACATACTGTACAAGCCTGTGAGATTGTAGATCTTTGACAATTTATGAGACAGGGCTAAAATAGGGACATCTGCGAATTGAAAGGGGTTAAAAGTATTTCTCACTTGAGTTCAAGTTATCTAAGACTGTGTGTGTGTGTGCGTGTGCGCGACTGTGCTTGCGTGATGTTCTGTGTGCGACTGTGATGTTCTGGCTAGATGCGTCTGTGGACTCAGGCTCGTCAGATGGGCTGGTACGCTGGCAGCTGCATGGCTGCCCACGTCCTGTCAGAACCAATAGAGCTGGAGTTCTGCTTCGAGCTCTTCTCACACATCACCAAATTCTTCAACTATAAGGTACGGTATGAGGCGCGCTCTTGCATACAACCAGACCAGACCTTTGCGCTTTGCGGATAAAACAGGTTTCAAGGGTCCTCTTAAGACTTATACGCTATGCACAAAAATTGCTTTGTGCTATGGCAAGGCGTAAAGGAGAGTTTTGGTGGAAAACGACTTTCCTAACTTTAAAAGTATGTTTTTGGAAGCTTCCAGGGTGATCCAGCAGTTGTTTGGTCCAAAGCAGCAATTTATTCCATTTTCGATTTCATGTCCTACCTGACTACGGCTCCATACAGGACCGCTGGGATAGGGACTCTGGGCATTACGCTACTGGCTTCTAGTGAAACATTTACTTTTGAGCGAAATAAAAAAAAAACTGATTAATGATTGAACCCAGCTGTATGGAGCCGTGGTCGGGTAGGACATGCGATTGAAAATGGAATAAATTGCTGCTATGCACCAAGCAACTCCAGGTGCAAAGCTGTGAATCTTATGTTTTTGTGTTTTGCACTGGGGAAAATATAAATGTATAGTTTTTAGGGTGAATACTATCTGGATACAAAACATAATTTGTAAAAGGGGCCAGTGAATATTATTGACTGCCTGTTTTTCTTAACATTTAAATCAACCTGCTGTCTAAACCTACCTGTGTGTCTCTCACATTTTGTCCATACTACAGGTTGTCCTGCTGGGGAAGTTTAATGGCCAGGGGCTGGGGTTAGATCAAGAGCTGCTGGTCCGTTGCACTAAAGGCCGGGAATATGTCAAGGTAACAGTGGTGCATTCAGTGTGTCAAGCTAACAGTGGTTATTTCATTGTGTCACGGTTCTGTTGATGAATTCAATATTGTCACGGTAACAGTGGTTATCGTGGTAATATTGGTGAAACTGAATGTCTCAAAAGCTTTTCTCAGAACCTGTGCACCTCAGTCCAGATGTCTTGACTCTCTGAACTATAACTCAGAGAGCATGTCTACACCTAGCTCTGGTCCAGACCCGTCGCTAAATGACCAGACCGGGATTTCTCAGCCCCTACGATTATTTTTGTCATGAAATAAAACGCATCCAACTCGACCGCCGCTTATTTCCGGGTTGTGAACCGTTGTGTCTGCGGTGGCCGCTGGGTGGCTCGAGGTGGGTGCGTTTTATTTCATGACAAAAATAATGTATTTTACAGAGTGGGTGGGGTTCTGAGAGGTTTCCCACCGCGGAGAATAAACTTTCAACAACACAAAACTACCTTGGTTTGGTGAGTATAGAAGTAGTTTAGTTTATTTTGACTCAAGCTGAGCACTCGTAGGGAATGAGAAATCCTGGTCTAGTCATTTAGCGACAGGTCTGTCAGAGCGTCAGCTCTGGACCAGAGCATGTCTAAACCTGACTTCCAAACCCTGACTTCCCACATGATTTTGGGGGCGTCCCCAGATGAAGTGGTAATTTAAGGACTTTTTTCTATTTACCAAAGAAAATAGAAAGTAAAGAAAAATACTGCATCAAAAATAATCAACTAACTATACTATAAAAACTGGTTAAACATTGGCCAATGGTAAAATAATATAAGAAAGGGGCTAAAATGTACCTGTGGAACCGAGTCAAACTAAATTGAATGCCTCAAAATAACACTACATTCCAAGTGCTTGTCAGGGAGGGGGTTTCCGCTGTTCCGGGCGTATGTGAAATTCTCAGAATTTTACAGGACCTTTCCATTCATTGTAATTATTTTATTAGAATTAAAAACAACATGTTTAAGCAATCTATACTTGCAGATTAGGCTTCAATGAATGTATTTTAAAATGTGACTTTTTAATGTTTTAATTAAATTATTACCATCAATGAAAAGCTATCCTGTAAAACTTTGAAAATGTCTCTTAACCTCTTTGCGCTCCATGCCCTCGAAATATGATTATTTTGGGAGGTCATGGCCTGAAAAAGTTGGGAACCTCTCACATAGTTTACTAAATTCACCTATAAATGTTTATTTAATTGTATGTCAAATTAACCAGTGCATGGTTATAATTGTATAATCATCTATTGGCTAACTGCTCTGCTTTTGTTTTTGGCAGGTGGTTTTAAGTGGTGGTAGGATGGTTGGGGCGGTGCTCGTCGGAGAGACAGACCTGGAGGAGACGTTTGAGAACCTGATCCTCAACCAGATGGACCTGACGCCCTACAGAGACGAGCTGCTCAACCCCAACATCGATATAGAGGACTACTTTGACTGAGGTCCAGGGCAGGGAACCCAGAAGGACGCAAATGTACTTGCACAATGAACCCTTTCTGTGGTGGCCTGGATGTGCCAAAGAACATTTCACACAAAAGAAAGGAAACACCCGCCTATCTGTATATTGGGGGAAAAAAAACGTTTATCTCACAAGCAGCCATGATAATGATTAACTTAAAATGCGTTGGTATTATTACACATTCATTCTTCTTCCTCTTCTCCCTCCTTGTTGACAATGAATAATGTCTTATCGTGTGTGTGTGTGTGTGTGTGTGTGTGTGTGTCCGTCCGTCCGTCCATTCCACCCTGAAACCACTGAATGGACAGAAATCTCTCCTATGCAGATTCAGTGGGATCGAACAGCTGCCTGCACTCTCAATGGAAATATTTACATCATAGGTATTATATCTGTTCTTGAAGACTCTTAGTCAGTGGTGGAAGAAGTACTCTGTGTTTTTACTTATTTTCTACATGACGTTGCAATACTAGAATGTGGAAATTACGTTTTACAGTAAACATACACAAGTAATGGAATAAAAACTATGCTTGTAGTATCAAATAGAAGTACTCATAATGATGCAGAATCGCCCACTTCACAAACATATTGCATTGTAATTACTATGTACTTAGAAGACAACTTCACCTATTTTCAACCTCAACCAACCCATTCAGGCCGGGAACACATTTTGCTGTTTAGGAGGGGCTTACAGTACATGTACAGTATGTAGCAACATATTTGTTTTGTATGCTAATTTCTGATTTAGCCCTATTCTATAGGTTAGGCCTAAATGGGTTAATGCTTCTCATAATATGGTAAAACTATTGTCTACCCCGTCTCTGTCTCAGATAAGGGATGTGACAGTTCAGAAACCCACCTACCAGTGACATCATAGGTGGTGGATACTGGAAGCCATTGTAATAAAATATTCAATCAATCAATATTAGCTTCATATCACCAACTTAACTCTGATTAAATTAAACTATTGTTTGAATGATTCATTCTGTCAAAGATCAGCTTCAAAGCTAATACCATAATAACTTAAATTAAACTATTACATGTTCATGTTCACAGAAATAATTATAATCATTTGGCATTTACAATGTGCATAACTTGCTAAGAACCCACAGATATAGCAATAGTTTTGAAAAACAGTAGCACTCACTCTTAGATGCGTTCTTAGATTGTTTTCCCATATAATGGCACGGTCACACTGCACCTATATTCTGCCAATGCATTTCAATGGCAATGGAGCGTTTGTTTTTGTTTTTTGCAGAAATCTGCAAAATGGAAGCAAACCATTCCCATTGAAATAAATTGGTGCATTCGAGTAGACTGTTTAATAATTATACCAAACTGTAATTGAGGGAGCGTGCTGTATGACCGTGCCCTTAGCTTGTTATATTGGTTGGCACTATGGTTGACTACTGTACTTTAGCTTTCAGTACATTTAAAAGGATGTCAAATTGAACCAATTGCATATAAAACAAATATATAAAAAGAGGCTCAACTCTGGTTTATGTTCACTTTATTACAGGATATAGGCCCACAGGGTAAAAACAATACATTAGAAAAATATGACAAATACAACATTATATACAATATTTACAAATAGCTTACTGATCAATTTGATACGTTTTTCCATACAACCCTATTTTATTTGAAGATATTTTGAAGGCATGTTATGTTACATCTTGTATGATTTGTTCTGCACAGTGAAGTAAAAAGAAATAACACCCAATAAATACCACTTTCTGTAACACTTGTGTTCTGTTTTCATCAACAAAAGTCACTTCCTCTTGTGTGATCTGTGTTCTGAATAGCTGCTGCTGGTCTGAAAACATTTGTTTTTGAAGCCTTGTAGCAGTAAAACCATTTGCATAAAATGTCTTGTAGGCCTACCAGTCAAGAAAAGGTGGTGGCGTAGCCAAAGTTCAATCCCTCATATCATATACTGCGTGTTGCTGCTGAGGCTGGATGGCATGGTACTTGGCTGTTCGTTGCTTGATGAAAGCAGCCATTAGCTGTGGGTTGGACTTCAGGATGTCAAGGACTTGCTGCTGCTGCTGCTGAGGTGAGCTGGGGGACTTGAGTGTATGGATGAGGGCCTGGAGGGAATTGGGAGCAATGGTGCCGGGTCTCTGTGTTGTCAGTGGCCAGACACCAGGCTGCTGGGAGGGCACCGCCACCAACATCCTCTGGGCCAGCTGTGGCTGCTGCCCTTGTGCCATCACCATGGCTTGTTGCAGGGTCATCGCCTGCTGTGGGGACTGCCCTTGGGGAAGGCCTGGTTGCTGGGGCCACTGTCCCGGGGCCATGCTGAGCTGCATAACCTGGGGCCCCCATGGCCCTGCCAACAACTGCATGGGTGCCTGCGTGGGTCCGGCCATGCGCTGCTGAGGGCTCATCTGAAGACTGTCCATGTTGAAACGGAAGTTCTGCTGATTCTGCTGGGCTTGGGCCGTCATCTCTATGTGCCACGCCATCTTGACAGCAGCTGGTGGAGGCTGCTGAGGCGGTTGTGAGGGAGGCGATGGCTGCTGGTTGAGGAGAGAGGCCTGGGGCCCTGGCTTGCCTTGCCATACAGGTGCCTGGGGCTGTCCATTGTGGGGAGCGCTGGGGAAGCCTGAGGACGTGGCAACAGCTGCGTTGGGGTTTTGGGACTGGTTAGAGAGAGGCTGCTGGGGGGTCTGTGGGTTGTTGGCCTGCTGGACGCTTGCTGGAAGCATGTGCTTTAAGTTCAGGCAGAACGGTACAGGACACTTGTTTTCCTGACAGTGCTTGGCATGATAGCAACACAAAGCAATGAGTTGTTTGCACAAGGGACAGCCTCCATTGGTCTTGCGCTTGCAATCCTTTGTGTGCTGAACCTTCCTCTTCATCTTTTGGCAGGACGGCAGGGAGCAGTTAGCGTTGCAGCACTGGCAGGCGTGGACCAGGGCCTGGATGCAGCGCTGGATACTCAAGCGCCAGCTCTCTTGAGGGCTCTTGGAGGCATCTCCACTCTGGCTGTTGCTATCATCATCCAGGCCCAGGCCACACTTAACCATCTGGTGCTCATGGCCCTTGGAGTTGTAGCAGTTAATGCACAGGTCAAAGTCCTCGCAGACAGTGCAGTGCCAGCGCGTCTCCACATGGTGCTTGCATTCGTTGCAGGTGTAGTCGAAGCGGTCCTGGACTTGGTTGTGCAGCTCCACCAGCATGCACATGGTGCTCCACTTGCACCGCCTCAGGGAGCTGAACTCCCAGTGCTTGTCCCTGGCCAGAGTCAGGAAGGGGTCGCGGCCGTCCATCAGGTCACAGGTCAGCAGGGGGTCAGGGTCCATGATGGGCGGCAGGGTGTTGACAATGGGGGTGGGGTGCAGGTGGATCACAAAGAACACCTCTTTGTGTTTCTCCAGGCTGGCATAAAGCTTCTGGGACAGGCCATTGGCTACGTTCGGCATTCCAGGCTTCTTATTGGCTCGGCTAACTCTGCTCTTGTTTTTATTGGCCTTCGTGTTGTTTTTCTTCTTGGTGTCACTTGGTGTGCCCTCAGCAGTTTCACAGGCCGTGGTGTTCTCCTTCTTACGCTCCTCCTCCTCCTGTTCCAACTCCTTGATGCTTTCCTCCAAAACGTTGGGCCAGAAGTCACCTTCAAAATAGGGAAGCTCATTGGCGCTGTTCACACTGTCCTCTGTTGCCTGCTTGAAGATGTCATTGTAGCTGTGCAGAATCTTCTCCTCGTAGGCCTTGTCCAGCATGGCCCTGTACCACTCCTGAAGCCTCTTGGGTTTAGGGATCTTCTGGTCAGCAGGGTGGCAGTGGAAGATGTAGTCGTCTCCTTCAGTTGGCGGACTTGACCAGATGTGACCCTGGGCATACCCGAGTTTCTTGACATATTCAAGATAGCCAATGAGAATCTCTTGGTAGACTGCCGTTCGTAGCATCCGAGGTCTGAAGAAGTGAACACTGTCGAGGTATGATATGTATACCCGCCTGGTGTTGGGGAACGAGCATTCAGAGCCGTACTCCTGTACGTGCATTCCAAAGAAGCACACGTCCACTCCATCAATCTCCTCAAAGGCGAAAATTGCTTTGGTTCTGTAAGGAAATGTCTCTGGCATATCACCTTTGTCCACAAACCTGGTTTTCATTCCAGGCTTAACCACGGCCGTTTTGTCAGAGCTGGCCACCACTCGCACAAACACCTCTCCAGCCTCCGGGTGGTTCTGTCTCTTCAAGTACTTATTCACGCGGTCCTCTATGTACGTTCCCAACCGTGTAGACTGTAATCTTTTTGCAGAAAACGTATTATCCTTCCTTGTTTTACCGCTCTTGTTCAAACAATTGTCACAGATGAATCCAGATGGCCAGATGACGTCGTAGTGTAAAACACATATCTGGTGCATCTTCCGTCCACAATCTTTACATTCAACAAACGGTTCAGCATCTAGTGTCTCATTCTTCTTCCTTTCAAACTGGTCTTTCAATATCATTGTCTGTGGCTGAGCATAGTCATCTCCCAAGGTCACTCTCTCCCCCTGGATCTCATTGAAGCACTTCTCACAGAAATGATACCTGTTCTGGTAGCTGTAGTATGTGCCTCCAATGTGTATATTGCAATGCTGTTTGCCATAGCAACAGAGGGTTTGAGAGGAAAACTTGTACTTCCTACCACAGCAGTAGCCCAGGCCCTGCATGACTGGGTCGATCTCGGACTCGAACACCTCGGCCAGCTTGGAGCAGTACTTGTACACGCAAGATTTCTTGCGGTTGTACAGCCAGGCGTTGTTAAACATGAGCCAGACATCCTCCACATACTGCCAGGGGTCTTGGTACTGGCCCGTATCCAGCTTGCGCTTGATGGTCGACAGGTCTATGGGGTTCTTTACAATGTCAAAGTAATCTGGGATGCCCAGCTGCAAGGGCTCTACAGGTTGTCTGAAGGGCAGTGACTCTGGGTCCTGCCTGTAGAGAGATTCCAGGGTGGGCATCAGAGCCTGGCGCAGCTCCTCTGGATTAAAGACTTTCCTCTGTGATTGAGAGGAGGGTGAAGTCGTAGTGCCGTTAGCTCCACCTTTCTCCTCTACCTCCATTGCCTCGTGCTTCTCCTCTGGCTCCTCTTTCTTCATCGACAGCGAACCAGAGTCCTCCTCACTCTCCATCTCGGGCTCTGTTTTACCGCCAGCAGCCTCAAACTCCTGTGGGTCGTGGCGCGGCTTGATTTTGGTCTCCTGGATGGGCAAGTCGGCTCCTGCGTGCTGGTATTGCAAGTCAGCACTGGCGGCTGAGGCAGGGGTCGGCACCCTGTTATCTAGACTGGCTACCGGTTGAGACAGCGGCGTGGTAGGGGGATGAGGCGGGGCCTTCACCTGTGCCACTGCGGGGGGCTCGGCTTGGGGCTGGGCAGGGCAGGGTGGGATGGAACCCTGGTTGATCTGTTTCTGGAGCCGCGACCGCCACTTCTCCGCCAGCTCCTTCTGGATCTTGTAGATCTTCTCAGCCAGGAAGTGGTAGTACTCTTCCCTGCTGTTAGCTGACTCATACATGGCCCCCTCCACCTTCCTGGCATAAGCCACCAGGTTCTCCATCTGCTTGTCCTTCAGAGCTGCCGGGTCTGGCGATGGGAATATGGCTCGGACTAGTTTGTGTACAAGGCGATTGCGCAGGTCCTGAGTGATGTGCTCATGCCAACCTTTCCTAGTGCCTGTGCTGGAGAGGGGCGCTGCTGTGGACAGGTTGCCCATGGAGCCCACAGCTGACCGGCCAGGCAGCTGATTGTTAGCATTGAGTGCGTTGGGGAGGGTAGAGTCTAGTCCATCGAGCTTCCGTCTCTTAGGGTTGGGAGGTCCCACGTCCAGAAAGTTCTCAGCCATGGTGTTGTGGTGGTGGTGATCTAAGATCTAAGATGATTAAGATCTCTTTAAAAAAAATAAGAAAAAAAAAATAAGAAAAAAAAATAAGAAAGAAAAAATATATATCCAAAGAAATGCAGGGTAGATAGTCCTAGGTCGAAATATGGCGTGTATTAGCTGCGTTAGCAAGTTAGCAAGATGTTAATATGGAGTTAGCTGCTGGAGTATTGTGTGCTCTCCTGAAGTCTCAAGTCCAAGTGCGACGCTTTGCGGTCGGCGGTTGTATTTTAAACTTGTCTGTGTGGAACATACGCGCTGATTGGTCAGCGCCGTAGCCACGCCCCCAACGTACGCGTTGAGCGTGCCAGCGTGGGGGAGGCGCGGCTTTTGATTGGCTGAAACGGGAGTCGGTTGCGTCCAAGTTCAAATTAGCTCGCGAGCTTTTGCTAGCCGAAGTAAACAAACACCAGTCCACGGTAAAACTTAACGTGGTGTGTGTAAAGTAATTAAATACATTCACTCAAGTACTGTACTAGCTAGCTTCGGCTAGTAGCTCGCGAGCTATTAGCTAGCTTCGGCTAGTAGCTCGGAGCTAGCTAGCTACTAGCTAATCGAAGTAAACAAACAGAGTCTACGGTAAAACCTAACGGTTGTGTGTAAAGTAACTAAATACAAGTACTGTACTTACTTAAGTACACTTTCCATGTACTTTTTTACTTTACTGGAGTATTTCCAATTTTGAGTAGCTATTTGTGTCCCAATGAGCTTGTACATCTGCTATTTTCAAAGATGTATTTTTATAGACGATTTGAAAACTGGACATTCTGCATAATGAGCACTTTTACACTAAAATACTTTTGTAGGTCTACTTTTACCTATGTACATTCATGGAATTCCGGGCGTTTAGCAACTTAATTAGCTGTATTTGTTGTAACAAAGTATTTCTACAACATTTATACTTTTACTTGAGTAAAACATTCGAGTAGTTTTTCCACTATTGGCCGCTTCAAGGTAAACGCTGCCCCGGGATTCGTGACTTAACCAATATTCATTAGTGACAGTGATTATCCCTCACACAGATACAGTCTGAATGGGGCTTCAAATAGAACGTGACCTTTTACATTACATCAACATGTAAGTGTTCCTCGATCAAACTGTTTGTAGCACTGTTTTGCTTTCTAATGAACGTTCAGATCAGATTTCGTTTAGTCTTCAAGTTCATATTCAAGATAGGCTTTAGGCAGTGTGTATGGATGTAGCCTAGCTTACGGATTTACGTTAGCCTGTGTTTACTGTAGGCTATGGTTAGATATGGATTTGATTGTGGTTTAATTACACATTTTTAGTTTGGACATGCAAACTCAGTTTCAAGTCGAGCCAATTATATTTAGAAAACATTTCATCCATGGCTGTGGATTAGATAACCAGTGTTGGGAAAAAAGTACTATTTAAGTAAATAATCAATACTGCAATGTAGAAATACTCTGTTGAAAGTAAAAGTCTGGAATGCAAAATGTACTTAAAAGTACAACACATATACTTAAAATACAAAGTTCACAAGTTTTCAAATGTAGGCCTATAAAATCCTTTGAAAATAGAGATCTACAAACTCACAGTGTGACCTTAATAGCCATCTACAGTAAGTAAGTAGTAATTCGAGTTTTCATATAAATGTAGTGGAGTAAATGTATAATATTTGCCTCTGAAATGTAGTGGCTTTGCATAGAAGTAAAAGTATTGGAAATTGGAAGTACTCAAGTAAAGTACAAATACCTCAAAATGATCACTCAGCCATAGAGGTACAATCATGATAAATGTTGTGTGCAATATAGCTCATGGTATACAGTATACAGTCCATCTATAGCTGGAGGATCTTCAACATTTTTCAAGCCAAGGACCCTAGTTGACATGAAGATGAAGCAGGGACCCCCACTCGACATATTGTATAGAATTGTGTTGTAAATCTTTCATAGATTTCTTAGATAACATTTGACATATTATGTATTTTCAGACAATTAACTACTTAAACCCTCAATACTTGGAAAACTTGTATCTTTATCTGTTCTTTTTTTCCCTCTACAACAAACCTCAAAAATAGCTGATCTACAAGCTCACTGACGTTGTTTAATACAATCAGATAGCAAAATAACGTTTTGATTGATGCATTGGCTGCCTATGGGAGGTATTGCAACCCTAGATTCATCCGATTATAAAAAAATCTAGTGTAGCAATTTGCGGCTACTGCAATGTAGAATTACTTACAAGTTACAAGTAAAAGTCCGTAATTCAAAATTAGTAAAATTGCGACTGCGAAGGTATTGGCTTGGCATCAAAATGTACTCAAAAAGTACCAAAAGTAAAAGCATAAAATGTTAGAAAATAGCAGATCTTGTATGTAGATTGATTGGCTATTTTCAAATAGCATAGGTATAAAATAGGGCTAAAGTGGTTAATGTATGTTTTATGATATTGTAATTTATATCTGCAAAGTAACTACCAAATCTTTCAAATAATCATAGTGAAGTAAAAGTACAATATTTGGATCCGAGATGTAATGGAGTAGGCCTAGAAGTAAAAGTATTGAAAATTGGGAAATACACAAGTAAAGTGCTAATACCTCAATATTGTACTTTACACCACTGGTTATTACCTTGTGGTAAGGCAAAGGTAATGGCTTGTTAGTTGTGAAAACTGTGGGGGGGGGGGGGGGTTATGGATTGTTGTACTTTGTTGAGTTCTCTCTCTGATCAGCTATTTGATGGTCACCCAGAGTCATCAATGTCATTATACTACTGCCTAACAAGTTAACAACAGTTGCTGATCAAATTGTTTCCATGTGACATAAACAGCTGTTGTCCCGGTTTCCATCCGCTGGCGTGGCTCCGCTGGCGTGGCTCTGGTCACTGCAGCTGTATATTCAAAACAGTGGAGAACTTCAGGCAAGTGAGGATGATGATGATGATGAGGGTCTGTTCCCTGATCCACACCAAAAGTTCATGTGTGTCTATTCATAGCACTCAAGTTGGACGTAGGGGTGGGCTATATGGAAAAATACAATATCCCAAATCACAATATTCTTCCAAGCTGTACCACAATACACAATCTTATCACGATTCTTTTTCATGTTGGTAATTTTATGGTTATTTTTCTAGTTACTTAACCGTACAACCACCTGGCTACAAGATAACAAAAACTGAAAGAAAAAGGAGTAACAGACCATTTAGACCAGTGGTCCTCAAAGTGGGGTCTAAATTGACCTGTAACTCTGACAGTATACAAAATGACAGTATACATGACATAGGCATTGAGTATACAAATGACAGTATACAAATGACAGTATACCTGACAATGACAGTTTGCAAATGAAACCAAATGGACCCTGTAAGGGTCCATTTGGTTTAATTTGTATACTGTCAGAGTTAAGGGAAGATCTTGACATTGTAATGTTTGGGAACTACTGATTTAGACCAAAATGCAGGTTTAAATGAATTTTGCATTGAATCTCTGTATTATCAATTCAACAGGATTTTTTTATAAAGCTCCCTCATTGTATATATATTCAATATCTCTGAAAAGGCATATCGTTGAGACATGCCTCTCAACGATATTTATCACCATATCGCCCCACCCATAGTTGGACGTCAAGCATGTTTATTATGTATTGTAGCCCTGCTCAATCTACCAATCTGGGGGGAGCGTGTCGCTGTTACTACATGTCATCTTTTTGACACCCATCTCTAACCCTCACCCTAACCCTAACCTCCGTGGAGTGAGTCGCTAACCCTCCGGTCGAAATGATGGTCGTTCGAAAGAGCGCGATTTCCCCAATCTGGGAACCCAAAATTTTAAATACACTGACTCTCCTCAAGTATACATGTCACTACCCTATATCAGCACCTTGTTATAATACCGGGTAACTCTTCATATCATATTTATTGAGTGGTACTGTACATCTGTCATCAGCCTTTTGATTTCATTTGAACTTTGTAAGGGAGAATGGAGGTTTAGTATTTACATTAGGTCAGTGGTTTTCAACCCTTTTCATATCAAGGTCCATTATTTATTCTGCATTTGAGCCACGGACCACCATTTGATGAGATTTAGTCTCTCAGACCCAAAACGTAGAATATTTTCTTGTTGGATAAGATTTTGTCCATAATTCTATGCTGTATTGGTGTGGGACCATAGGAGAGATATAATAACAATTCTTCTACATTGTGCATACTGCAGATGTTTAACAATAATTTAACTCTTGACAACGTAAAATGAAACCAAATGGTTTGGTTTAATTTTACGCTGAGTAAAAAAAGAGTGATCTATAAGGGTCCATTTGGTTACCAACTTTATTTAGCTAATTTAGCTGGGGAACACCTTGAACACGGGCCCTCAAGGACCACTGGTTGTCCCTGGACCACTGGTTGAAATGAAAACCACTGCAATAGACAACAACACTGTTTGTTTTTGTCAGGTTTCCAAGACGCTGGAAGAGTTTGACGTTGCTGAACGTCCATCCAGTGTTCTGGAGGAGAAATATCCCAACCTCACTGTAATCCAATCTGCTGCCACATCCCTCCACGCACACAACCATGTAAGTAGCTTTTCATTCATGGAGGAGGGAGGATAGTCAATGCCATGTTCCTATTGAACATTTCCCACAGAGATCAATAGAGTATTTCTATTCTATTCATTGTGAAGGGTGGTGGCCTCTGGCTTGTCAATGCCATGTTCCTATTTTGCAGCTCATCAAATGGAGAGCATAAGGGCAGACAACCAGGGGTGAGATGCCATAGGCTCGTGTGGGCTCGGCGAGCCCACACTTATTTTGCTGCACGCACGCGCGCCTCATATGCACACACTAATTAACAATAAAAACAGCGTGCACGCATGACGTCATGAATTTAGAGGACACACACTTCTAAAATCAATATCACACCACTGCAGACAGCTGTGCCAAATGCCATAAAGTATTTTGGATAAAAGACACATCCAATAAAATGTAAAAGCATTCAAAGTTTAGCCATATCTTCCTACTTCCTAGTGCGTCATAATGCTTTCTATAATATCCTATGGTAAGCAATGAATCAATAATACACAATTATATTAGTCCTAATAAACTGTTTTTTACGGCACATACTGTTGTCTAGAGTAACGAGCAACATACCTGAGACGCCTGCAAGGAGAATTCAGCATAGAGGATATTGTTCGGCATACTGTTGCTGGATGAAGCATATCCAAGGATATTTACTAATATTGTCGAATTTGTCAATATGATAGTAAAAAAATATGCAGGCCTAGTTGAAGTTATTTTGTTTTAAAAATGTTGGGTTCAGATGTGTTTGTTCTACCCCTATGATGGACTGTGCATCTGGTATGTGAAGTTCTACACTGACAGAAGTGACAAATGTTATCAGAACCCATGGGTTTGATGCAACCAAGAAAACATGGTCCAGGTTGAAAAACAACAACAAACCACTTACTCTGCTTTAAAGGCTGGTATTTCCTTTTAATTGGAGCATTGTTTTGGATAACAAAACAATATATTAGTACAAGGTCTTGATCAACCTGTATGACCGTGTTGCTATACTAGACTGTGTATATTACATACTGTACTGTAGCACAGACTGTCATGCAGCAACATCATGGAGCCACAGTAGGGTCCTTTATTACCTGTCCACTACTGCCACCCTGTGGACGTTTGATTGCAAATGCTGCCCAAAGCTATGCCATGCACACAGTCTGCTGTTACAAGATGAAATGTACGAGTTCCAGACATACTTTACAGTTACTTATAATCTTTTATACCTTTTACTGTTACTTTTATTAGTTATCTGCAAACACATATGATACTCCATTTGGACATTAAATTGTTAATTTACTCTTATACCGTATACTGACTCTGTTTTTGAGCACACATTTTAGGTTGATGATATTGTTTTGATTTGAAGTTTTTTCCCTCTTCAACCACACTACACAACACTTGGCATTTCACGATATCCTGATCACACGCGATATATCTACTCCCATATCACTCATATTGATATTATGTCAATATAGTGCTCAGTCCTCCTCCTCTTTGATTATCAGACTCTACAGACCTTGGATGGTCTGGAGGTGGGTTATGAGAAGCTGTGCATCTGCAGTGGGGCCAGACCAAAACTCCTGACCAAGGACAACCCTTTTGTGCTGGGGATACGGGACACAGACAGTGCCCAGGTAGGACACAGCATCCCTTATCTCTGTTGCTGCTAAAACAACCAAGTATCTCTTCCGAGACACTTGGTGTATCCTCCTCGCTGCAAGGAGGTGTCACTGGTCATGTCATAACATACATACTTACAGAATATGAAGAATTAGTGTAGAAGATTGATTGATGATGGATATAATGGTGTTATTGATTGAAATGTTCTGGTTCAAGAGAGAGAAATAGAAAACCTGATGGCTATAAAAAATAAATATGTGAAAGTTTACCAGTTCTTTGTGCTTGCAGGAGTTTCAGAAGCGGTTATCCAAGGCAAAGAGGATTGTGGTTGTGGGAAATGGCGGTATTGCCTTGGAATTAGTGTGAGTTTACCATCAATGCTCAGTTGCACGAGGTATCGCATATGACCTCAACATTTACACTATCACAATTGTGCTTAGTGGTACATTTATCTTTTTCTTTATGGACCATAACAATGCACATTATGATATATGATTAATTTCTCGTAAGTTCAGTAAAACATATTTTAAAGGGGAACAAACCACTGAGATAGTAACTATAATAAATGGTAAATGGTGCATTTATATAGTGCCTTTATCCAAGGCGCTTTACCTATATTGTGCATTACATGCAAAACAACATTTTGAGCAATACATTTTAGCTTTCCACCTATAATGATTAATGATATGCCCAAAATAGAGATGGCAGGGTTAATGTTCTAAAAAAGTGTTGCTGTGTTTTTGTTCTTCAGGTACGAAGTGCAAGGCTGTGAGGTGATCTGGGCAGTGAAGGACAAGGCCATAGGGAACGCGTTCTTTGATGCAGGAGCTGCACAGTTTCTGATCCCCTCCCTGGAGGCAGAACGACCAGAGGGGGGCGCCACCTGTAAGAGAGCCCGTTACACCACAGAGGAGGCCAGGCCTGGACCGTCCCACACCTACACTGCAGGTGGCCACACTCAAATAGACTGACTGAAGTACACAGAACCTTCTGTGCCTTCTCATAATACCTTGCCCGTTGACTGCTCCTCAGGCGGTGTAAAAGCCATTCTGGGGCCGTTCAACAAGAAACGCAACAAGCCCGAAATACTCAAGTCGTAATCAGTCCTTGAGTCATTTGATAAATCTGTATTTAACACTTTTTAAATTGTATAATCTTATTTGACACTGTAAGCATGATTACATTTGAATGAGAAACATGGCTGTTGAAGTGTTCTTGTCTTGAGCAAGGCACGCACTTAACACCTAACTGCTCCCCAGTCCTCAGGCATTGATTTCATTATGGACCCAATGTCAGTGGTGACCTTTTTATTTATTTAGATATTTTTGGGGGCTTTTTCTGCCTCTATTTTTTGTGGAAAGTGGAGATGGACAGGAAACATGGAGAGAGAGAGATGAGTAAAGACATGTAGTAAAGATCATTGGGATCTTGACTCAAACCGCCGAGGCATTATCAGGCTACTTTAGAGCTTAGAACCTTCTGGCTCCCAGACGGCAGAGAAATTGCATTCACAGTATTGATTTCACTGCAAACAATTTTACTACTGTGTGTGTGTGTGTGTGTGTGTGCGCGTGTGTGTGCGTGTGTGTGTGTGCGTGCGTGCGTGCGTGCGTGCGTGCGTGCGTGCGTGCGTGTGTACTAGGAGACAGACGAGAAGGTGGTTCTACCTCTGCAGAGCCTGGCAGTGCCCTGGGACCAGACTGGAATGAAGGCATCACTCTGAGAGGTGCAGACGAGGTGATCATTTATGGAGTAGTATAGCTTAGCTTTAGCCTGACACTCAGCCTGAATTGACATTTCGTTTCACCAAATTAAAGGGGTGTGGCTAGCGATTCAGGGTCTGGAACAAGGCTAGCTTAGCTTTGCTGTCGGGCAGAAACCTCATATCTCCATGTTTCGTCTTTTTATGATTTCAGAAATTTTTATACTTTGTCGTATGACAGTGTTGTGCAAAAGTAGCAAATTTAGCCGATCTGTGGCAGTCAAATTCCATAGTTGGGAAGTGGAAAGTACTGAGCATACAAGACAAACATAATAAAGTAGTTATTATGTTTATTATTATAAACATAACTAAAGTAGTAAAACAGAAGCTTGCTCTGATGAAGACGTCATGCCAAAACACGCAAGAATAAAGAAAATGGAAATTTGTTGGAAAATAAATCTTGACTAAAAAAAAAAATATATATGTTTATTTTGGAGTGCCGCTTCCTTACCACCTTGGTGGACTTTTTTAATTTAATTTGATAATTAAATACAGATATGCTTTGTTATGTATAGTGGACAGAGGACATTAGCTGGTGTTTGAGTAAGGTCATACTTTCTACATCTGCTCTCTATGTGTTGTCCACAGAGAGTGTCTGTGTCTGTGGAATATCAGTGTGAAGTGGACAAGATCTACACACATGAGGAGCTGGAAACGCCTGTATCTGAGAGAGGTGAGGTCATTTTGCGACTCATGTTGGCATTCTTGTAACTTAAAGGTACTCTAGTATGGCTTGTTCTGTTTACGAAAGAGCTGGGGAGACCCCTGCTACTGAACATACTGTACACTCAATATCAATTATTACTAGTACTAGTATAGAACCATTTAACACAATTTAACCAAAAACATTCTAATCTTACACCACCTTTGGCAGTCAGAGGATTAATACAGATTGCCCTGAAATACCACTGTGTTTGTTGTCTTTGTAGACTCTACGGTACATCTATATAGTTGTAGAATGTTTGTATGTAGTTCTAATTGTAGAATCTGTTGACTACCGAAGTCCTGACATCACTCATTCATCCCCTGGGTCAGGAAGGATTTTTTCTACGGAGAATAACATTGGGTCATCTGGGTCAATCGTCTCATATAAGAATTGTGTTCCAAACAGAAACCAATTGTCCAGACTATATTGTCAGGGAGGTGGCTCTGTAGTCTGTGTAATTTACGATATTTAGATACTCATATTTGATACAGTAACTAATTCGGCGGCAGTATAACATTAGTGTTTTCTCGCTCATTTGCCAAAGTATGGATCTTTTGTAATGTAATGAACTAGGAGCCTAAGAGGAGAACCCTATCCCTAACATTCTACAAATTGTTGTTTTCTTACTACTGTATTCATAGGATCTTGGCCAGTCTATGTCCGGCTGACTAATGGGAAGACAATTGGCTGTGACTTCATTGTCAGTGCTACTGGTGTGGTGCCCAACACAGAACCATTTCTTCAAGGAAATAATGTAAGGATATGTATGCATGGTGGTACTGTATGTAGACAATAGTGTTCATTTTGACTTAGGTTTTGATTAACCTTAACCTAAATTAAATGAGAGTTTAAACTTGAAAAGTATTTATTATAATGCAAGTAGAAGCCATTATAATCTTAGGGTCACTAACACCTGACCAGAAGTAATGGAGATGATTATTTTTTTGGATACAAGTGAGAGAATGTGTAGCCTGCTGGCAATTGAATTGGGGATGATGACACAACGTTTGAATGTAAAAAACACATGCATAGTAGAAGAAATGGAGAAGTATCCACTAAAGTGCTGCTGTATAATATTTGCCTGTGTGTGTAGTTTGTGCTGGCACATGACGGCGGTCTACGAGTAGACGACCACATGATGACATCACAAGCAGACATCTATGCTGCAGGAGACGTGTGCACGGCATGCTGGGAACACAGCCCACTGTGGCAGCAGGTAGACATTGCTGCATTCCTCATACAAATTGATTGCTAGGATAAAAGTAAAACTTATTTTAGTTTACTATTGAATTCAAAGATGAGACCTTTCTGATAATAATGACTTATTGTCCGTAGTAATACATTTGCAATGCTTTGGAATCAAATTCTTAGTTGGCCACTTAAACCCATATAGATATACATACTGTACAAGCCTGTGAGATTGTAGATCTTTGACAATTTATGAGACAGGGCTAAAATAGGGACATCTGCGAATTGAAAGGGGTTAAAAGTATTTCTCACTTGAGTTCAAGTTATCTAAGACTGTGTGTGTGTGTGCGTGTGCGCGACTGTGCTTGCGTGATGTTCTGTGTGCGACTGTGATGTTCTGGCTAGATGCGTCTGTGGACTCAGGCTCGTCAGATGGGCTGGTACGCTGGCAGCTGCATGGCTGCCCACGTCCTGTCAGAACCAATAGAGCTGGAGTTCTGCTTCGAGCTCTTCTCACACATCACCAAATTCTTCAACTATAAGGTACGGTATGAGGCGCGCTCTTGCATACAACCAGACCAGACCTTTGCGCTTTGCGGATAAAACAGGTTTCAAGGGTCCTCTTAAGACTTATACGCTATGCACAAAAATTGCTTTGTGCTATGGCAAGGCGTAAAGGAGAGTTTTGGTGGAAAACGACTTTCCTAACTTTAAAAGTATGTTTTTGGAAGCTTCCAGGGTGATCCAGCAGTTGTTTGGTCCAAAGCAGCAATTTATTCCATTTTCGATTTCATGTCCTACCTGACTACGGCTCCATACAGGACCGCTGGGATAGGGACTCTGGACATTACGCTACTGGCTAAATGTTTCTAGTGAAACATTTACTTTTGAGCGAAATAAAAAAAAACTGATTAATGATTGAACCCAGCTGTATGGAGCCGTGGTCGGGTAGGACATGCGATTGAAAATGGAATAAATTGCTGCTATGCACCAAGCAACTCCAGGTGCAAAGCTGTGAATCTTATGTTTTTGTGTTTTGCACTGGGGAAAATATAAATGTATAGTTTTTAGGGTGAATACTATCTGGATACAAAACATAATTTGTAAAAGGGGCCAGTGAATATTATTGACTGCCTGTTTTTCTTAACATTTAAGTCAACCTGCTGTCTAAACCTACCTGTGTGTCTCTCACATTTTGTCCATACTACAGGTTGTCCTGCTGGGGAAGTTTAATGGCCAGGGGCTGGGGTTAGATCAAGAGCTGCTGGTCCGTTGCACTAAAGGCCGGGAATATGTCAAGGTAACAGTGGTGCATTCAGTGTGTCAAGCTAACAGTGGTTATTTCATTGTGTCACGGTTCTGTTGATGAATTCAATATTGTCACGGTAACAGTGGTTATCGTGGTAATATTGGTGAAACTGAATGTCTCAAAAGCTTTTCTCAGAACCTGTGCACCTCAGTCCAGATGTCTTGACTCTCTGAACTATAACTCAGAGAGCATGTCTACACCTAGCTCTGGTCCAGACCCGTCGCTAAATGACCAGACCGGGATTTCTCAGCCCCTACGATTATTTTTGTCATGAAATAAAACGCATCCAACTCGACCGCCGCTTATTTCCGGGTTGTGAACCGTTGTGTCTGCGGTGGCCGCTGGGTGGCTCGAGGTGGGTGCGTTTTATTTCATGACAAAAATAATGTATTTTACAGAGTGGGTGGGGTTCTGAGAGGTTTCCCACCGCGGAGAATAAACTTTCAACAACACAAAACTACCTTTGGTTTGGTGAGTATAGAAGTAGTTTAGTTTATTTTGACTCAAGCTGAGCACTCGTAGGGAATGAGAAATCCTGGTCTAGTCATTTAGCGACGGGTCTGTCAGAGCGTCAGCACTGACGCTCTGGACCAGAGCATGTCTAAACCTGACTTCCAAACCCTGACTTCCCACATGATTTTGGGGGCGTCCCCAGATGAAGTGGTAATTTAAGGAATTTTTTCTATTTACCAAAGAAAATAGAAAGTAAAGAAAAATACTGCATCAAAAATAATCAACTAACTATACTATAAAAACTGGTTAAACATTGGCCAATGGTAAAATAATATAAGAAAGGGGCTAAAATGTACCTGTGGAACCGAGTCAAACTAAATTGAATGCCTCAAAATAACACTACATTCCAAGTGCTTGTCAGGGAGGGGGTTTCCGCTGTTCCGGGCGTATGTGAAATTCTCAGAATTTTACAGGACCTTTCCATTCATTGTAATTATTTTATTAGAATTAAAAACAACATGTTTAAGCAATCTATACTTGCAGATTAGGCTTCAATGAATGTATTTTAAAATGTGACTTTTTAATGTTTTAATTAAATTATTACCATCAATGAAAAGCTATCCTGTAAAACTTTGAAAATGTCTCTTAACCTCTTTGCGCTCCATGCCCTCGAAATATGATTATTTTGGGAGGTCATGGCCTGAAAAAGTTGGGAACCACTCACATAGTTTACTAAATTCACCTATAAATGTTTATTTAATTGTATGTCAAATTAACCAGTGCATGGTTATAATTGTATAATCATCTATTGGCTAACTGCTCTGCTTTTGGCAGGTGGTTTTAAGTGGTGGTAGGATGGTTGGGGCGGTGCTCGTCGGAGAGACAGACCTGGAGGAGACGTTTGAGAACCTGATCCTCAACCAGATGGACCTGACGCCCTACAGAGACGAGCTGCTCAACCCCAACATCGATATAGAGGACTACTTTGACTGAGGTCCAGGGCAGGGAACCCAGAAGGACGCAAATGTACTTGCACAATGAACCCTTTCTGTGGTGGCCTGGATGTGCCAAAGAACATTTCACACAAAAGAAAGGAAACACCCGCCTATCTGTATATTGGGGGAAAAAAAATGTTTATCTCACAAGCAGCCATGATAATGATTAACTTAAAATGCTTTGGTATTATTACACATTCATTCTTCTTCCTCTTCTCCCTCCTTGTTGACAATGAATAATGTCTTATCGTGTGTGTGTGTGTGTGTGTGTGTGTCCGTCCGTCCGTCCGTCCATTCCACCCTGAAACCACTGAATGGACAGAAATCTCTCCTATGCAGATTCAGTGGGATCGAACAGCTGCCTGCACTCTCAATGGAAATATTTACATCATAGGTATTATATCTGTTCTTGAAGACTCTTAGTCAGTGGTGGAAGAAGTACTCTGTGTTTTTACTTATTTTCTACATGACGTTGCAATACTAGAATGTGGAAATTACGTTTTACAGTAAACATACACAAGTAATGGAATAAAAACTATGCTTGTAGTATCAAATAGAAGTACTCATAATGATGCAGAATCGCCCACTTCACAAACATATTGCATTGTAATTACTATGTACTTAGAAGACAACTTCACCTATTTTCAACCTCAACCAACCCATTCAGGCCGGGAACACATTTTGCTGTTTAGGAGGGGCTTACAGTACATGTACAGTATGTAGCAACATATTTGTTTTGTAGGCTAATTTCTGATTTAGCCCTATTCTATAGGTTAGGCCTAAATGGGTTAATGCTTCTCATAATATGGTAAAACTATTGTCTACCCCGTCTCTGTCTCAGATAAGGGATGTGACAGTTCAGAAACCCACCTACCAGTGACATCATAGGTGGTGGATACTGGAAGCCATTGTAATAAAATATTCAATCAATCAATATTAGCTTCATATCACCAACTTAACTCTGATTAAATTAAACTATTGTTTGAATGATTCATTCTGTCAAAGATCAGCTTCAAAGCTAATACCATAATAACTTAAATTAAACTATTACACGTTCATGTTCACAGAAATAATTATAATCATTTGGCATTTACAATGTGCATAACTTGCTAAGAACCCACAGATATAGCAATAGTTTTGAAAAACAGTAGCACTCACTCTTAGATGCGTTCTTAGATTGTTTTCCCATATAATGGCACGGTCACACTGCACCTATATTCTGCCAATGCATTTCAATGGCAATGGAGCGTTTGTTTTTGTTTTTTGCAGAAATCTGCAAAATGGAAGCAAACCATTCCCATTGAAATAAATTGGTGCATTCGAGTAGACTGTTTAATAATTATACCAAACTGTAATTGAGGGAGCGTGCTGTATGACCGTGCCCTTAGCTTGTTATATTGGTTGGCACTATGGTTGACTACTGTACTTTAGCTTTCAGTACATTTAAAAGGATGTCAAATTGAACCAATTGCATATAAAACAAATATATAAAAAGAGGCTCAACTCTGGTTTATGTTCACTTTATTACAGGATATAGGCCCACAGGGTAAAAACAATACATTAGAAAAATATGACAAATACAACATTATATACAATATTTACAAATAGCTTACTGATCAATTTGATACATTTTTCCATACAACCCTATTTTATTTGAAGATATTTTGAAGGCATGTTATGTTACATCTTGTATGATTTGTTCTGCACAGTGAAGTAAAAAGAAATAACACCCAATAAATACCACTTTCTGTAACACTTGTGTTCTGTTTTCATCAACAAAAGTCACTTCCTCTTGTGTGATCTGTGTTCTGAATAGCTGCTGCTGGTCTGAAAACATTTGTTTTTGAAGCCTTGTAGCAGTAAAACCATTTGCATAAAATGTCTTGTAGGCCTACCAGTCAAGAAAAGGTGGTGGCGTAGCCAAAGTTCAATCCCTCATATCATATACTGCGTGTTGCTGCTGAGGCTGGATGGCATGGTACTTGGCTGTTCGTTGCTTGATGAAAGCAGCCATTAGCTGTGGGTTGGACTTCAGGATGTCAAGGACTTGCTGCTGCTGCTGCTGAGGTGAGCTGGGGGACTTGAGTGTATGGATGAGGGCCTGGAGGGAATTGGGAGCAATGGTGCCGGGTCTCTGTGTTGTCAGTGGCCAGACACCAGGCTGCTGGGAGGGCACCGCCACCAACATCCTCTGGGCCAGCTGTGGCTGCTGCCCTTGTGCCATCACCATGGCTTGTTGCAGGGTCATCGCCTGCTGTGGGGACTGCCCTTGGGGAAGGCCTGGTTGCTGGGGCCACTGTCCCGGGGCCATGCTGAGCTGCATAACCTGGGGCCCCCATGGCCCTGCCAACAACTGCATGGGTGCCTGCGTGGGTCCGGCCATGCGCTGCTGAGGGCTCATCTGAAGACTGTCCATGTTGAAACGGAAGTTCTGCTGATTCTGCTGGGCTTGGGCCGTCATCTCTATGTGCCACGCCATCTTGACAGCAGCTGGTGGAGGCTGCTGAGGCGGTTGTGAGGGAGGCGATGGCTGCTGGTTGAGGAGAGAGGCCTGGGGCCCTGGCTTGCCTTGCCATACAGGTGCCTGGGGCTGTCCATTGCCAGGAGCGCTGGGGAAGCCTGAGGACGTGGCAACAGCTGCGTTGGGGTTTTGGGACTGGTTAGAGAGAGGCTGCTGGGGGGTCTGTGGGTTGTTGGCCTGCTGGACGCTTGCTGGAAGCATGTGCTTTAAGTTCAGGCAGAACGGTACAGGACACTTGTTTTCCTGACAGTGCTTGGCATGATAGCAACACAAAGCAATGAGTTGTTTGCACAAGGGACAGCCTCCATTGGTCTTGCGCTTGCAATCCTTTGTGTGCTGAACCTTCCTCTTCATCTTTTGGCAGGACGGCAGGGAGCAGTTAGCGTTGCAGCACTGGCAGGCGTGGACCAGGGCCTGGATGCAGCGCTGGATACTCAAGCGCCAGCTCTCTTGAGGGCTCTTGGAGGCATCTCCACTCTGGCTGTTGCTATCATCATCCAGGCCCAGGCCACACTTAACCATCTGGTGCTCATGGCCCTTGGAGTTGTAGCAGTTAATGCACAGGTCAAAGTCCTCGCAGACAGTGCAGTGCCAGCGCGTCTCCACATGGTGCTTGCATTCGTTGCAGGTGTAGTCGAAGCGGTCCTGGACTTGGTTGTGCAGCTCCACCAGCATGCACATGGTGCTCCACTTGCACCGCCTCAGGGAGCTGAACTCCCAGTGCTTGTCCCTGGCCAGAGTCAGGAAGGGGTCGCGGCCGTCCATCAGGTCACAGGTCAGCAGGGGGTCAGGGTCCATGATGGGCGGCAGGGTGTTGACAATGGGGGTGGGGTGCAGGTGGATCACAAAGAACACCTCTTTGTGTTTCTCCAGGCTGGCATAAAGCTTCTGGGACAGGCCATTGGCTACGTTCGGCATTCCAGGCTTCTTATTGGCTCGGCTAACTCTGCTCTTGTTTTTATTGGCCTTCGTGTTGTTTTTCTTCTTGGTGTCACTTGGTGTGCCCTCAGCAGTTTCACAGGCCGTGGTGTTCTCCTTCTTACGCTCCTCCTCCTCCTGTTCCAACTCCTTGATGCTTTCCTCCAAAACGTTGGGCCAGAAGTCACCTTCAAAATAGGGAAGCTCATTGGCGCTGTTCACACTGTCCTCTGTTGCCTGCTTGAAGATGTCATTGTAGCTGTGCAGAATCTTCTCCTCGTAGGCCTTGTCCAGCATGGCCCTGTACCACTCCTGAAGCCTCTTGGGTTTAGGGATCTTCTGGTCAGCAGGGTGGCAGTGGAAGATGTAGTCGTCTCCTTCAGTTGGCGGACTTGACCAGATGTGACCCTGGGCATACCCGAGTTTCTTGACATATTCAAGATAGCCAATGAGAATCTCTTGGTAGACTGCCGTTCGTAGCATCCGAGGTCTGAAGAAGTGAACACTGTCGAGGTATGATATGTATACCCGCCTGGTGTTGGGGAACGAGCATTCAGAGCCGTACTCCTGTACGTGCATTCCAAAGAAGCACACGTCCACTCCATCAATCTCCTCAAAGGCGAAAATTGCTTTGGTTCTGTAAGGAAATGTCTCTGGCATATCACCTTTGTCCACAAACCTGGTTTTCATTCCAGGCTTAACCACGGCCGTTTTGTCAGAGCTGGCCACCACTCGCACAAACACCTCTCCAGCCTCCGGGTGGTTCTGTCTCTTCAAGTACTTATTCACGCGGTCCTCTATGTACGTTCCCAACCGTGTAGACTGTAATCTTTTTGCAGAAAACGTATTGTCCTCCCTTGTTTTACCGCTCTTGTTCAAACAATTGTCACAGATGAATCCAGATGGCCAGATGACGTCGTAGTGTAAAACACATATCTGGTGCATCTTCCGTCCACAATCTTTACATTCAACAAATGGTTCAGCATCTAGTGTCTCATTCTTCTTCCTTTCAAACTGGTCTTTCAATATCATTGTCTGTGGCTGAGCATAGTCATCCCCCAAGGTCACTCTCTCCCCCTGGATCTCATTGAAGCACTTCTCACAGAAATTATACCTGTTCTGGTAGCTGTAGTATGTGCCTCCAATGGGTATATTGCAATGCTGTTTGCCATAACAACAGAGGGTTTGAGAGGAAAACTTGTACTTCCTACCACAGCAGTAGCCCAGGCCCTGCATGACTGGGTCGATCTCGGACTCGAACACCTCGGCCAGCTTGGAGCAATACTTGTACACGCTTGATTTCTTGCGGTTGTACAGCCAGGCATTGTTAAACATCAGCCAGACATCCTCCACATACTGCCAGGGCTCTTGGTACTGGCCCGTATCCAGCTTGTGCTTGATGGTCGACAGGTCTATGGGGTTCTTTACAATGTCAAAGTAATCCGGGATGCCCAGCTGCAAGGGCTCTACAGGTTGTCTGAAGGGCAGTGACTCTGGGTCCTGCCTGTAGAGAGATTCCAGGGTGGGCATCAGAGCCTGGCGCAGCTCCTCTGGATTAAAGATTTTCCTCTGTGATTGAGAGGAGGGTGAAGTGGTTGTGCCGTTAGCTCCACCTTCCTCCTCTACCTCCATTGCCTCGTGCTTCTCGTCTGGCTCCTCTTTCTTCATCGACAGCGAACCAGAGTCCTCCTCACTCTCCATCTCGGGCTCTGTTTTACCGCCAGCAACCTCAAACTCCTGTGGGTTGTGGCGCGGCTTGATTTTGGTCTCCTGGATGGGCAAGTCGGCTCCTGCGTGCTGGTATTGCAAGTCAGCACTGGCGGCTGAGGCAGGGGTCGGCACCCTGTTATCTAGACTGGCTACCGGTTGAGACAGCGGCGTGGTAGGGGGATGAGGCGGGGCCTTCACCTGTGCCACTGCGGGGGGCTCGGCTTGGGTTTGGGGCTGGGCAGGGCAGGGTGGGATGGAACCCTGGTTGATCTGTTTCTGGAGCCGCGACCGCCACTTTTCCGCCAGCTCCTTCTGGATCTTGTAGATCTTCTCAGCCAGGAAGTGGTAGTACTCTTCCCTGCTGTTAGCTGACTCATATATGGCCCCCTCCACCTTCCTGGCATAAGCCACCAGGTTCTCCATCTGCTTGTCCTTCAGAGCTGCCGGGTCTGGCGATGGGAATATGGCTCGGACTAGTTTGTGTACAAGACGATTGCGCAGGTCCTGAGTGATGTGCTCATGCCAACCTTTCCTAGTGCCTGTGCTGGAGAGGGGCGCTGCTGTGGACAGGTTGCCCATGGAGCCCACAGCTGACCGGCCAGGCAGCAGCTGATTGTTAGCATTGAGTGCGTTGGGGAGGGTGGAGTCTAGTCCATCGAGCTTCCGTCTCTTAGGGTTGGGAGGTCCCACGTCCAGAAAGTTCTCAGCCATGGTGTTGTGGTGGTGGTGATCAGAGTCTCTTAAAAAAAAATAACCAAAAAAAAAAAGAAAAAAAAAAATATATATATCCAAAAGAATGCAGGGTAGATAGTCCTAGGTCGAAATATGGAGTGTATTAGCTGCGTTAGCAAGTTAGCAAGATGTTAATATGGAGTAGCTGCTTGAGCTTGAGTATCTTGAGTGTCGTGTGCTCTCTCTGATGTCTCAAGTCCAAGTGCGACGCTTTGCGGTCGGCGGTTGTATTTTAAACGGCAACAGTCTGTCTGTGTGGAACAAACGCGCTGATTGGTCAGCGCCGTAGCCACGCCCCCAACGTACGCGTTGAGCGTGCCAGCGTGGGGGAGGCGCGGCTTTTGATTGGCTGAAACGGGAGTCGGTTGCGTCCAAGTTCAAATTAGCTCGCGAGCTTTTAGATGGCTTCGGCTAGCTCGGAGCTAGCTAACTAGCTAGCCGAAGACAGTAAACAAACACCAGTCCACGGTAAAACTTACAGTGGTGTGTGTAAAGTAACTAAATACATTCACTCAAGTAGCCTACTGTACTAGCTAGCTTCGGCTAGTAGCTCGCGAGCTATTAGCTAGCTTCGGCTAGTAGCTCGGAGCTAGCTACTAGCTAATCGAAGTAAACAAACAGAGTCTACGGTAAAACTTAACGGTGGTGTGTAAATAGGGTGACCAGACGTCCCGTTTTACCCGGGACAGTCCCGTTTTCAAGCTGCGTGTCCCAGTGTACTGACAAATATCTCTAAAACACTAATATGTCCCGGTTTTCAACATTCACTGCAAGATTGTCCCGGTTTTCGCCAGAATTAAAATAATAGTAGCTGTTTTCAGTGGTTGCATAGACATTCATCATGTTCTTTTCATGAAAACATGCTCACCAACCAATCAGAAAACATAAACACATTCATTGCGTGTCTGAATTCAACACTGAGGCTGTTTGACAATCACTCACTGCCTGTTTGCAACCCTGCGGTGTGTGTGTGCGCGTGCACGAACGTTAGAGAATGGGCACGCACTTTTAAGGTCCCGGTTTTAAGCAACAGTGGTTTGCGTCCCGGTTTGAGTGGCTGAAAATATGGTCACCCTATGTGTAAAGTAACTAAATACAAGTACTGTACTTAGTACAATTTCCATGTACTTTTTACTTTACTGGAGTATTTCCAATTTTGAGTAGCCATTTGTGTCCCAATGTGATGCACTGTGGGCTTGTACATCTGCTATTTTCAAAGATGTATTTTTATAGACGATTTGAAAACTGGACATTCTGCATAATGAGCACTTTTACACTTGAATACTTTTGTAGGCCTACTTTTACCTATGTACATTCATGGAATTCCGGGCGTTTAGCATTAGCTGTATTGGTTGTTGTAACAAAGTATTTCTACAACATTTATACTTTTACTAAAGAGTAAAACATTCGAGTAGTTTTTCCACTATTGGCTGCTTCAAGGTAAACGCTGCCCCGAGATTCGTAACCAATATTCATTAGTGACAGTGATTATCCCTCACACAGTCTGAATGGGGCTTCAAACAGAACGTGACCTTTTACATTACATCAACATGTAAGTGATCAAACTGTTTGTATCCAGCACTGTTTTGCTTTCTAATGAACGTTCAGATCAGATTTCGTTTAGTCTTTAAATTCATATTCAAGATGGGCTATAGGCAGTGTGTATGGATGTAGCCTAGCTTACGGATTTACGTTAGCCTGTCACTGTGTTGTTTAGTTTTTTTGTTTACTGTAGGCTATGGTTAGATATGGATTTGATTGTGGTTTAATTACACATTTTTAGTTTGGATATGCAAACTTGGTTTAAGTTCAAACATATTAGTATTACTTGTTTCATAAGACTTCAGATTTTGCAACGTTTTTTAACCTATTTAAAAGCTCCTCTATCAGTTTCAAGTCGAGCCAATTATATTTAGAAAACATTTCATCCAAAGCAATTTCCACCATGGCTGTGGATTAGATAACCAGTGTTGGGGGAAAAAGTACTAACATTTTAAGTAAATAATCAATACTGCAATGTAGAAATACTCTGTTGAAAGTAAAAGTCTGGAATGCAAAATGTACTTAAAAGAAGTACAAAACATATACTTAAAATACAAAATTAAAGGTAGGCCTACTCATGCAGAATGTCCCATTTCACAAGTTTTCAAATGTATAAAATCCTTTGAAAATACAGATCTACAAACTCACAGTGTGACCTTGCTATTAGCCATCTACAGTAAGTAAAAGTAAAAGTATAATATTTGCCTCTGAAATGTAGTGGCTTTGCATAGAAGTAAAAGTATTGGAAATTGGAAGTACTCAAGTAAAGTACAAATACCTCAAAATGATCACTCACCCATAGAGGTACAATCATGATAAATGATGTGTGCAATGCAATATAGCTCATGGTATACAGTAGATATACAGTCCATCTATAGCTGGATCTTCAACATTTTTCAAGCCAAGGACCCCCTATTAGACATGAAGATGAAGCAGGGACCCCCACTCGACATATTGTATAGAATTGTGTTGTAAATCTTTCATAGATTTCTTAGTTAACATTTGACATATTATGTATTTTCAGACAATTAACTACTTAAACCCTCAATACTTGGAAAACTTATCTGTTCTTTTTTCCCCTCTACAACAAATCTCAAAAATAGCTGCTCTACAAGCTCACATGCCACAGCGCCTCCCAGCATGAGGCGTTATGAACTTGTAAACGTGTTTGCCAATAGCCTCATTAACCCAGGCTTTTATTTTGGCGATAGTTTGCCAATAATAGTCAACTTTCAAACATGTAAAGCATTTTTTTTTCTTTAACAAAGACAATACACACATGAACATTAAAATGTCTCCTTACCCTAGCATCTTATCTGATTACATAGGAAAAAGAGATGGCTGGGAAACATCAGAAGACCAGACCTGTCTATCTTGTCATAAGGCTATGGAGTCTGTGAGAACCACTTAAAAAAGACATGATTGTGCAAATGGTACATTCCAGAATTCACACCCATATCACTATATCTAACAATCATCCTTGGGGGTAATGCAATAGTTCCTCATGTGAATATTATTTATTATGCAGAACGGATGAAAACTTCTCGCAGTCGACGAAGCCACACCACCGTTAAATTGTGCTGATCATCCACCATCAGCTGCTGGTAGACGTTTGCTACGTGGACTCCTCCATAGCATTGGTAGGTAACAGGTGACAGTGCAGCAGTTTAATCTCCTTTCTAGTATACATTCTGTAAATGGACATCAGTAGCCACAACTTGTTTAACAAGTTGTGGCTAAATCCCTAAACAAACATGGCTTGTTCTTAGTTTCATTATCAAATACATGTTCCAGCTAAATCTCAGACTTGTCTATCACCTACTGTGGTGTTGGATACAAGTTGGATATAAATTGAGTACCATAGTGGTTTCACAGACATTCCTGACACTGTGATTACATTGAAGAAATGAACATATTTATTTTTGTGCTACCAAGCCACAGGCTGTCAACTCTGCACACACTTTTTGGATCAAATTAGTGCCCACATTTGGAAATGGCTGACATCACTGATACATTTGGTTATGAACAGAATGTTAGACAATCCTTTTCCCAATTACAAGAATAAGAAAGCCATGGGATTCATGTGGTTAATAAGGAGTTACAGAAAACATTCATATTTAGACATACAACTCCCCACAATAAGGTAAGGTGCCTCTGCAGTGTCACACATGTCATGTTTTCCTATTTCAAATTCAGATGACTTAAGCTGGACGTCTGTGCAGCAGCTGACTGATCGCTAAGCCCTTCCTGGCCAAGCGGAAGTGTGTTGAGCCGTTCCCCTAGTCCAAGAAGACCTTTCAGCACTCAGCAGAAGATGGAGCTATGGAAGACACAGCAGGGGGACAGGTACATGATTAATCTTTTCATTTAATATATAGATTATGGCTTAAGTGATTAATTGGCTTTATGGTGCCATATGTGATACAGTAGCCAGGGCTGGATGTGATGTTCAAAGTTCTCTGCTGTATTAACCCAGTGAATGTATTTAAATTAATTTCTTAGAATCCTGTTTTCCAACTTTTGGTCTCATAATTTGTTTTTGGTTCGTAACTTTGTTCCAATCACTGCAACCACAAAATAAATAAAACTACATTTCAACTCTACTTTGCTCTCCTACTACTCTCCCCATCTGCAGGAGCACTCATCATACCTGGAGTATCAGAAGCTGATTTGTGTGATGGAGCTCCTGTCATGGCTTTATGTGGCCTGGCTGTTTGTCTGCGCAGAGGAGACCAAGCTGAAGTCAGCTGAGGACCTGAAGGTCTTCTGAGATAACATTTCTCACATGCAGGTAAAGATGGCTGAAAATGAGCAGAGGGTCTGCAACCTGTCTATGCTTCTGATGGACCCTATTCATAGGCTGTTTTTTTGTGCTTACACATTATGAGCTTGTAGATTGGCTATTTTCACTTCACTTAATTTGAGTATGTCATGCCACCATGATTGTACAATGAAGCATAATGCAGGGTTAAGTGGTTAATCGATTTATTTAATTATAAAAAATGTGTGTTGATTCATTCATATATCACGAGAAGGTAAAAAAATGCTTCTCGATTATTCAATTAACTTACATGAGCTAGATGGTTATTGGTTCTATATATTTGTTTTGATATTTCTTTCAGTTAATTGCCCACAATGCCCAGTCCTGCTTTGCGTTTGGGGTGTGAAAACAGTCCTGGAAAACTGACATTTATTTTGTGTGCTGACTTCCCTCTCTTAGGAGGTGTGTGGATCCTTGAAGGCCCTGGAGTCCACGATTGGCGCTGACTGATGTACAGCGGCAGGTTGCCTAGACCCAGAGTACCCTGGACCTGAAGAAAAGGTCCCTCAAGCCAAGGATGAGACCAAGAAAAATAATGAGCTTGTCAAGAGTATAGATGAGGTGAGCAACCTATCAATCCTATTCTGGAGTTAACAGGTATACAAGCTCACAACTAGGGTTGCAACGGTACTCGGTGTTACCGGTGAGCGAGCACAACACTGAGCACTTTACATCTACCACATACATCCTGTTGGTGGCCACTAGTGATGCACGGGTCAGTTTTTTTTTCATAGCCCGCAGCGCCCACAGCCCGCACGGAACGTAACCCGCTCGCCCGCGCCGCAGAACAATATACAAATCAACGAAGCCGCCCGCCCGCAACCCGCATTTAAAAAAAGATGGTATATCATCTCCACAATAGCTCATCTTTATATACGGCTCTTCTAAGTACCCAAAGTCTCTTTACAGAAAGGTCTACAGTAGCACAATATTGTCATAGGCTAAATGAACAAACGTGTTGTTCAAATTCTGGGTTTAGCCTATTTGACAGCAAAAAGACATTCATTCAAAGACGTTCATTCTCTCTAAATCGCGGGGGCATTGTCGGGGTAAGAATGGCGTTTCAGGTTTTATATCAATCATATTTATACAGCACTTCGCACTTCAAACAGACAGCAAAAGACGGCAGTATTAAATCCTGTTGGTTACTGATTAATCACCAGATTGGAGAGATGGGAGCGACTCGAGGTGAGCGTGGTTCATTCAGTCAAAAAATCTGTCTCACTTGCGAAAGTTGTGTTTCAAATCGTATCCGTTGACTGGCTGGTTATATAACTTAACCGACACAAAGTATTTATAAACAGACTTGTGTGGATGACAGAGACATTTAAGTGAAATCCTGATCAGCGACACACGCTGAATTGTTTGTGCATCTTCTCTGCTCACGTTGTGTGTCTGACTGGCTGCTATGTGCGCAAGGCGAAAATGTTGGCGAATGTGGTTCGCGGCCCCAGCAGGAGCGAAATTGGGACGGTCCTCGCACCAAGGAGCGCTCCAAGCCTCTCCGGCGCATTTTAAAACGTATTTAAGTGATGTGTGTATTTCTCTAGTATTTATATGATTGTAAGGTTCCCATTACATTGACCTGGGTTCCTCTGTTTACTCCTTGAAGTCATTCACATTCACCATTGCATGGGGCATGCACTGAGTTAGTGTGAGAGAGAGTGTGTGTGTGTGTGTGTGTGTGTGTGTGTGTGTGTGTGTGTGTGTGTGTGTGTGTGTGTGTGTGTGTGTGTGTGTGTGCGCGCGCACGCACGCGTGATAACATTTCTAATCAGATTTCCTTTCTCCATATCTAGAGCCTGTATACTGGAGATTCTATTCCCAGATGTCCTACTTTCCCGCTCCTGTTTGAGGATGAGCATTCTCTCGAGACAGAGTCTGTAGCTGGCTACTGAGGAAGAGGGACAACCCGAGTGGGCGTTCCCTTTTCTTTGACGATGGCTAGTCAGATTGGAGGATGAGTGTTCCACAGAGCGTGAACTTAACTTCAATGATTAACCTAATTGCAGTCAAGTTTCACCAAATACCTGTATCTTTATTCCTGATGACTTGGATGACAGTCTTGGATTCCATTATTGGGAGTGAAGAAGAATATTCCCTTTTATTTGAAAATAGCGCTGAGGAGTCAGTAAATGAGCAATCACATTTGGAAGTCATTCATGAACAGTTTGCTCTGGAAAACAAAAACACCCTTTACGCTGGTTTACAACAACCCAAGCCCAGAGTTTTTTTTTTTTTACTTTCATTAGTTTTCAGACACAGACTCACAGGCATGGCTATGTCTGATCTCGGAAAAGCCTCACTTTCCTGTTGCAGAATGGACACATAATCACTGTATGCTATTACTTTGTAGTAGAGCAACATGGTGATAGAAAATGCTTTGCTTTTGGAAGAAAGTATGACATCACATACTATGTGATACATCACATAGTATCACATAGTACACTGATTCATGTTGTATAATGTAGTTCTGAAAAGGGAATTCCGGGACAGAAAACAGATATTTGATGTAACACAGGAGAAAATGTATGCTAATTGATCTGCCACCACAATATGCAATATGTATACCTCCAAGATCCAGTGTGTAGGATTAAACATGTAAGGGCAGAGTACATTTCAATCGTCAAGAAAAATTATAATCTATTAATAGCATATTATTTCAATATTTCTATATATACAGTATAAAGGGTGAATGTGGACTCTGCAAGTCTGTTTCAATAAAACGTATTTGTGTAATGCAGATATTTTTGTCTTCACTGTATTTTCTTTCGGCTGTATAACTGCCTTGCATGGTCCATGTACTGTATATGCTATGGTTGTTTATTTGGAAAGTGTACAAAAATATATACAGTATATATTTTGTTCATAGGCTATATGATTAAAATATATAGATATATATATGCATATATTACAGGATATTGTATATAAAGTCAATTATATATATATAGTCAATTATATATATATATATATATATATATATATATCACGTATCACTGATGATACGTCCCAGCTGCATCCTTGTGATGTTTTTTACACTATTAGTTCTATTTATAGTGGCTCATAGGAATAGACTATGTGACAACCAGGAATAGTTTGGTGACCACCGGAGACTCGGTTGACGGCCGGAATTTAGACGGCACCCGGGAGCAGGTTGGGTTAGCGCCCCAGCCTGTGTCTTACGTGAGGAAGAAGCCCAACAAATCCACGGTGAGGCCTTTAGGAGGGCCATTCAACTGCAGCAGCTGAATGGAATGTTTGGATTGGGGTCTGGTGCAACGCACAGGTTCTGAACCTGGTGAGAGCAGGAGAGGACCTGGTAAGACGTAGGAGGAGCCCGGCCAGGAGTCAACCCATAGAGCCTAGTTCTTCCACGCGCCAGAATGGCTCCCCAATCCTGGCAGAGTAGTTCCGGTGCTGCACATTGAGTGACCCTGTCTTTCCCTAATAGGACTGATCGTGGATAGCTACTGGGACGTAAGTCGGGACTTGATCAACCCCGGCTGGGTCACCTGGGCGAGGGTGTATGATGTTGCGAGACCCGAAACACCCGTCGACCCCAGGCTACATCACTGATGATACGTCCCAGCTGCATCCTTGTGATGTTTTTTACACTATATATATATGGGTGGGTGACGTGACGTAACGTTTTTGCTGTCCTCGGTGTCAAACATGTATAAATAAAAAATATATTTGTCAAAAACCTTCTGAATATTGTGCAGGACCTTAAGCTTTATGTGAACTTACTCAAGATTAAAACATTTCATTCCTCATTTCTTCAGAATCTTCAACCAAACATGGCAAAACTCATATGGTGTGACTGTCCTGACCTTGTTTCTCAAAGTGGGAACTTGAATAAAACTAAGAAAAAGAATTGCTAAAAATCATTTGAAAATGAATTTAGGCTAAAAAAAAATGTCTATTTTGAGCCTATATCTTTTCAAAGTCAAAGCATAATGTTTTCAGTCATTTCTGATCAAAAACATTTTGTCCCCCAACCCAAAATCATTTGGTGTGACACTAGTTTGGAAAAATTAAACAGGCAATTATTTGGACACCTATTGGCTAGAGAGGTCCTTCTTCTGTAAGGCTATTCAGCACTCCCAGCACAACTGCAAGACAGGTGTCTGAGGTGAGTTATGATTTTAACATTTTCATGAAATGCCATCTTGTTGAAACGTTGACAAACTCACCATTCTGGATGTCTTTTGGTGTGACACCTTTTCTTTAAAAAAAGCTTAAGTTATTTGAAGTTTTGGTCATATTTCCATGTAGATCTAGGCTGCTTTGTTATAGCTAGCATGCTGTTAGCATGCTAATGTGTACATAGTAGCCTCAAGGTAAACCTAAATGGAGAAAACAGTAATATGGTGTGACACTTAATCATATGGTGTGACATGTCTGCTTGTCACACCATATGACTTGACTGTCACACCATATGATTTATACTGTATTTAACTACAGATATAACAACAAATAACAAAGTTCCATGTTTCTTTTGTACATTTAAACATTTGTTTTAAACATTTTTACATAAAATGTAATTTAGCTTCATTCAGTGATACTTCAAATTCATCAGACAGAGCAGAAACCCCTTCACAGAAACCTTAACATATTGTTTCAATCTAAACAATATTTTCTCTTTGTCTTAAACTATACATTCCATTTTCTTTTGTCAGCTGGAAAATGACAAGTGCTGAGAGAACGAGAAAGTACAGGGAGAAACTAAACAATGACCCAGCAAGGAGAGAGGAGCCAAAGGGGCGAGACTGCATTTTCTACGAAGAGCAGGAGGTTGTCTGTGGCATAGCAGAACCGCAACAAGGCAGCCGGTTTGCTACCCTCACCAAATACGACTGGCTGATGTACAATACAGTCTAAATGTATAATCTAATCTGATCTAATACTTTTGTACTTTCACTCACTGGACTGGACAGTGGACAGTGTTAAGGTAGGACCCGAGACAAAACTAGCGAAAATAGCTGATCTACAAGCTCTCAACACGTTGTGCTGCGAGAGCTTGTAGATCAGCTATTTTCGGAGTTGCGCAACCCAGCACTCTTTAGCTAGTGGAGATGTGGTGTAATGTCATGATTCCTAATTACATTTGTTCAACACAAAAAAATGCTGTGTTCAAGTTCAGGAGACTTCGGAAAAAAGCAATTTACCTGAATGCTGAGTTCTGTTTCCACTAATTGGTGTTAATAAAATGTTGCCTTCAATGCCTTGGCTCCAAGTGTGGCTATGCGCCTTATTGTCCCTTTAGGATCCTTCTGCCGTGGGCCGGCAGAAGACTTAGGTGTGCGTAGCATTCCTGTGCACATCCTCATCATCCATCTACTACTACAATTCTTTCTTATCCCATGTTAAAGCCCTACAATAATATCCTGTTCAGAAATATTAAGGCCATGTTATCCTGGGTAATTGTTTAATCAATCAGTAAAGTTCAGTACTCACTAATAGGTAGGTTAAAACACAGTTTGCTTTGACACATGAAGATATGATCATACGGTGTGACACTAAATCATTTGGTGTGACATTCCAAATAGTGAGAAATCATACCTTTATTAATGATTAAACCAAAAAAATGTTTATGGATTACATAGAGAATATTATCAGGAAGAGTCACAAATATTTGTGTAAATTTAGAGAAAGTTTTGACAGAATACATTTAAAATATGTTGTAAGATCATGAACATGGGCCTCACACAGAGTGTCGATTATGAAAAAAATATACAGATATAATTAATTTTCAAAAAACTATAGTGGATCACTGGTTAGTTATGATAAAGGACTTTGATAAAGTGAGTAACTTAAGAAAGATGTACTCCATTTTCATTTTATGAACAATTATTTTCATGTCACACCATATGACGATTTTAGGCACAAGTACAACAAACTGCTGAATAAAGTCTGATTCCAATAAAATATCTAAAAACAAAATGTATTTCCATAAGGTTGAGAGTGAGTAGAACAAAAGTAAATAACTTTTATGCCTGCAATTTAAAGTTTTTTTAAAAACACATTTTTTGGGGCGTCACGTCACTGACCCATATATCATCCACTTATCCACTTGAATGGAAAAATATCTTGAGAAAGAGATTTTTTTAATCTGTTATCTGGCCCAGTGGCAATGGGCCTTTACTTTGATAAAATGATTGAAGAAATTATTTTCTTCCACCCTAAATACAAAAACAATAACATTAATATATTCTCTATTTTAGCTTGGAATAAAATATATTAGTGCAGAATCAAACACATTTAATAAATTAATACAATCATCTAGCGCCCCCAAGTGTCAGGAACCGGAACTACTTGTGTAGTGTGTGCTGTCTGCAGGACAGTTGAGTTGACGGCAACACAGTGGAGGAGGCGCTCTTGCAGTGGTGGGAGACTTGAAACGGTAAAGGTGAATCATTATTTAATTGATTGATTTGATCGATGTATTTATTAGAATGTGGACGCGATTCCGTTAGGATTTGTGCGCAGACAACGAGGTATATTTTATTTGAGGTGTTCTTTAGTTTCGGTTTATTTTGTTTTGCAATATAAACGGCTACGTTAAGTTCTAGTAGCTCTGGTCCAGGTTTCAGAAACTTGACGTTGCAGCCTTAACGGCCTGGTCTGCAGGGCTCAATGTCAGTCAAAATAAACAAAGCTACTTCGCTACTTCTCACCCCCTTGAAAAGGAGGAAAGGTGAATGAATCATGATCATTTCATCAAAGTTGCAATTGTTTCCCCTCGGCGTTTTTTGATTTAGGTATTTATTTTATTAGAAGTTTTTGCATGGGAAAGGGCACAGTTTCATGACCGTTAAACGCACACTGATGTGATCTCTATGCAGACTCCCACCTCACCTTGCAGACATCGCTGACAACATGTTGACTTCTGCCAGCCAGAGTGAAGTACAGCATGCTGCCAAGAGGAGACTGGACACTTCCTACCATGATGTGAGTGTGTGCAAACAGCTGTTGGAGGACTGCTTTGATGTGTGAGCTCTGCTGTGTCGACGGTAAACAGGTAGAAACATGTTTAAACAAAAAAGTACAAAATTGGCTATATTAATTATATCAAGTTATTTCATCAGTCTCATGCAGGCCTGGAATTTTGTCATTTTAGGGGCAAGGCCACTTGTCCTTTGGTGTTGTCCATTTTTTGAGGGCACAAAGGCCAATGCCAGGGCAGGAAGGCCATCAGGGACAGGGTTAGGGATGATAACCTAATCTGCAGTGAAATAGATAAATTATGGTATTTACAATCTTATCCATGCTCAGCCAGAGTCCTGATGGCTTAAAGATGGGGACTCCCGGACTCGGGGAGCTGAGCTTTCAGAATCTCAACTTTCTTGTCTACATGACAAGAAAGAAACACCGATGTCTGTCTACTGTATACATATTGACAAGAAGGAGACAGAGGAGAAAGTGCTACAGTCAGCTGGGGCATTAAGGCCACTGTGGCCTCAGGGAATTACATTTTCTGGAGGGGCACAAGGCCAAACTGAGGGGCAATGGCGGTGGGAGGGGCGGTGGGAACCAACGTCCATACTGCTACACTAACTAGAATACCAAGATGGGTTGACTCATTAAACTAATACTGAGGGTAACATGACATTTCACAACATTCTACTCAAGGACAGGTTTTAAAGCCACATTACAGGATCGGCAACATTATGCACAGAGATGAACAGTTTATTTGTCTGTTTTATAAATCTCAGTCTGGCTGTTGTCGTTGCATTTCAGGAGCACAGCACCAGTGAACCCCCAGCCTCGCTACAGGTTGAGATGTTTGTGGATTCCAACCATCCCAACCAGGTGTTGCAGGGCCTCGCCAGGCTGCGGCGCCACAGTGTCTTGTATGATGTGATCCTGTGCTGTGAGGGACAGGAGTTCCTCTGCCACCGTTACTTACTGGCTTCCTTTAGCCCCTACTTTCAGGTAAATAAATACATGCTGATGTTAAAGGGATAGTTCATTGGTTCATTACCAGAAGAGTCTAGTGGTGGAAAATCTCGCCTCAGAGATTTGGTACTCTTAACAAATAGTATAGAGGTTATGCGCACACATAAAGTGAATGGTAAATCGAGTGGCAAAAGTGAGCCATTTAATTTTTTTTAATGCAATCAGGTAGGATATTCTGTTTGGATGTATGGGCTGTCAAGGCCAGAAAGTAGTTTTTTTGCCACTAAGTAGGCTTTCCCGCATAACTTGCCGGGTATGATGATGATGTCACGCGCAAGCATCACCTGTTCACACACACACACAGACATCTCCTCTGCAGTGCTCTGAACTATCTTCTCTCCAAAAGCTATTGAATATGATGGAATATGATTAAAGGAGGACTTCACCACTTTTCAACCTGTCTTCATATAATAGGTCCTCACTAATGTTCATGATAAAATAGCACCATTATTTTCTAGCCTGGCTTAGCCCGACTCTATACTAATGCAGCTAAATAACTGCAGTATAGATCCCCACCTTGTTTTAACATGGTTGGATTGTGTCTAGCTGAGCTAGGCTAATTTTTTTCTACTCTGGGTCTCATAGGAAAGCTGTGGGCTAGTCAAATCCATTCACCAGTGATATCATCAATGGGGAATCCAAGCTAATAGAAATTGCAGGCTTTCTATTCCTGAGAAGTTGCAATGTTAAAGTGGAAGCAGTTGTTCTCGCGATAATACAAATCTAAATATTATTTTCAAAAATATTGTTTAAAGAAAAGCATTTCTCTAGGTCGTCCTCAGACGAGCCTTCCATCGTTGCTTCCAGTCATCCCGGTTCTCCATACATCTGGCCAGCTCGTTGGTGCTTTGTGCTCCTACGTCTTTCTTGAGTACATCCACATATGTTATTGTGGGACGTCCTTGTGACCCGTGCCCATGTGTTGGTTCCCACAGCACCAGTTTGCTGGCAGGAAGCTCCTGGTGTCTTTGGCAGTGTCCTGCTAGTCTCATTCTTCTGGCAGCAATTTTCTCGCTCACCCTTGGTATTCCCTCATACAGGCTCTTGTATTGTTGGTAACATGTGCACTCTTGCTGATGTTAAGTACTGCACGCAACATTCTGGTGTAGCACCCGTCTAGAGACTGCAGGGTTGGCTTCAGGGTCCAGCATTCACTTCCATATAGGAGAACAGACTCTACCGTTGCCGTTCAGGGCCTTCCATGCAAGTGCCTTCCTCACTTTAAGATCTTTCTCGGTTGAGTTGACCCATGCGCCCAGGTACTTGAAGTCCTTGACTTCCTTCAACACATCGCCTCCTGTTGTTGTCAGAGGTGAGTGTTCCGGTAAGTTATAGGTGATAACCTCAGTTTTCTTGGCATTTAGCCTAAGGCCAACCTTGGCACACTCTAACCCCACTCTGTTCAGGAGTTCCTGTGCTTGCTTGTGTCATGTTGTCGGAGAGCAGGCTGATGTCGTCTGCATAGTCCAGGTCCGTCAGGACATCATCTGTCAAACTATGATGTCACTGGTGGATGGATTTGACCCGCCCACAGCTCTCCTATGAGACCCAGACTGAGTAGATATTTTATCATGAACATTAGAGGACCTATTATATGAAGACGGGTTGAAAAGTGGTGAAATCCTCCTTTAAGGATTACTGTGATTATGGTAAGCTCACGTTTCATATCAGACACACGATAATTCTTTATCCTCCTCAAAAAATATTTAAATCGTCCCCCGTTTGAATCAATTTAAAATGTCATAAATCGTGGCATGCCTATAGGTGGGTATTCTTAATCTCTGGCGTGTATTCCTAACACATCGCCAAGAGTTCCAGGCGAGAAGGTTTTCCGGTGACTAGACGGCCAGTTACCTTCATTACTCACCCCATAGAGACTTAAATTCATGGATACGTTTGTATTGTTATTGTCGCATTCCTAAGCCGATAATTTGATGACCAGCAGTGGTTTCCCAGTTGTTCCCTTATGGAGACACAAAGCGTCCCCTCCAATTATTGGCTTAGGAATGGGTCACAAGTCCAGTGTGAAGTTTCCACAATCAGTGATGTCTCTTTTGAAAAAATGTCCAATTATTCTACACCATGAACACTCCATCCAAGCCAGTAATTCAGCTTTTCAACCTTCACAGGCCATGTTTGTGGAGTCCACACAGGAACAGGTGACCATGGTTGGTGTGGAACCTCAGATCGTTGGTTTGTTGGTGAATTATGCCTACACTTCAACGGTGTCCATCTCCACTGCAAATGTGCAGGTAATGTCATATCATCACCAGGATTCATGAACCTCATTCTTTGTCTCCAGTTTTGTCCTGTCTGTGCTTACTGCCTTTAAGACCTGGAGGAACTCTGTGTCACTAACTATGCATTTGAACCACTTTAACCATTATTTTACACTATTCAGAAATTGCAGATCTACAAGCTCATAACACGGACCGAACTTGTAGAATAGATCTGTTATTTTTTTTTTTATCATGAAAATGTGTGCAAATCTTTAAATATATAAACATTTTAACTAAAATCTTTGCTTCTGGGAGGTCCCTGGAACAATATTTGAGGAAGGGGGTCCGTGGCCAAATACATATAATTCTGGGGCTCCTTGATTTAAAAAGGTTTGAGAACCACTAATATAGAAACATAGGTTTTTCTGAAAATGTTTAGGCTTTAGAAGACATTTATAGAATTGGGGGTGACGGGTCTCCATTCTGACACATCCCCGTTCCGGTCACCAGGTTTTTTTTTTTTGTAATAATTATTTGGGAAAATGGAAAAAATTAAATAGAAAAAATAATTATTAAAAATACATGAAAAAGGTTATCGAAAAAAACACGGCCTGCTCACGTATTAGGAGGGTAGTATGAGTCACCAGAAAAAAATTATTGGTGTTTTTAATGAATCGATCATGGTTAAAATGGAGTTTGAAGTTAGAATGATTGCGTATGGGTAGCGGCCCTGGGCCTGGAGTGGTTAAGGTTAGGTTTAGGACGTCGAAATAGCGATGTTTCGGAGTGCCGACGTGTAACCAGAATCGGGTCCTCAGGTCTTAATGGGTTAAAGATAACATATTGATTTGATCTAGGCCCTACTAGCAGCATCAAACCTGTTCGAAGTCGCAGCTGTTCGAGAGGCCTGCTGTGACTATATGGAGCGTCACATGGATATAAGTAACTGTGTGTGGATTCACTGCATTGCTGAGGCGCACTCCTGTAAAATGTTGCAGAGACACAGCGTGGCTTACATTGTGGAACACTTCAGTGTCGTCTACCAGCAGGTTTTTAAGTTTTGTCTTTTTTTCTTTCTTTTTTTTTTTTCTTTTTTACCAGATTAAAGAGTTACCTGTATTTGTTTTCCCTGGCCTTTTAATAACATTTTGTATATACATTTTATTTGTGTAACATTGTTGTTTTTTGCACTGTATTTTAATTGTAACATTGCATACTTTTCTATTGTTCTTTGTATATTGTGCAGCACTTTGGTCGACCATGGTGGTTTTTAAATGTGCTCTAAAATAAAATAAAATTGACTTGACTTGACTTGACTCTTTACAGCGGCAACATTATGCACAGAGATGAACAGTTTATTTGTCTGTTTTATAAATCTCAGTCTGGCTGTTGTCGTTGCATTTCAGGAGCACAGCACCAGTGAACCCCCAGCCTCGCTACAGGCTGAGATGTTTGTGGATTCCAACCATCCCAACCAGGTGTTGCAGGGCCTCGCCAGGCTGCGACGCCACAGTGTCTTGTATGATGTGATCCTGTGCTGTGAGGGACAGGAGTTCCTCTGCCACCGTTACTTACTGGCTTCCTTTAGCCCCTACTTTCAGGTAAATAAATACATGCTGATGTTAAAGGGATAGTTCATTAGTTCATTACCAGAAGAGTCTAGTGGTGGAAATCTCGCCTCAGAGATTTGGTATTCTCACAAAAAAAAGAAAAGAGTCTCCTCCAATTATTGGCCTTGGAATGTGTAACCAGAATCGGAATGGTTTCCCAGTTGTTCCCTTATGTTCCCTTATGGAGACACAAAGTGTCTCCTCCAATTATTGGCTTAGGAAGGCGTCCAGTGTGAAGTTTCCACAGTCATTGATGTTTATGGGTGCAATAGTATATGCATGCTTTACCATGAACAGTCCATCCAAGCCAGTCATTCAGCGTTTCAACCTTCACAGGCTATGTTTACATCTGGCATGGTGGAGTCCACACAGGAACAGGTGACCATGGTTGGAGTGGAACCTCAGATCATTGGTTTGTTGGTGAATTATGCCTACACTTCAACGGTGTCCATCTCCACTGCAAATGTGCAGGTAATGTCATATCATCACCAGGATTCATGAACCTCATTCTTTGTCTCCAGTTTTGTCCTGTCTGTGCTTACTGCCTTTATGACCTGGAGGAACTCTGTGTCACTAAGCATTTGAACCACTTGAACCATTATTTTACACTATTAAAAAGTGTATGAAGTTTACATTATTCTAATAGGCCACCGGGTATTTGTTTCCTTCCTGAAAGCTGAAACCCTCTTAGTCAAAAGGCCCAATCGTAAAACACAGATGAAATGACATTATTATACTCATCCCCTCTCCTTTTACCATTCCCCCAACTGGGAAATCTCGCTATTTTTTCTACGTCCCATTATTTCGACTACGGCCGGCGTCGGCAGGTTAGCCAATCACCAGTGTCAGGGTTACCGAGGTTAGGTTTAGGCATAGAGGTAGTATAATCATAATACCTGATCATCATGTTTTAGGGAAGAAAGAAACAATGGCACCACCTCTTTTAGGATTTAGAATCAGGTCCTCAGGTTTTAATGGGTTTTTAATAAAGATAACATATTGATTTTATCTAGGCCCTACTAGCAGCATCAAACCTGTTTGAAGTGGCAGCTGTTCGAGAGGCCTGCTGTGACTATATGGAGCGTCACATGGATACAAGTAACTGTGTGTGGATTCACTGCATTGCTGAGGCGCACTCCTGTAAAATGTTGCAGAGACACAGCATGGCTTACATTGTGGAACACTTCAGTGTCGTCTACCAGCAGGTTTTTAACCAAGTTGTTTGTCTGTTGTTGGCTTTTTCTCCTATTTACGTTCATAACCATTACTCAACTTGCCATCGCAACTGACCCGCTATTATTGAATCCGTAGGAGACAGTGGGGGAAGGATCGCTTATTTTCACTTCACCAGCGTCAGCAGGTTATAGCTACTCACCAGCGTCAGGGTTACTGAGGTTAGGTTTAGGGTTAGGTTTAGGCAAAGTTTTACTGAGGTTAGGGTTAGGCTTAGGCAAAGTTTTACTGAGGTTAGGGTTAGGTTTAGGCATAGTTTTACTGAGGTTAGGGTTAGGGTTTGGGTTAGGTTTAGGCATAGAGGTTAACGTTCACCTGCGCGGTCCAAGTGACCACAGCCGAGCGCTCCAGACCTCCGCTCCAGCCAATCACAAGCCGCGCCTTCTAATTTATTCAACCCCGTCTCCTACGGATTCCATTATTGCCAACTGACCCAGACCACTACTTTTGAATGCTATCAATGCACTGAATGGGATTTTTTTTATGTGTACTTACGATTGAATGGTGCAGTAACTGAGATACTGACCTACCCGACGTGTTAATCACACCATTGATTGCGACATACTGACTTACCGACGGGCTCAGTAGGTGCGCTGTATACAGTATAGTTTTGGTCTGTGACAGAGGTGTGCCGTCTCAAGTGGACTTGATCCACGTGTCGAGCATTGCGAGGACCGCTTTAGCTGACTCAGCACTGTTCGAGTTGTAAACCAGGGGGCCAAAATGGTAAATCGTCCCCCCGACTTTTATCAACCCAGTGAATGATGACAAACACCTACTGCCATCAATACATTGAATGATGACAATGAAGCTACTGTGCCCATAATCGCGATTATTTGACATAATCACGATTATTTGTCATAATCGCCAATCGTTTCCATGTTAAAACATTTTCAACATGGAAGTCAAACATAGTGGAAATAGCAGATCTACAAGCTCACAAGCGTGTGAGCTTGTAGATCGGCTGTTCTTTTTTGGAGCTGTGTGGAGCTCCCTATACGTGGCCGTGTGTGTATCCGTCTATGTGGGTCCGTATGTAGCCCCGTCTATGTGGGTCCGTATGTAGCCTCAAGAATGTGGTGAAGTACCTTTTATGACGACACATGTTAAGGGAGGGGCGCTGTTTTCAACTGCAATACACACACACACACACACACACACACACACACACACACAGCTCCACTTCGAACAGAGGTTCGATTATTAAGTATAAAGTTGTCAAATATGTCAGTAATTTCTTTGTATATTTAGGTTATGTGTCATATCTACCATGTGCTACTTCAAAGCCTAAAAGCCAAACAGAAATGTAATTGTCAACGACAAAAACACAATTAAATCTTTAAACGCAATTATTTGAGTGACAATTAATCATGTAAAATGTCATAATCGTGACAGCCCTAGTGAGCACTTGAGAGGAGAAATGTTTTTTTTTATCAGAAACAGAGTTTTCATCAATGTCTATCAGCTAATCTACTATATTATCCCCCCCCCCCCCCCCCCTTTTTTTTTCTTTCTAATAATTAGGAAGAGTTCCTCTCTCTGTCTGTGGAAAGACTGACAGAGATTCTGGCTAGCGACCATCTCAATGTGCCCAATGATGACATGGTGTTTGAGGCTGCCATGTTGTGGTTAGACAAGTGTCCTACGCGAAAGCAGAGCTTTGATAAGGTCAGTCATTTCAGACGATCAGAGGCCTCTGCCTATCAATACATAAGAGGTCCTGTAAGTGCAAGGTAGTTGCTAGAACAGTGCCCACTGTCCACTAGATGCTTGGCACCTACACAGTATATACAGTAGTTCTAGCAATTACTATGCAGGATTATATAAAGATGTTCACTCCATATCACTCCATATCCAGAGTGCAGTGTTGTACTCTCTTTTTACAATGTTGTACTTTACTTGAGTATTTCCCATTTATTTGTACTTCTACTCCACTGCATCTCTCATCCAAATATTGTACTTTTACTCCACTACATTCATATAGAAACTTTAGTTACTTTGTAGATTGATTATTATTACAAAACATACATTAACCACTTCAACCCTATATACATTGCAGACATTTGACAATAGCTGATCTTCAAGCTCACAGCATTGTTCTACGTGTCCTTTATTAAGGTGCTAGAGCAAATCCGTCTGCCTCTCATCAGTCCCTACTACCTCCACACTGTGGTCCAGTCTCTGGACGTGCTGACAGAATACCACCGCTGCCAGAGGTTCATATCTGAGGCCAAGCAGCGCTTTCTCCTGCCCTTCATTAACACAGCACGGCCACGCATGACCACAGGTACCCTGCCTCACACATGCATGCATGTTGCACTGCTGATGATGCTGGAAAAATACATCAAGGTTTTTACCAGTTTGTGCAAAGACAAATTCCTCCAATGTGCAAGAATAAATGTCAATAAGAGTATGACTTTAGTTTTAGAATTCAAGCTTTAATTGTTTTTTTGTTTTTTCTTTTGCTCTTTAATATATGTCAGTCTATATGCCAATGTTCTCCTGGATTCTTTCAGTGACTGCTAATCTGGGCTATAAAATGGTGCATTTATATAGCGCTTTTATCCAAAGCGATTTACAGAGATTGTGCATTACATTCACCCATTCACGCACACATTCATACACCGGTGGCGGAGGAAACCATGCAAGGCACCAACCTACTCACCGGGAGCAATTAGGGGTTCAGAGTCTTGCCCAAGGACCCTTCGACATTAACTCAGGGGGAGCCCGGATTCGAACTGGGAACCCTTCGGGAACCCTTCGTGCTCTAATAACGGTTTCTCTACCCCTGAGCTATGCCGCCCCATTTCACTGCAAGGGCTCATCTACGTGCCTGGTGCTGTTTATGTTCTATTTAACCACCTAAACCTTGTGTACTAGGAGTGTAACGATATAGTAACTGAATCGAAAAAATGTTTTTAATTTGCCACAAACTTCTTTATCGATATGAAAACTGCAAAATGTCGTAAACAGTGGGTAAGTTTCAAATGCCGGACTTAGGTCTTCAAGGCTTTATTTTTTTTCAAATTGGACTTAGGCCTAAATGGTGATGCGTATCGTATCACTATTAAATGTATTGTTACACCCCTACTGAATACCTAGTTGTACGATGAATCATAAAAACAACACACCTACAAGCTCACACAATAATTGGGATGTGTTGTGTGCTTGTAGATCTGCTATTTTGTTAAATGTGGGAAATCTTGGTGGATTATAGGTGGAAATTGTAAACTCAATATCTGAAGACAAGCATGCCTGTGACTGTGAGATGGTCCTGTTTTTATGAAATACATTTGGTTTCAAATTGAACATTTCAATCTACAGTACTTTGTCTGACCTGCTCATTCTTTCTGGCTTGTTGAAGTGATCGTGGGAGTGGGTGTAGAGACTCCAGATGGCTCTCCCTTAGTTGAGAGCTTTGAACCCCTGACCAGTCAGTGGATGACCCTGGGACGCCTGCCTGTGACACTAAATGACTATGCTGTGGTTTCGTCAGGTGAGGAGGATTACCAACAGTTTATTAACTTGTGTTACCGTCTCTTCAAATCCGAAATCGTCCCCTATTTGGAAAATAAGACGTTTCCTGATAAGGAATACACTTTGTTCCTTATCTTTGGGAATCAATCAATGACACACATCTTACAAGTTCCATTTTCAGTTGCTCAGTTGCACAGAATCCCAAACCAACAGCCAGCGTTTAGCATGCACATATGATTGACAGGCAGTAGTTCATTTCATAAAGCGACGTCACTGGTTGAGGGATACAGGGAACTGTGATGTTATGCCATTTAATGTTTTTATTTACCGATGACTCTCAGGCCAGGCCAGGTGTCTAAATCGGTGTCGGGACCCATTTTTGTTTCCTACGATTTGTTTATTTCAACAAATGTAATGAAAAAACATATAATAATAATAATAAAAAACATAATGATAGTAATAATTTCATAAAGAATTCAGTAAAAGTAAATAACTTAAGAATTCAGTAAAAGTAAGTAACTTAAGAGGGAGTGAAATGGGCGTTCTACAAGTTCACAATGCGATGTATTTTGAGCTTGTATTGGCTATTTTCACTACTTTACACTTGTGTTTTCTGAGTCCCTGGGACTCAACCAGTGGCTAATAGTGTTAATACTAGAAGACGGATACAGTATATGAAGACATTTCAAGTTGTACATGCATATTAAAATCTTTATGTTTGTAACAATTTAGATACAACCCATTTTAATTCTCCCCCTCTCACACCCTTTAGGCTCTACTATGTATTTGGCCGGAGGATATGATCCAACTTCTGAAACGTTGGATTCACACAGTAGAGACATGTGGCGCTATGATGTTCATCATAACTCATGGTCGAAGATGGCTCCCATGAATATGGAACGCTCTTTGTTCAGTAAGATTGTCAAATTATGACATGCAATGTAACCGCATTAACCCTGATGTCTATTTTGGGATAACCATAGGCAAAATTGTCTTTGTCTTTGTTGCATCATTTATGAGAATGGATAATTAAAGCACCAATCATATCAGTTGACTTAGAATTTGAAATTAAAGTTGAAGTTAAAATGATGTTTGTTTTGGAATAATCACTAAGTGTTGTTGCCTACACAAAGAGGCTGTATACCATGACTTATTTCTATCTTATAGAATAATAATTGTTGTTGTCTTTGTTACTATAGCAGCTGATGAAATATCCTGGGCAATCATTTCTATTTTTATATTGTGATTTGTGGCTACTGGCTGTTTGCCAGGCAGGCCTGCAGGCAAGAAGATGTTTCAAGTCAAGGACCCCTTAGCTAAGGGAGAGCAGGACCCCCACTACATATTGTATCAAAATTCTGTTGCAAATTAAATCTTAATAGATGTCATAGATAGCTCCATAAACTTGTTTGACAGCACTGTGTATTTATCAAACATTTAAAACTCATCATTAGGCCCTCCCTCCCTCCACTCCACACACACACACACACACACACACACACACACACACACACACACACACACACACACACACACACACACACACACACACACACACACACTGTCCCTAGGTCTGGTGATGCTAGATGCATATGTGTATGCAGTGGGTGGCATGGAGACTGACAAGAGTGCAGACTCCATGGAGAGATATGACCCGGCAACCAACACCTGGCAGTTAATGGAGTCAGTCGGCGTGAGAGAGCATTACGATGCTGTCGTCAACCATACTATGGTGGCATTAGATGGACATCTCTATTTTATTGGTATGGAACAGTTTTATGAGCACTGAACAATAAATAGAAAAAATATATACATTATATATACATTATTATGGAAACTATGGGAAAAAAGGCAAATACCAGATTAACAATTAAAAATGCTGAACATTTCAGTTTGTCATATATTATTGTGATTTTTTACTCAAAACACGTTTATCTCACCAACAACCATGATTACTGTTTTATTACACATTCATTCTTCTCCCTCCTGTTGAAAATGAATAATGTCTTGACGTGTGTGTGTGTGTGTGTGTGTGTGTGTGTGTGTGTGTGTGTGTGTGTGTGCGTGTGCGTGTGTGTCCTCCTGGGCCCTAGCTGGCGCCCCATCAAGCCATCAGCCATGCCCATCCCAGCCTGCCAAGTTCAACCCTGAAACCTCTGAATGGACAGAGATCTCTCCTATGCAGCTTCAGCGGGATCAATCAGCTGCCTGCACTCTCAATGGGAAGATTTATGTCATAGGTATTATACCTGTTCTTTAAGACTCCTATGGCCCATAGTAGTCTGGGGTGATAAGCTAGCTAGTCAGAAAACTACCGGTACAACATTGTCATTCGCCACAGTGAAGGGCTATCACCGGGAACCCCGACATCTCTCCTCTGTTATCTCCCCATCACCCCGTTCACTGATTGGTCGATCTTGACCAATCAGTGTGCCCCCTGGTTTCAGAGGCATCATTGTCACGTGATAGGACCTCACAGTGAGTCCGTGTCTATGATGGCCTCCACTTGTTTTCTCATTTTTAGGTGATAGATTATCTCCTAAAAGTTGAGATGATAGCTCTTCACCTCGGACTATGATAAAGCCAGTGCTGTGTTCTACCTGTATTGCACGTATACAACGTCTGCTGTCAGAAATAAAAATATGAATAGCATCTGCCCTCGTGAACCTTTCAAAGTAGCGTATTTGATAGGCATTATGCACTGGCGCATGCCCTGGCCACACGAATAGCCGCGGATCATAGATTATAGTCTGCCCTCAAAAAAAGTCTAGAACACATCACTGGATAAAGAAATGAGTCAGTGGTGGAAGAACTAAGTATGCATTAATTAACTGTACTTAAAGGACAACGTCACCAATTTTCAACCTATCTTCGTAAAATTGGACCTCAATTATGCTTATAATATGGTAAAACCTTTGTCTACCCTGTCTCTGTCTCAGAAAAGGGATGAGACAGTAAAGAAACCTACCAGTGACATCATAGGTGGTGAATCAAAGCTAATAGGAAAGTTGTCATCCTACGGTATACTGGAAGCCATTGTTCTCACGTTAAGAAAAAAGAGAAGAGAGAAACGATGATGTCACAAGTGGGTGGGTTTCTGAAGTGTCCACAGAAATTTGGTTGAAGTTGTTCCTAACAGTACTTAAGAGTACTGTATAATCTGTATCCACCACTGATATTAGTTCCATAATAGACTCACTTAACCCATTCAGGCTGGGTACACATTTTAGTGTATGGGAGGGGCTTACAGTACATGTACAGTATGTTGCAACATATTTGTTTTTGTAGGCTAAATTCTGATTTAGGCCTAACTAATAGGTTAGGCCTAAATGGGTTAAACTTCACTGTAGTTTGGGCACATTGTGGAACAGTCACTATATGGTTAATTGTTGTTTATCCTTAGGTGGTCTTCATGAGAATGTCAGGGAAAAGACGGTGGAGTGCTACAACCCTGGGACTGACCAGTGGACCATGTGTGCACCTCTGACAGTGGGACGCTCCTCCCACTGGGCTGTTGTAGCAAATTCTATCTACATACTTGGAGGGTCAGATGATATCCATGTTGAAGATCTTGGAGTGCCAGAAGATCTTGACATTCTCGGAGAATTCAATTTAGATATCAATGATCTATCTATGTATGATGTTGAATTTGACACCATTTACCACAGTATCAGGTAAGATACGGCCGCTGACTCATGAATGCCTGGGATGAGGTGGCTTCTTGTTCACACCAGATCATTTCTCTCATGGCTATTGGTCTCTCTCCATGTAGGGGTAGGAGCTGCCAGTTCATAGAACGCTACTGTGACATGACAGACACATGGGAAACTGTGGGGGAGATTGCTACTGGTGGATGCAGTCTCTGCTCATCGCTCAGGCTGAGGAGTGGACATGTTTCCGCTGTTGATGAGGATGGATCCTTGTGATGTAAGTGATGATGATCATGACTACTGGGGCAAGTAAATATGGGATGGGACGATATGAACATTTCATATCACGATTATTGTGACAAAAGATATTATCACGATAATCCAAATCCATTATCCTGGGGCGGAACATTTACAACATTGAGGGTGAGAAAAAAAAGACTGTATCAAGTATGTATAGTATATGTACCTTTTACCAGCTATAGAGGGTTTAAGTGGTACCGGATATGCAGCACGGCAAATAAAAGGTGAATTGATCCCAGTGTATGGCGGTCTCACAATACGATTATTGAGTGTTTTTTAGTTTTTCACGATAAACGATAATATCCTTTATCGTCCCATCACTACGTCAAACCTGCCGGTGTCACCATTATCTTCAGTATTTTGTGATCTCAATACAGTAGATGGAAGTACAGTTGCCTGCTTAGATTAACTGCCCTTAATGTTTCACTGTCAATAGATTTGTATATTGCACATTACATTCACTGTTGATTGACTGTACAGATGTATGATCCGTGTACCTACTGTGTAGGCAGGCCTACACTGTGCATATTGTACATCAGTCTCGGTTCACTTCAGTCCTTATTTACAGACATAATGACCAGGAGGCCAAATTATTAAAAGTTTACCACAGCAACAAAAAAAAGAAAGAAAAGAATTCTTCAAGAATATATATTGACTGTGAGAACCACACATCCACCTGGGGGCAAGAGCACCCACATTTCTTTTCCTTTTTTTCCTTTTATTTTCTTTTTTGACATGTAGATATTCTGTTTATTCATATTTTAGATAGTGCCTTATACGTATTCCTATATTTAGGGTGGTTGCCCAACATGTATACGCACTATAGTACTAGTGCGAATTTATTGCGACCATAGGTCGCATTTACTACCAAAACCTCCACGGGCTGTCTGTCAGTGAGTGAGTCAGTCAGTCAGTCCGTCACACTTTTGCCCTGCTCATATCTCCACAACCGTTGCCCCCATCCATGCCAAATTTTGCACACATACTCCTTGACTGCCAAACTACAACCTCCAAGGACCCCCGAAGCCCCAGGGACCCCCAGGTCCCTGGGGGACCCCCAGATGTAAAAAATGACCAAATGTGCTCACACGTCACACTTTTTCCCTGCTTATATCTCCGCACCCGTTGACCCGATCCATGCCAGATTTTATACACACACTCCTTGCCTGCCAAACTACAACCTCCAAGGACCCCCGGAGTCCCAGGGTCCCCCAGGTCCCTGGGGGACCCCCAGATGTAAAAAATGACCAAATGTGCAAAAATGACCACCCCAACGGGGCTGCTCACGGGGAATTCCCGGGGACCACCGACTCCTGGTGCTCCAGAACGGATGCAAAAGTGGTGGCGCCCCCAGTGGAGGACCCCCTGCCACTGCAGCGCACATAAAATGCCGTAACTCGGGCTAGGAGCGTCCGGGAGAGCCGGGGCCGGTACCTATTCGTCCGCCAAGGCAACGCGGAGACCCCACCCCTCATTTCTCACATGGCCCTATTGTAGCGCCACCTTCAGGCCGATTTTTAAAACACATTTTTGGACACTGCTCCTACAGTTTTTGCCCTAAAATCACGAATATCACTACACAGCATGTCTACACTCATGTCATCAACATGGATCAGGAAGATTTTGGAAAAACACATTTTTTCCCTATTTGTGGAGATAAGCCACCTACGGTCGCTTATCTCCCGATTAGGGAGTCTTACTGGTTATTAGTGTTATTGTGTATATGTTCCCCATTTTCAACTGTTTTTATTTTATTTGTGACACTTACTTTGGCAATGTAAACGTATGTTTTCTCTTGCCAATAAAGCTCCTTTGAATTGTGATTGCCCAACAGGGCAACACACTATACTAGTACTAGTGCAACTTTATTATCAGTGTGGTTGCCAACAGGGCAATCACTTTCTCTACAGTATCTCCCTTTGTCTCCTCTGCCTCTCCCTCCCTTCATCATCCCTCCATATCTCTCTGTCAACAGGCTGCCCCCCAGTGGCGGGACTGCAGAGGTGTGTGTCAGGTGCTCATCAACTTTGCCTGTGAGACACTGAGTTGGCTCTACAGACTGACAGAAGAACCCCTTCCCCTTGGTCTGGTTACTATGGTTACTCATCACAGCCGGGGACTGAAATGAACCGTATTGACCAATGAGAACCTATGTGGCTTTGGCAGTGCAATGTCTGCAGGCGCAGTTGAAGACAATACTTGAACTTGACTCTCATTTGGACAGTTGTCTTCTTTTGAGGGCGGTAGATTAGGCTCCAGTGACAACGAATGGAGGTGCTGGCACCATCCACATATGGGATGGATCATGGGCTGTCTCTGAACAAGAACCTGAGACTGCCTGTCTGTCAGTGAGACAGTACAGTATGTCTCTCTCGTATCTGGGTTCAGGATGTCTTGGTGAGTGGCAACTTGCAAACTGTGAATTGCTGTGTTAGGAATCTATGTGCTGTGGCAGTGTTGTAGGAAAAAGACTGTTGTGTTCCACAGTGTCACAAAGCACAAACTCTTACAATCCAAAATTATTTCATTGGACAAAGTGCCTTTTTGTTAATTCCTTGTACTGTATGAGGCCCAATCATTGTCATTATGACAATTGCCTATACACACACACAGACAGATTGACACGAAACGAGTTGTGAAAATGAATTGCTGCACACATTAATTACCTTCAACTATGCCCATTTCCACTGAATGTTTGTGACTCACGTTCACACACACACCTACACAGAAGGTTATGGACATCATGACACTGTACATTCCTTCAAACTGTCCCTGTTGGCAGTGTTCATAACTGTTGGGGCTCACCCAAATGTGTTCAGGTTTATAGTTACTTGATCATTTGTGTGTATATATTTCGGGAGATACATTGAAATAGTATTGAAAATATAATGATCTTTAAAAGAAGTACTGAAATGAGAAATGCAATTAATTTGTATTTACCAAAGGCCGTTAGTAACAGTAGAATGAGTTTGAATTTAAATCTAGTGGATTTGAGGTGGTATTCCATTAATAGCAAAACATTTAAATTAAAAAACTAAATAATTATTTTGATCTTTTAATTGTTGAGAAGTATTCCATGATGATGAAATGATTAAGTATTAAATACTGTTGAAGTCTGGGAAAGCGTGAGAACACATTTGACGCTTGCATTAGGAGCATAATTTATTTTTGAAAAGTAGCCACTGTAGCTTACTTTTTATTTTATTTTGCATTTTAATGATTAATGTTTTAGATTTTTCATTTTTTCATATTAAATGCCCATGCCCATTTCCAGTGAAAGGTCTGTGCCGGCTCACGTTCTCACACACAAACACAAGTACTGTTACATTCCTTTAAACTGTCCCTTTTGGCAGTCTTCATGACTGTTCTGTTGTGTTCAGTGTTTATGGTTAATCATTTCTGCGTATATACTGTATTTCACGAGATACTTTGAAATAATATTGAAAATGTAATGATCTTTAAATCATTTGTGTGTATATATTTCGGGAGACACATTGAAATCATTGAAATAATATTGAAAATGTAGTTATCTTTAAAAGAAGTACATGCCTATTGAAATGAGAGTTCTCTGTGTGGAGATCTGCTGCAAATGCAGTAATTTTGTATTTTGGACCGACCGTTGGTAACAGTAGTTTGAATTTAAATCCAGTGGATTTGAGGTAGTATTCTATCAATAGCTAAACTTTTAAATTAAAAAACAAAATCATTTTTTCGATCTTTTAATTGTGGATGATGTATTCCATGATGATGAAATTACCCTTTCAGTTGTATTATATACTGTTGAAATCTGGCAGAGCATTTTATTTGACACTCAAATTAGGAGCATAATTATTTTAGTTTTTGTATTTTGACGATTAATGTTTCTGATATTAGTTTTTTTCTTTTGTCTTGCATATTATTTTAAGGTTTTTAATATTAAAGTGTTTTGTTTTATCTTACATAATATTATCTGAAGTGGTTTAAATATTTTGGTCATGATTTGAATTGTGTATGCTTTTATATGTTGTTAAAAAGTACCAAGTGCAGTAAAATCAGTGAGATATTTCCAGGTCCTATCTGTGTGAGCTTCATTCTGGAACTACCCCTCAGCTATAAGGTGATGGTTTTATATATTTACCATCATGCCAAACAGGTTTCACAGGATATAAGGTGTAACAAAGATCACCTTGTTACAATAGTCTACATGAGGTACACTCATATACATCGGTCATACTATGGCACCAACTATGGTCATGTCATCATTGCAATCCTACTCTACAGGGTAACAATTCTAAATCCAAATGACAATAAGCCTTCAAGCTGGGATTTAACCACTTTCACCCTGGTTTTCTTATTTTGAGTTTTCGTATATTAACTTTCAAAACATTTAAACACGTTCAAAAATAGACAATTTAGAAGCTTGCAACTCATTGCGTCGCAATGAGCTTGTAGATTGACTGTTTTTGAACAAGGTTTAAAAGTTGATTAAGCAAGGCATCTTCTCTTATGACATTATGTAAAAAATAAACTGGAGAAGACACACACAATATTAAATACTTACTGTAACTGTAGTCATAATTAACTGCAACAGTGGCTTCTCAGTGGATGGGAGCCATGCAGGTGCAAGCGTAGCAAGCACATTAACAAAGTACAAAGTAGACTAGGCTGTCATTCAAAATGAGTTGATTATAATTTGCTTCACGACATCCCTCTTTGGAATGTACAGTATTTACATCCATCATTATACTGCTTATATTTAGCTTTATTTTTGATGGCCGTTTTGTTCTTCTCAAATAGGTTAAATAAAATAAAGAAAAAATGGTGTATTCAGTCAAATATACTGTATCCACTTTTCCACCAGATTCACTGCTGGTTGCATTCAAAAAATGCATCATCATTCATTTTCCCATTACAGACAATTTGTGATAATCAAGTCCGGATTCCATGAAGCAGGCTTTTCCCCCCCTTTCTGACAGTTTAGGCAAAAATTTTATTTTTATTATGATTAAATATTCTGTGCATAGAACACCGATACATGGTGTATCTGGGGGGCCGATTTCCTTCCTACTGATTTTAAGTCATGTTGGTTACAGCACGTATGTAAAGTAGAACAAAATGGAGGAAAATTGTTTGTGTTTGATAAACAGTCCCAACCATTTGGTATTCCAATCAGGAATCAGAAGAGAATGAATATCCCTTCACCCTGGTAGTGCAAAAGAAAGGTAATGTCCACACTGAGGTTTTCAGAAGCACAAATGTATTTACTGTAGCAGTTACAGTAGTTACACATAAAAGAGTGATCTGTAAACAACTCCAGAGGCTTAAAGCTGGACTGTTGGTGGGAAAGGAAGCAGGTTCTAAGCTTTGAGAAGGTAATACAATCTGCTACACACACACACACACACACAGTATACACTCAAATCATCTGTGTTCGTTTCAAGCGCAGTGTACAAATGGAAATGCATGAACCATAAGTTACCCTCTCAGAGTTAAACGAACATTCAATACAAAGTCACATTTCAAGCCTTTCTAGTAAATATGTTGCTCTGACTGTATTAATGTTTAGTCTAATAGTTGTTGTGCATGAGATACTTTGGGAATTGCCGTATTTGGCCACTAGAGGGCAATGTAAACTTATGAAACAGGGCTGCCTCTATACTTTATATCCAGTGTTGGGTAAAGATACTTTTGAAACTTTTCTTTCTTTACTTTGTTACGGCTAGCTGGTTACTTTATTAAGTTCATTAAAATATATTTGTTATACTTTTTCCATCACTATTTTTGTACATAAATCATCACTGGTCTATAGCATTTAGTAACACACTTTTGTTTATCTGATTAACTTTTTGGGAGAAACGTCTCTTCTGAAAGTCAAAGTGTGTGGTTTCAGTTATTGTAACACCTGACAAATCAGACACAAATAGAGTGATGAAGTACAACCACATAAGAAATGTGTATTAGTAAACAGACTATCAATACATATCTATACACACTTGTGGTCCCCCTCTAGAGGAGTGTTTCTCAAACCTTTTTATGTCAAGCAAAAAAGATGGGGAGACCCCTGTTACTAGGAGGAATACTGTCTATTTCTCAACTATATCTATTCTCTATCTATTCTCCACTACTATATACAGTATACTTGTGGGACATTTGATCCAAGCACGCACAGTCGCGCGCACACACACACGCACGCACGCACAAATATCTCTGGTCTGCTCAGCCTCTTGTCAACCTTCCGCTCCAGCATGGCAGAAGTCTCTTCCTGTTTCTTCAGCCTCTCGGGGGTTGTTAGGTCTTGAAGTTGTAAGCTGTGCCAAAGTATCCAGTCATGTTCTGGATCAGTCATGTTCCCTCAGCATACGATTCACCTGAAATAAAATACAGGCCAGCACACAGACAGAGAGAGACGGGGAGACAGAGAGAGAGGGCTTCAGAAGTAGTTCGATGTGACTGTGTACTGGGGGTAAGTGGTACTCAAAACACCTGAGGTCAAATGTTAAAGTGCAAGCAGTTAAGTTCACATACTGTATGTGTGTGTGTCTCCTCACCAATGAGGAACACAAAAGTGTTTTAACACATTTGTGGTTGACAATGTAATTTAGTATTCTAAATAATATTAAGGTCTACATAGCCAGGTCAATCATAGCAAGCATCTGGGAAAAAACATCTAGTAAACACAGACCAATAGATGTGAGCAGAGCAGATGACATGCAGGGAATCAAGTCTGAGAAAGTAACTGTGGCTGAATATTGTTTCGAACCACCAAACTTAGTTGTCCGTATTCTTATGGACACTAAATAAATATATTTACCAAAAAGAGACAATCTAAAAGCTGACAATGCATCACATTGGGTTGTGAACTTGTGAGTAGGGTTGCAACGGTATGAGATTTTTAACACTGAAAATATCGTCCGTGTCAACACCGCAGTTATTGGTAAGTTGTAACACTGTTCAACCACCATTGCGTGTCTTGTAGTCTTGTGAGCACTCAGTAGCAGCCAATGCTACCTCAAGCTACAACAACAACAACCATCCGACCATATTAAAAAATTCAGCTTTGTAAAAAAGCAACCACACTTAGTGTTACAACAGCCCTGCGTTTTCTTGTTTGGCTAATCGTTGTTTTTCTGCCTACTGCACGCTGTGACATTATAAAGCCACAACTAGTCTCCTGGAACGTGCCCTGCGAGTGGGGACGAGATATCATGCAGTCTGATGGGCTGTGCCTCGATCCATTGATTGTTCTCTTCACTCCCACACAAGGAACAGCCCCCGGCCGCTCCCGCGATTGAGAACCGAATCACATCGTTCATTTAAAAGAGCTGTTCAAAAGAGCGGAATCGTTGGCGAACGTCACATCTCTACTGCGCTCCTCGGGGCAGAGCAGAGCAGCGGATGCGTTTTCTTTTTATTTAACGATGTCATCGGTGTGCAAGTTAAGTACTCAGTGTTGTGCTCGCTCACCGGTAACACCGAGTACCGTTGCAACCCTAGTTGTGAGCTTGTATACCTGTTAACTCCAGAATAGGATTGATAGGTTGCTCACCTCATCTATACTCTTGACAAGCTCATTATTTTTCTTGGTCTCATCCTTGGCTTGAGGGACCTTTTCTTCAGGTCCAGGGTACTCTGGGTCTAGGCAACCTGCCGCTGTACATCAGTCAGCGCCAATCGTGGCCTCCAGGGCCTTCAAGGATCCACACACCTCCTAAGAGAGGGAAGTCGGCACACAAAATAAATGTCAGTTTTCCAGGACTGTTTTCACACCCCAAACGCAAAGCAGGACTGGGCATTGTGGGCAATTAACTGAAAGAAATATCAAAACAAATATATAGAACCAATAACCATCTAGCTCATGTAAGTTAATTGAATAATCGAGAAGCATTTTTTTACCTTCTCGTGATATATGAATGAATCAACACACATTTTTTATAATTAAATAAATCGATTAACCATTTAATCCTGCATTATGCTTCATTGTACAATCATGGTGGCATGACATACTCAAATTAAGTGAAGTGAAAATAGCCAATCTACAAGCTCATAATGTGTAAGCACAAAAATACAGCCTATGAATAGGGTCCATCAGAAGCATAGACAGGTTGCAGACCCTCTGCTCATTTTCAGCCATCTTTACCTGCATGTGAGAAATGTTATCTCAGAAGACCTTCAGGTCCTCAGCTGACTTCAGCTTGGTCTCCTCTGCGCAGACAAACAGCCAGGCCACATAAAGCCATGACAGGAGCTCCATCACACAAATCAGCTTCTGATACTCCAGGTATGATGAGTGCTCCTGCAGATGGGGAGAGTAGTAGGAGAGCAAAGTAGAGTTGAAATGTAGTTTTATTTATTTTGTGGTTGCAGTGATTGGAACAAAGTTACGAACCAAAAACAAATTATGAGACCAAAAGTTGGAAAACAGGATTCTAAGAAATTAATTTAAATACATTCACTGGGTTAATACAGCAGAGAACTTTGAACATCACATCCAGCCCTGGCTACTGTATCACATATGGCACCATAAAGCCAATTAATCACTTAAGCCATAATCTATATATTAAATGAAAAGATTAATCATGTACCTGTCCCCCTGCTGTGTCTTCCATAGCTCCATCTTCTGCTGAGTGCTGAAAGGTCTTCTTGGACTAGGGGAACGGCTCAACACACTTCCGCTTGGCCAGGAAGGGCTTAGCGATCAGTCAGCTGCTGCACAGACGTCCAGCTTAAGTCATCTGAATTTGAAATAGGAAAACATGACATGTGTGACACTGCAGAGGCACCTTACCTTATTGTGGGGAGTTGTATGTCTAAATATGAATGTTTTCTGTAACTCCTTATTAACCACATGAATCCCATGGCTTTCTTATTCTTGTAATTGGGAAAAGGATTGTCTAACATTCTGTTCATAACCAAATGTATCAGTGATGTCAGCCATTTCCAAATGTGGGCACTAATTTGATCCAAAAAGTGTGTGCAGAGTTGACAGCCTGTGGCTTGGTAGCACAAAAATAAATATGTTCATTTCTTCAATGTAATCACAGTGTCAGGAATGTCTGTGAAACCACTATGGTACTCAATTTATATCCAACTTGTATCCAACACCACAGTAGGTGATAGACAAGTCTGAGATTTAGCTGGAACATGTATTTGATAATGAAACTAAGAACAAGCCATGTTTGTTTAGGGATTTAGCCACAACTTGTTAAACAAGTTGTGGCTACTGATGTCCATTTACAGAATGTATACTAGAAAGGAGATTAAACTGCTGCACTGTCACCTGTTACCTACCAATGCTATGGAGGAGTCCACGTAGCAAACGTCTACCAGCAGCTGATGGTGGATGATCAGCACAATTTAACGGTGGTGTGGCTTCGTCGACTGCGAGAAGTTTTCATCCGTTCTGCATAATAAATAATATTCACATGAGGAACTATTGCATTACCCCCAAGGATGATTGTTAGATATAGTGATATGGGTGTGAATTCTGGAATGTACCATTTGCACAATCATGTCTTTTTTAAGTGGTTCTCACAGACTCCATAGCCTTATGACAAGATAGACAGGTCTGGTCTTCTGATGTTTCCCAGCCATCTCTTTTTCCTATGTAATCAGATAAGATGCTAGGGTAAGGAGACATTTTAATGTTCATGTGTGTATTGTCTTTGTTAAAGAAAAAAAAATGCTTTACATGTTTGAAAGTTGACTATTATTGGCAAACTATCGCCAAAATAAAAGCCTGGGTTAATGAGGCTATTGGCAAACACGTTTACAAGTTCATAACGCCTCATGCTGGGAGGCGCTGTGGCATGTGAGCTTGTAGAGCAGCTATTTTTGAGATTTGTTGTAGAGGGGAAAAAAGAACAGATAAGTTTTCCAAGTATTGAGGGTTTAAGTAGTTAATTGTCTGAAAATACATAATATGTCAAATGTTAACTAAGAAATCTATGAAAGATTTACAACACAATTCTATACAATATGTCGAGTGGGGGTCCCTGCTTCATCTTCATGTCTAATAGGGGGTCCTTGGCTTGAAAAATGTTGAAGATCCAGCTATAGATGGACTGTATATCTACTGTATACCATGAGCTATATTGCATTGCACACATCATTTATCATGATTGTACCTCTATGGGTGAGTGATCATTTTGAGGTATTTGTACTTTACTTGAGTACTTCCAATTTCCAATACTTTTACTTGTGGGGAGTTGTATGTCTAAATATGAATGTTTTCTGTAACTCCTTATTAACCACATGAATCCCATGGCTTTCTTATTCTTGTAATTGGGAAAAGGATTGTCTAACATTCTGTTCATAACCAAATGTATCAGTGATGTCAGCCATTTCCAAATGTGGGCACTAATTTGATCCAAAAAGTGTGTGCAGAGTTGACAGCCTGTGGCTTGGTAGCACAAAAATAAATATGTTCATTTCTTCAATGTAATCACAGTGTCAGGAATGTCTGTGAAACCACTATGGTACTCAATTTATATCCAACTTGTATCCAACACCACAGTAGGTGATAGACAAGTCTGAGATTTAGCTGGAACATGTATTTGATAATGAAACTAAGAACAAGAAAGGAGATTAAACTGCTGCACTGTCACCTGTTACCTACCAATGCTATGGAGGAGTCCACATAGCAAACGTCTACCAGCAGCTGATGGTGGATGATCAGCACAATTTAACGGTGGTGTGGCTTCGTCGACTGCGAGAAGTTTTCATCCGTTCTGCATAATAAATAATATTCACATGAGGAACTATTGCATTACCCCCAAGGATGATTGTTAGATATAGTGATATGGGTGTGAATTCTGGAATGTACCATTTGCACAATCATGTCTTTTTTAAGTGGTTCTCACAGACTCCATAGCCTTATGACAAGATAGACAGGTCTGGTCTTCTGATGTTTCCCAGCCATCTCTTTTTCCTATGTAATCAGATAAGATGCTAGGGTAAGGAGACATTTTAATGTTCATGTGTGTATTGTCTTTGTTAAAGAAAAAAAAAATGCTTTACATGTTTGAAAGTTGACTATTATTGGCAAACTATCGCCAAAATAAAAGCCTGGGTTAATGAGGCTATTGGCAAACACGTTTACAAGTTCATAACGCCTCATGCTGGGAGGCGCTGTGGCATGTGAGCTTGTAGAGCAGCTATTTTTGAGATTTGTTGTAGAGGGGAAAAAAGAACAGATAAGTTTTCCAAGTATTGAGGGTTTAAGTAGTTAATTGTCTGAAAATACATAATATGTCAAATGTTAACTAAGAAATCTATGAAAGATTTACAACACAATTCTATACAATATGTCGAGTGGGGGTCCCTGCTTCATCTTCATGTCTAATAGGGGGTCCTTGGCTTGAAAAATGTTGAAGATCCAGCTATAGATGGACTGTATATCTACTGTATACCATGAGCTATATTGCATTGCACACATCATTTATCATGATTGTACCTCTATGGGTGAGTGATCATTTTGAGGTATTTGTACTTTACTTGAGTACTTCCAATTTCCAATACTTTTACTTCTATGCAAAGCCACTACATTTCAGAGGCAAATATTATACTTTTACTTTTACTTACTGTAGATGGCTAATAGCAAGGTCACACTGTGAGTTTGTAGATCTGTATTTTCAAAGGATTTTATACATTTGAAAACTTGTGAAATGGGACATTCTGCATGAGTAGGCCTACCTTTAATTTTGTATTTTAAGTATATGTTTTGTACTTTTAAGTACATTTTGCATTCCAGACTTTTACTTTCAACAGAGTATTTCTACATTGCAGTATTGATTATTTACTTAAAATGTTAGTACTTTTTCCCCCAACACTGGTTATCTAATCCACAGCCATGGTGGAAATTGCTTTGGAATGAAAAGATGACTTCTAAAGTAATAAATAAAATCAACCAACGAACTCGTTTCCTACAGAGGATCGCCCCGATGGTCAATTCCAACACACTGAAGACCATAGCTGGTGCAATAATCCAGCCCCTCTTTGACTACGGAGTCCACGTATGGTATCGTGACGCCCCACAAGCCCTGAAAACTAAACTACAAACAGCCCAAAATAAACTAATTAGGGTCCTGCTTAGACTTCCCTATCAGACTCACCTCACCGCTACTCACCAGTTAAGAGTGGGGTGGCTCAGAGTAGTTGACAGAGTACAGCAGCTTGCAATGGGCCTGGTGTACAAGATACACTACACCACTATGATACCCAAGTACCTGTCAAAATACTTTATAAACATTAAGGATGTCCATAATTACAACACCAGAGGCAGCGCCACAGATCACTTTCAACCCAGAGTCAAAACCAACAAAGGGTCAAACTCTTTTTTCTGCTATACCACCAAAATGTGGAAAGCCTTACCGAAGGCCACAAAGGAGTGTGGATCACTAGCATCCTTTAAAATTGCCCTGAAAAACCACTTACAGGCAGCAGCCGTTCGCAACTGGTAAAAAAGAATCTAGCCCAACCCTACCCTCCCCTGCCCCTTCTTTGTATATACTGTTTGTTTTGACTTACTGTCTTCTATTTTGTTTTTCTTTACATATCTACTGCATAGTACTGTGTTCTATTTGTCTGTCATTCAATGTTATATGAGATACTTCAATGGTTTCCAGTGGAAATAAGCTTAGTCTTTTCATGGATCTCCTTTTAGTAGACCTTGTACCAGTGAACTGTACCGTCATGAAACTGTACCTTTTCCTATGCAAACTTCTAATAAAGTCTTCAATCAATCAATCAATTGGATGAAATGTTTTCTAAATATAATTGGCTCGACTTGAAACTGATAGAGGAGCTTTTAAATAGGTTAAAAAACGTTGCAAGATCTGAAGTCTTATGAAACAAGTAATACTAATATGTTTGAACTTAAACCAAGTTTGCATATCCAAACTAAAAATGTGTAATTAAACCACAATCAAATCCATATCTAACCATAGCCTACAGTAAACAAAAAAACTAAACAACACAGTGACAGGCTAACGTAAATCCGTAAGCTAGGCTACATCCATACACACTGCCTATAGCCCATCTTGAATATGAATTTAAAGACTAAACGAAATCTGATCTGAACGTTCATTAGAAAGCAAAACAGTGCTGGATACAAACAGTTTGATCACTTACATGTTGATGTAATGTAAAAGGTCACGTTCTGTTTGAAGCCCCATTCAGACTGTGTGAGGGATAATCACTGTCACTAATGAATATTGGTTACGAATCTCGGGGCAGCGTTTACCTTGAAGCAGCCAATAGTGGAAAAACTACTCGAATGTTTTACTCAAGTAAAAGTATAAATGTTGTAGAAATACTTTGTTACAACAACCAATACAGCTAATGCTAAACGCCCGGAATTCCATGAATGTACATAGGTAAAAGTAGGCCTACAAAAGTATTCAAGTGTAAAAGTGCTCATTATGCAGAATGTCCAGTTTTCAAATCGTCTATAAAAATACATCTTTGAAAATAGCAGATGTACAAGCCCACAGTGCATCACATTGGGACACAAATGGCTACTCAAAATTGGAAATACTCCAGTAAAGTAAAAAGTACATGGAAATTGTACTAAGTACAGTACTTGTATTTAGTTACTTTACACACCACCGTTAAGTTTTACCGTAGACTCTGTTTGTTTACTTCGATTAGCTAGTAGCTAGCTCCGAGCTACTAGCCGAAGCTAGCTAATAGCTCGCGAGCTACTAGCCGAAGCTAGCTAGTACAGTAGGCTACTTGAGTGAATGTATTTAGTTACTTTACACACACCACTGTAAGTTTTACCGTGGACTGGTGTTTGTTTACTGTCTTCGGCTAGCTAGTTAGCTAGCTCCGAGCTAGCCGAAGCCATCTAAAAGCTCGCGAGCTAATTTGAACTTGGACGCAACCGACTCCCGTTTCAGCCAATCAAAAGCCGCGCCTCCCCCACGCTGGCACGCTCAACGCGTACGTTGGGGGCGTGGCTACGGCGCTGACCAATCAGCGCGTTTGTTCCACACAGACAAGTTTAAAATACAACCGCCGACCGCAAAGCGTCGCACTTGGACTTGAGACATCAGAGAGAGCACACGACACTCAAGATACTCAAGCTCAAGCAGCTACTCCATATTAACATCTTGCTAACTTGCTAACGCAGCTAATACACTCCATATTTCGACCTAGGACTATCTACCCTGCATTCTTTTGGATATATATATTTTTTTTTCTTTTTTTTTTTGGTTATTTTTTTTTAAGAGACTCTGATCACCACCACCACAACACCATGGCTGAGAACTTTCTGGACGTGGGACCTCCCAACCCTAAGAGACGGAAGCTCGATGGACTAGACTCCACCCTCCCCAACGCACTCAATGCTAACAATCAGCTGCTGCCTGGCCGGTCAGCTGTGGGCTCCATGGGCAACCTGTCCACAGCAGCGCCCCTCTCCAGCACAGGCACTAGGAAAGGTTGGCATGAGCACATCACTCAGGACCTGCGCAATCGTCTTGTACACAAACTAGTCCGAGCCATATTCCCATCGCCAGACCCGGCAGCTCTGAAGGACAAGCAGATGGAGAACCTGGTGGCTTATGCCAGGAAGGTGGAGGGGGCCATATATGAGTCAGCTAACAGCAGGGAAGAGTACTACCACTTCCTGGCTGAGAAGATCTACAAGATCCAGAAGGAGCTGGCGGAGAAGTGGCGGTCGCGGCTCCAGAAACAGATCAACCAGGGTTCCATCCCACCCTGCCCTGCCCAGCCCCAAACCCAAGCAGAGCCAGCCGCAGTGGCACAGGTGAAGGCCCCGCCTCATCCCCCTACCACGCCGCTGTCTCAACCGGTAGCCAGTCTAGATAACAGGGTGCCGACCCCTGCCTCAGCCGCCAGTGCTGACTTGCAATACCAGCACGCAGGAGCCGACTTGCCCATCCAGGAGACCAAAATCAAGCCGCGCCACAACCCACAGGAGTTTGAGGCTGCTGGCGGTAAAACAGAGCCCGAGATGGAGAGTGAGGAGGACTCTGGTTCGCTGTCGATGAAGAAAGAGGAGCCAGACGAGAAGCACGAGGCAATGGAGGTAGAGGAGGAAGGTGGAGCTAACGGCACAACCACTTCACCCTCCTCTCAATCACAGAGGAAAATCTTTAATCCAGAGGAGCTGCGCCAGGCTCTGATGCCCACCCTGGAATCTCTCTACAGGCAGGACCCAGAGTCACTGCCCTTCAGACAACCTGTAGAGCCCTTGCAGCTGGGCATCCCGGATTACTTTGACATTGTAAAGAACCCCATAGACCTGTCGACCATCAAGCACAAGCTGGATACGGGCCAGTACCAAGAGCCCTGGCAGTATGTGGAGGATGTCTGGCTGATGTTTAACAATGCCTGGCTGTACAACCGCAAGAAATCAAGCGTGTACAAGTATTGCTCCAAGCTGGCCGAGGTGTTCGAGTCCGAGATCGACCCAGTCATGCAGGGCCTGGGCTACTGCTGTGGTAGGAAGTACAAGTTTTCCTCTCAAACCCTCTGTTGTTATGGCAAACAGCATTGCAATATACCCATTGGAGGCACATACTACAGCTACCAGAACAGGTATAATTTCTGTGAGAAGTGCTTCAATGAGATCCAGGGGGAGAGAGTGACCTTGGGGGATGACTATGCTCAGCCACAGACAATGATATTGAAAGACCAGTTTGAAAGGAAGAAGAATGAGACACTAGATGCTGAACCGTTTGTTGAATGTAAAGATTGTGGACGGAAGATGCACCAGATATGTGTTTTACACTACGACGTCATCTGGCCATCTGGATTCATCTGTGACAATTGTTTGAACAAGAGCGGTAAAACAAGGAAGGACAATACGTTTTCTGCAAAAAGATTACAGTCTACACGGTTGGGAACGTACATAGAGGACCGCGTGAATAAGTACTTGAAGAGACAGAACCACCCGGAGGCTGGAGAGGTGTTTGTGCGAGTGGTGGCCAGCTCTGACAAAACGGCCGTGGTTAAGCCTGGAATGAAAACCAGGTTTGTGGACAAAGGTGATATGCCAGAGACATTTCCTTACAGAACCAAAGCAATTTTCGCCTTTGAGGAGATTGATGGAGTGGACGTGTGCTTCTTTGGAATGCACGTACAGGAGTACGGCTCTGAATGCTCGTTCCCCAACACCAGGCGGGTATACATATCATACCTCGACAGTGTTCACTTCTTCAGACCTCGGATGCTACGAACGGCAGTCTACCAAGAGATTCTCATTGGCTATCTTGAATATGTCAAGAAACTCGGGTATGCCCAGGGTCACATCTGGTCAAGTCCGCCAACTGAAGGAGACGACTACATCTTCCACTGCCACCCTGCTGACCAGAAGATCCCTAAACCCAAGAGGCTTCAGGAGTGGTACAGGGCCATGCTGGACAAGGCCTACGAGGAGAAGATTCTGCACAGCTACAATGACATCTTCAAGCAGGCAACAGAGGACAGTGTGAACAGCGCCAATGAGCTTCCTTATTTTGAAGGTGACTTCTGGCCCAACGTTTTGGAGGAAAGCATCAAGGAGTTGGAACAGGAGGAGGAGGAGCGTAAGAAGGAGAACACCACGGCCTGTGAAACTGCTGAGGGCACACCAAGTGACACCAAGAAGAAAAACAACACGAAGGCCAATAAAAACAAGAGCAGAGTTAGCCGAGCCAATAAGAAGACTGGAATGCCGAACGTAGCCAATGGCCTGTCCCAGAAGCTTTATGCCAGCCTGGAGAAACACAAAGAGGTGTTCTTTGTGATCCACCTGCACCCCACCCCCATTGTCAACACCCTGCCGCCCATCATGGACCCTGACCCCCTGCTGACCTGTGACCTGATGGACGGCCGCGACCCCTTCCTGACTCTGGCCAGGGACAAGCACTGGGAGTTCAGCTCCCTGAGGCGGTGCAAGTGGAGCACCATGTGCATGCTGGTGGAGCTGCACAACCAAGTCCAGGACCGCTTCGACTACACCTGCAACGAATGCAAGCACCATGTGGAGACGCGCTGGCACTGCACTGTCTGCGAGGACTTTGACCTGTGCATTAACTGCTACAACTCCAAGGGCCATGAGCACCAGATGGTTAAGTGTGGCCTGGGCCTGGATGATGATAGCAACAGCCAGAGTGGAGATGCCTCCAAGAGCCCTCAAGAGAGCTGGCGCTTGAGTATCCAGCGCTGCATCCAGGCCCTGGTCCACGCCTGCCAGTGCCGCAATGCTAACTGCTCCCTGCCATCCTGCCAAAAGATGAAGAGGAAGGTTCAGCACACAAAGGATTGCAAGCGCAAGACCAATGGAGGCTGTCCCTTGTGCAAACAACTCATTGCTTTGTGTTGCTATCATGCCAAGCACTGTCAGGAAAACAAGTGTCCTGTACCGTTTTGCCTGAACTTAAAGCACATGCTTCCAGCAAGCGTCCAGCAGGCCAACAACCCACAGACCCCCCAGCAGCCTCTCTCCAACCAGTCCCAAACCCCCAACGCAGTTGGTGTCATGTTCCCAAGCTTCCCCAGCACTCCTAGCAATGGACAGCCTCAGGCACCTGTATCGCAAGGCAAGCCAGGGCCCCAGGCCTGTCTCCTCAACCAGCAGCCATCGCCTCTCTCACAACCGCCTCAGCAGCCTCCACCAGCTGCTGTCAAGATGGCGTGGCACATAGATATGATGGCCCAAGCCCAGCAGAACTACCACGTCAACATGAACAGTCTTCAGATGAGCCCTCAGCAGCGCATGGCCGGACCCACACAGGCACCCATGCATGTGGTTCCAGGGCCATGGGGGCCCCAGGTTATGCAGCTCGTCATGGCCCCAGGACAGTGGCCCGGAGCAGGCAAACCGATGCAGGCTGCCCAGCCCCAGCAACCAGGCCTTCCCCAAGGGCAATCCCCACAGCAGACGATGACCCTGCAACAAGCCATGATGCCACAAGGGCAGCAGCCACAGCTGGCCCAAAGGATGTTGGTGGCGGTGCCCCCCCAGCAGCCTGGCATCTGGCCACCGACAACACAGAGACCCGGCACCATTGCTCCCAATGCCCTGCAGGCCCTCCTACGTACCCTCAAGTCCCCCAGCTCACCTCAGCAGCAGCAGCAGCAAGTCCTCAATATCCTGAAGTCCAACCCACAGCTAATGGCTGCTTTCATCAAGCAGCGAACAGCCATGTACCATGCCATCCAGCCTCAGCAGCAACAAGCAGTATACACTATGAGGGATTGAATTCTGGCTATGCCACCACCTTTTCTTGACTGGTAGGCCTACTTGATTTTCAAAGACATTTTGTGCAAATGGTTTTACTGCCAAACAAATGTTTTCAGACCAGCAGCAGCTATCCAGAACACAGAAGTGACTTCTGTCGATTAAATGGTATTTATTGGGTGTTATTTCTTTATACTTTACAAATCATACAAAATGTAATATGCCTTCAAAAAAAAATATGTTTCTATGGAAAGATGTATCAAATTGATTAGTAAGCTATTTGTAAATATTGTATATAATATTGTATTTGTCATAATGTATTTTTGTAAAGTATTGTGTTTACCCTGTGGGCCTATATCCTATAATAAAGTTTACATAAACCAGAGTTGAGCCTCTTTTTATATATTTGTTTTATTCATATGCAATTGTCTCAACATGTGACATCCTTTTAAATGTACTGAAAGTTAAAGTACAGTAGTCAACCACAGTGTCGACCACAAAAACAAGCTAAGGGCACAGTCACGGTCGGGCCTACACCACTCTCCCTCAATTACAGTTTGGTATAATTATTAAACAGTCTATTCCAGTGGTCAGCAACCTTTTTGAAAAGAAGTGCCAAGTGCCATTTTCTAGATAGTCTGTGCCATGTCAACATAGATTTTAATGAAATGCCATCAAACATTCTGACATATTTTGATTAGCAGGACATTGTTATAACAATCAACGAGTTTTAAGGAATGTAGAATTATGTGCAGGATGCAATTTGTTGTAAATTAGGTAGCTCTTCATTTAATTGACCATGTTTAAAAAGTATTTGATTTTAAAATAAAAATCACTCTCACACTTCTGCCAGGGTGCCAGTGTTCATCCTCCCCTGTGCCAATGTTGGCACCCGTGCCTAAGGTTGTCTTCCCCTGGTCTATTTGAAGGTGCCAATGCATTTCAATGGGAATGGTTTGCTTCCATTTGCGGATTTCTGCAAAAAACAAAGAAACGCTTCATTCACATTGAAATACATTGGCAGAATATAATATATTCAATGAAAATAACTGATCTACGTATAAACTTAAGGTGTAGGAATGGATGTCTTTCTAAATTGTGGTTTTCCCAATTAAAAATAGTTAATATCCTCTGTTTAAATTATTAATAATAAAGTATGGTATGTCTTATCCATGTTAGAATTGTTCAACTACCACTGCTCAAAGAAATGAAGGGAACAAAATGTTCCCTTAATTCTTTGAGCTTTCTTTACTCAAATACTATATTACTATACTCAAATAAATTCAAATAAATTAAGCGAACATTTTGTTCCCTTAATGTCTTTGAGCAGTATATTTCAAGGAACAAGGAATGTTTTTGTTTTGTTTAAAACCCCTGTCATCTGAAAAACACCATGTATTGTAAAAGACGCCCTATTCTTGAACCCACAAGGGAAAAGGAAGAGGGGCAGACCAAGAAACACCTGGCGGCGTGACCTGGATGCAGATGTGAAGAAGTCTGGCCACACATGGGGACAGCTGGAGAACCTGGCCCAGGACCGAGATGCCTGGAGAGCTCTTGTTCGTGGCCTATGCCCAAGGTTGGGCGATAGGTGTAAGTAAGTAAAAGTAACTGTAAAAGACCCCCACTAGTTTCTGGAAACATTTATAACTGAACCATTTACCACTATTGTTGACCAGAAATGGTCAACAATGGGTTCATCTCTTCAACAGTCTGCTCAACCAAAAGGTAGAGCACATTTTAAGTCCATTATTTCTCATTCTCAAACAATGCTGAACTTAACTTAATTTTTATGGCCAAAAATCTTGAGGGTGCAGTGCCTTGACACTTCATGCTTTGCAAGTCAGCTGACACAGAGGAAGTCAGACACAACAATCTTTATCATCTCAGAGATGTTACTGAACATTGATATGTAACTTGATGCAATAAAAATAAATCTAATATTTAAAAAAAAAACATGCTCTACCAAACAGTAGATTTGTCAGTTGTCGGCCCACCGGGCATATGCGAGACGCCCCG